>NC_058062.1:6556944-6868194 GCF_020085105.1 Siniperca chuatsi | reverse complement strand
GTTGAGCTGCTCCAGCAGGGGACAACCCTCACTGGCAAGAGGAAATTAGAAAAGACAGGTGAGAGGTGGAAAAAAAAAAGAAAGCACAAAAGATTGCAAAAGAAGAACACAGCAATGAGAGAGAGGGAGAATATAGAAAATATACACTGAAAGTACACAGTATTGGAGAAATCTTCCTGATAAAGTACCTTGTAAAATCCACATACATTATCAAATGTATAAAAATGTTTTTAATGTTTAATAGAGGAAATCAATGAGGGAAAACAGCTGGTATCTGATGGTGTTGAATAATGATCCTTAATATGTTGTAAATTCAGTGGAAGTATACACCCCAACGTTGACCCTACACACCTGAGAGCTTTGAGTGACAGGTTGGTGATTGAGGTACAGGAGGCGAGGTCCAGGTGCTTCAGCTTTGGACAGAACTTACTGAGGCTATTACACGTGCTGCAGAAGAGAAAGGCGATGAGCGTTTTGAAGGAGAAGTGACATTCTGATACACTGGCATCCCAGAACAATGCACACACCTGTCAGTGATCTTGGTGCAGCCATTCAGACTAAGCAGCTCGATGTTCCTGCAGTTCTGCGAGAATGTCCTTCAGAAAAAAACCAAAACATTTATGTGATGGCAATCAAACTGAACATGCCCGTCTTTCCCTCCCCAGGATCTTAACTAGAATTAGAATTTCTGTCAGGCCAAGTCCTTGGCAAACTCACTTCAGGGCGCTGTCACCCACACCCAAGCAACCTCGCAGACTCAGCTTCCTAAGGAACCCCCCACATCGCTTTGAGATGTTCTCCACCACCCGGCCCTGCAACAAAAACAATCCACTCAGCCTGCTGTACTTGCTTCTATACCTTGATTTAAAGTAATGACAGATTAAGGGTGAAGGGAAAAGCGCACAGCAAAGCTTGAAGTTACAGGTCAGAGTAAAGTAGATGGAGATCGGATTCACTCACCTCAATGTCCCTCTGAAAGTCAAAGAGGTCAATTCGTTGCCAGTTGCTGCCATCCAAGGCCAGAACATTCCAGGACTGAGAGCAGGGAGGGAGAAACAGCCGTTTCAGGATGTTTAGGTCAGGATGTTTCTCAAACATACCACATACACACACAGAATGCATACTAAAATACACAGACAAACGCGCACAGTCACGCGTACACACACCTTATGAACACAGACTCACCCGAGAGACCTGGGCACAGCGACAGAGTGTCACCACATCCAGAAAGGAGAAGATTCTGGAAGACAGACATGGACGGTTTAGAGACCCTGATCCCCACTGCCAGAAGCTTCCTCTTCACACTAGACTCTGCCCTCAACTCAGCCCTGCGTCTGCTTCCACTCACAGCACAGGGGTCTAAGTAAATCAGCTAATATTGTCTTTGACTGTCAGCAGGAGAGTTTTGTTTACCCTGTTTGCAGGATAGATGTGTTTATTCAAAGTGGGGTCCTGGCGAGGAAGACACGCAATCTGCTTCTAAGAAACAGAGCTGGAAACTTACTATAAGATCCCTCAGTGCAGCAAAAACTGTACTATGGTTGAAGCAGGGATGCAGTGAGTCCTTGCACAGTCTGCCAGCCTCACAAATCAGGGCGCTGAACCTGGCCAAGCAGCACAGAGTCAGCAGCCGCAGCACAGGCAGCTTGGCGGGCAATGCCGAGGCTTGAGTTATGGCCTTCATTTTCTGTTTGCTCAGGGGCTCTTGAGGTTTTTTTTGTTTGTTTTTGTTTTTTCCTGAAATCAATTTGAATGCTTTGTAGTCTCAAGCATCTGTTTTTAATTACAGTTTTAGGATTGGGGGAGCAGAATAGGGTGGGGAACTCAGGAAATTTGCATCCTGGTTGTTAGTTTAATTGAAATATTTGCTAAAGGGCAAGTGAGCATACAGTATATGATCGTGAGATGCACAATGTATGTGTGTTTGAGGGTTGTAGAGGGAGGAGGGTGGGGCAAGGCCAATTGCGCTTATGTGTATGATTGGATGTGCTCAGGAGCGAAGGCAGGGAGGTAAGTGTGGAGTGTGCAGCATGCCATTTCTGCTAGCAAAAAACCCTGCAGACAGTCTGACTGAAGTGTTTTGAAATGTCACTCACCGTAGCAACAGCTCCTTAGGCAGCTTCTTATTGATGACCGCCTCGTCACTGTTTGTGAACATCTGAAAGGGTGCAGAGGATAATATTAGTCCTGGCAGCCTGTTTTAACATTACTGGGGACCCCTCGATCCACTCACTTCACTCAAGGACGGCTCCAGCATATAAACAAGGATAGATTATCGTAATCTCATCAGCTGAGATAGATTCAATGTCAAGTCCTGGAAAACACTGAAGGTGACAGAAGATAAAGCAGCACAGGAGACTGGATTTTGTACTGTCAACTACAGAGCTGTGATGGCCTCTGCTTTCATGTTATCTTTTCTGCGTGCATATTTTCTCTTTACTTCCTGTGATGTTTACACTGTTGAATTGACACCAGCATCCACATCAGCATGTACTGAGAATATACACTGAAATTAGTTATATCTTTAACTATATCTTTTGTGACTCTCAGATGGATTGCTGCAGCTTCTGCAAACAGCTAATGGATTTCCACACAAATAATTGCATCCTGTGTGAGCGCAACTACTAGCCTATAATCCACAAAAAGGGCCTCAGTAAACAAAGAGATAATAAATTAGCATTTAATAAGACCCAGCTACATAGATACACACACACACACACACACACACACACACACACATTGAGGACTCCGGGGCTCCCATAATTTAAGGGAAATCATACTCTGCTAGACTGTAAAATGCAAGATGTTGAGACGATGACGTTTGGGAGCATCCACTCAGTCACAACAAGGCGAATGAAGTAACATCTGGTCCAATCCATTTTCCGCCGTTGATTTAGAAAGATAAATCTAAACCAGGGACAGGGTAATTGAGGAGTGGGGGCTTTAGTGTATAAATAAAAAGTGCAGGAAGGCACATGATATTTACAAGACGCAAACATCTGTGACAAGGTCAACAAGTCCTTACTTGCACTTTCTTACAGGTACAAATTTGAAAAATTTATGATCCAAACATAAATTAAATGTTTACAAAATAAATAATTTAGGGGTCCTAACAGAGTATGCTGTGTGCTATTTTGATTATGGGTGCCCATCCTAAAACCACATTCACAATAGCTTCAGATTTTGAGGGACTTACACACTTAAGCAAACCTATTCATCAGCTCGCAAAAACAAACTGTCAGGTCTGCCTGTTTAAAAATCCAGTCAGCTCTGGGTCAAAGCCTCTCTATGTCTCTCCGAAAAACATACAAACTCCACACACACACACAGCTGTCTATGCAAGGGCTGCCTGCCAGCACAGACGTGTAAAATTTTGAGGGGGTAAGAAGGGACAGACATTTCGTATTTGTATTTGGGGCAAATTGACTCTGACAGCTCGCCATCTACAGCGCTACTTTCTGGCCAAATAATCCAGGGCCATTTCCAAAGAACCAGATGCGCATGGTCAATGGACATACACTGTCCCCTTTTGTACTTAGCATAAAATGAACCTGATGCTGCATGAATGTGAGCATTATGTTTTCTCCACTGGTCAGCTATAGTCAGTGAAGCAGGCTGGGCAGGAAGTAAAAAGCTGGGTGAGCTGTATCCTCCAGCTAGAGATCATTGTAAAGCAAAACAAAACAAAAAGTGATAATATTTTTAGAAAAAACTTTTCTTATGTTGTTCCTCATATTAAATTTAGATCAGTCTGACACTGACACTTGTAACTGTGATGTACACTATGATGTTAAATCAGTAACTAAATTGGGTTCAGATATTTAGTTTATCCTTCCCTACATCCATGGAAGTAGTTATGGACAACTGATATATGAAATACCCAAGAGACAAGCCAGCAAATCAACAAATTGTTTTGCTACCTACAGTTTAAACTGCTTCAACAACTCTTACATCACTACATCCAATTATAAACGACATAGTGGTAAAATTAACCACAGTATGGTTATTATTTACATATTCCTTTTAATTGGGAAACAGAATTAGGGTTCATTAATGCCTGTCTACTTTTCAGGGTGCTGTAGTCTTTTGTTAAAGGCTGGTATACAACAGATCCGTATTTACCGCAGAGCAGTAAAGTCAGACAGAATGTCAAATTTTCTTGCAATGCCTGTCAAAGTAAAACTCTCACTGGCAGACAATGTACAAGTGTCTCCGTGTCTTAAAGAAAGGAGGGCGGTGGCTTTGTAAATTTATATACAATGTAAAAAATACACACAATGACCGTAAAAACCATAATAGACAATGGGGCTTAACATGACTGGTAATTATTCCCGTTTAAACTAACAACTATAGCGTAAGTATCCCCTCCACAGGAGCACCAATAACAACAATTTTCATTTTATTTTGAAGGCAATGTCGCACCACTTCCGGTTTTCTCCTGTCCAAAATCCGGTTAACTTGACACAGCAGCTCTACCGCAGCTGTCTGGGCAGAAGGTAACGGCCTGAATCTTTTGAGTCGTCAGCTGTTGCACCGTTAAAAATAAATAAAACCACACACAAATCCCACACTAGCTAGGGATTAAACAACACCAATTGCTCAGGCTACACAACCCAATGTCACGGGCCGTATACATAGCATTTGAGAACAAGTTTTCACCAAAATATTCAGCTACGCTTGCGGCTGCGACACAAACTTTATGGTAAATGCTGCAGAACAACGACACTGTAGCTTATGAGTGTGTACATGTGGCCCTTCTGCTATCAGTATAGGTTATGGTGCGTGTTACATTGTGGCAGCTTGGGCCCATTTGTTGATAGTTATGTGCTAATGCGGAGTACATGTAGCAGTCACAACCCGAGGCCCCCCACCACCGCAGCGGCCATGGATATGCACAACAATCCGGCTCGTCAGACAACCAAACAAAAGTCGTATAAAAACCACACCCCAGCAGATATGAGGACAAATATAAGACAGCTAATGTTACAGCTTCTTAGTAAAGTGAAGTCAACAAATTCCTTTCCTTATAAATATGTTAATGTGTGCCGGGGCTGTCCTCGGCGTGCTCCGTGTAGCCTCAGTGTCTTTGTTTTGACGGCGCAAAAGGAAACGAGGACGACGTTTTAGGACCTTTAAAAAACATCAATTTATTGATTAACAGTACGGCCGACTTTGTGTCCTCAACGAATGGCATGCCAGGCCTAGTCTGTAGCCTATGTTGTTTGAACAAAACAACAGCGTTTGACCTAATCCCAAACATTGACTGCGGAAGCTGCATCAACAGCCTCAACATAACCGCAGTTTTACAATAAACACAACGACAGTCACAATGTAGGCCTTTATCCAAACGTTTTTAACAGCTACGTTGAATGTGTGTCAATGACTGTCAGTCAATATTGATGGTCAACTCACCTCAAACCGGCTCCGTGAAACACCATTTACCTCCTTCCCCATGTCGGACGCTGGTTAGCCTACCGACTCAATGAATTCGGTTTAGGCGAAGTAAAATGCAGATACGGGCCCTCTTCCTGCCGTTTCCCCTCCACAACTATCATGCTACCGTCCTCTCGGTAGCTCCTGGGGTGCGACGTCGTTGTTTTTCGGCCTGTAACACAAACCCAAGACCTCTTGTTTCTGATAAAATATGTGTTACAGGCAGCAGCCAGCCAAGCCAGTTCTCTTATCTGCTCGGTTGGCCCTCACCTCCTCCTCCCTCCTCCTCCCCCTGCACAGCTTTCCATCCATCCATCCACACAATAGCCCGACAGGAATAGGATCTGGCAGCCTAAAATGGAGCTGATAGGCTACCACTCCTACAGCACTTAGAAATAATAAATATAATGAAATTGCGCTGAGGCATGTTGCCCAAACAAAAAAAAAAAAAAAAAAAAAAAAAAAACGACTGCCTTACTTACTTGTTGGCTGGTTCTTTAACCAAAGCTCGCAGTGCGGGTCCAGTACAAGCTCAGGAGCAAAGATAAATATTAAAGTGGGGTGCCAACCTTTTGACAGCACACATAGCGCGAATACCTGGACAAAGGCAACAGGATTCAGGGCTAGATGGCCTATAAAATTTATTGACGCCACTAAAGGCAAAGAGCGACCAATTAGGGTATGTGAGTGTAGATATAGTTGATGCATATCTAAAATAAGAAATAGCCTATCTTAAGTGCATTTCTAATCATTTCCACTTGAAGGCCATTGAGGTGTGGGCCAAAGCGTTTTTTTTTTTGTCACAATAAGATTCGTGTACTATAACGACCACAAAAGCGGAGGGTTTGGCCTCTTATTACACATTAACCATTTAAATGCATATTAACTCTATTCTATCGCAATTATTATTCTCCATTATACATCACTTTGTTAGTACTGTAGGAAACGCCACTTCCTCGTTTCTCGCTGGCCACGCCCCAGTTAGACACGGATCCAATCAGCATCCAGGGCGACTCTTCTTCTTCTTCTTCTTCTTTTTTAACGGCGGTTGGCAATTCCAGGGCGACTGCTCGTCATACTGCGTAATCATTCTGGGGAACACATGCTTGACAACAGTTCAATGTCGCCTGCAGTGCCATAATATAATGTAACTGAGGGACTTTTTTATTTGTTCCCCATGTTTCTTTCCCCTCCTGCACTCGAGTTTTTTTTTTAAATGCTTTTTGATGGAAACACCACCTACAGTAACTGTATAATTGCTGCTGCAGGTAAAACTACTATGCTGTCTTTAGAAAGTAGCCTACATGTGAGAATAACAATGTATACTTTCGGTGCAATCTTAAAGTTTCATCACACTGAGATTTTATTTTCATGTATTTATGAGGTCCAGCTGCCATAGCAGACACTTTGTAATCCATTCAACAGCTAATTTAAATGTTGTCACCCTATTAATAAATTAATGTGCTTTTTTCAGAGTCAATAAGATGAGTTTCCCATGAGCAGTTAGTTGTTAAGTTCAGTACATACAATGAGATGTCATACTTGGGCTTTGTCCTTGTAATATAAGGCCTGATTGGAACAGCAAAAATCCAGTACCAGAGGGACATGTGGAAACTCAAGTCACATAGGACTCAAATTTGACTCCAGTTACCAGTGTTATCAACTTGACACATGGAAGTACTTACTAAAAACTTCACTAGTGTTTCTAATACTGATGCTAAATCTGACTTAACTGTTTTCTACTAGACCTAACACCTAACTTGTGTCTTTGAGTCTTTGAGAGATGTTTTTGTCACATAATACGCAGTCCTTTGTGCAATATCAAAAAGCCTCCATACAGTACATGCCTGGATTAACCTGCCGTGGGTTCCCAGGGTACAAATGCATTGGTAGGCCCCTATTAACCCCACACTCCTCCCACTCTCTGTGCAATGTATACAGTTTTTCTGTGCTGTATTTGCTAGAATATTACCTGGCCTGAGATTTGCTGTGGAGTATTTTGAATAAACACATTAATTTAGGAATATGCAATGAGATAAAGCAGGTCTTAAAACTAGATTTTGACACAGGGGCCCTCCTCAAGACAGAGCCTCAACATTAGGTTGATGTTGTGTGTTTGCCAACTGCCAAGAAGAAGAAGTGTTGTGCTTTAATAGTGCATATTCCTAAACACATTTTCAATTACATTAACACAAACCAGATGACACACAGAAAGCTTGGAGCTTTCAGGGCCCTGAGACAGTTGCCCACTTTTCCCGTTTGGTAATCCAGCCTTGCCTTTATTGCTTCCTGCATGTTTAAAATGTAAAACCCTCCCTGAACCCGTAAGCCCAATGCTGTATGTTCTTCATTCATTTCAAATGTGTCATCTGAAAATCCTGTAATACTTGACTGGTTAAAACAATGTTTTCCCGGGGCAGATGGATGCATCTCTCTGAATATTTTGCGTCGCTGGCGCGCTACCACGAGTACAGTAGGCGGGCTATGTGTTGTGATAGGTCGTTGCTTAGATACGCCCAAGATTGACAGCGTTCCGGTTTCCGGTTCATTCCGTTGTACGCAGAAGTTGCTAGTCACAGGAGCCACAATGGCGTTTGTAGTCTCCTTCTGATAGGGCTGTGGATGATATGAAATCCACTAGCATCGCCCTAAATATAGGCCTGGTTGATTCCCAGAGCCATTGATAATAAACTGGAACATCTACTGCACACGAAAATACTATGATTTCTAATCAATATTGAATTTATAGGGGATAAAACTTACATTAAAGGGAACATGTAAACAGTACCAACCGGGTCAAGTTTTCATTTTGTTCGAGAAACGAGCGTCTTTTAATGAAGGCATTTGCTTGTTTCTGAATGCTAAGACCGTAATTCTGTGGAATAAAAACACCTTTACTTAACTTGGCACCGGACAAGGACACCTTTCACAAAGGGACTTTTTTCTTTTTTACGAGTCTGCTCGCTAGCCGCCGAGCATTAGCTAGCGGTGCTAGCTAAATTGAGACGGAGACGACACCACAATGCTCCGATGTTTGGTTGGGATCTTTTTCATTCATTGACTAATTCAAAGTACATACTTTACAGCACTGGAAAACCACCTTGGCATTTTTCTGCTTTGACGAACTATGTTGGCGATGTCAGTGGAATGAATTGGCGTTAAGGAGGACTGGACGTGAGCGGCCTGGTGTGTTTATTTTGTGTATTTTCTTGCCCTGTTTCTGCTTAGTAACACTTCTGTTTTGGCATTTGGAGTAACGTTAGCTACTGTTCTCCTGTGAATGAATTGCCTGGACCACCGAGGCCTAGTCGCAGGAGAGGTACCGACGCCGGCGTGAGGGATGCCTGGGTCGGACCGACACCATGGGACCAAGAGGAAGCCGGAATCTAACGTCAGCGGTGTGCCACACCAGACCCAGGCCCCGACTCATACCTCTGCGGGAGACAAGACGAGCAAAGACGGCAAGGTGCAGTTAAAATCTCCAATGTCCTCTTCCTCTTCAAAACGCAAACGGCATAAATCAACCAAACATAATCGGGAATCCTCGGCACCCGGAGCCGAACATTTTACCCTGGGCGATACGGCGCCACCTGGTGTCAACACGGTGAAGCCTCTGGTGGAGTACGATGATATCAGCTCCGACTCGGACACTTTCTCGGACCCACCGTCCTCCAGGCCTTCTGAGAGGGGGGGCGGGGGCCGACTGGAGCCCTCACCAGACTACGATAGGGACGATATCGACAGAGAAGCTGGCGGTAGAGAGAACAGGGGGCACAGACACTCCCGAAAAAAGTCCAAGGACCCTAACAAAGTTAGAGACCCTGGGAATGGGGAACGTGGGTACAAGAAAAAGAGCGGCAAAGAAGGTGAGAAAGGGAGTTCTGGAAAGGGCAAGGAGAAGGCTGCCTCATCAGGCCCCTCATCCAAACGCCAGGTCCAGCCAGAGGCTGACTCTAAACGTGGGGAGCTGATGCTCTCCACCCAGGTACAGCCCGCAGCCAGTGTAGGTAGCACTACTTCCTCCACATCCTCATCTCGCAGCAAGGAGAGCAGCCGCTCAGGGAAGTCTCGCAAAGACAAGCAACAGCGGAGAGAAGGCCGAGGGGAGGGCAGCCACAGCTCCTCCCAGAGGAGCCGAACAGACAGGAGCCACCGCAAGTCCACCAAGAGCCACAAGTCAAGCCCTAAGGGCAAGTCTTCAAGTAGGGGGAGCCCTCGCAGGAAGGGCACAAGCTCTGCTTTTTCGCCCAGTCCTAGAAGAGGGGCTGGCAGCGAGAGTCCACAGGGCAGTGGGTATGGCCAGCAGGGGGATGACAGCTACTCCAGACGTAGGG
This sequence comes from Siniperca chuatsi, assembly GCF_020085105.1. Lineage (NCBI taxonomy): Eukaryota > Metazoa > Chordata > Actinopteri > Centrarchiformes > Sinipercidae > Siniperca > Siniperca chuatsi. Next base: position 6,858,427 of record NC_058062.1, on the reverse strand, counting down.
TAACCCAGCAGAGCCCCAGTCCCTATGGGGATATGTCTCGCCGCAGCAGACAAAGATCAGACAGCCCCTATGGCAGCAGACACAGGTCCTCCAGCTATGAGAGGGACAGCAGCCCTTACTCAAGGAGACGCTCCATCAGTCCCTATGGTAACCGCAGGTCCTCCAGCACCAGCCCCATGTCTCGGTGAGTATACTGTCCTGCACCCTTAAAATTTTATAAACCCTTTTGGGGAATATGTTCTGAGAAGTCAAATCGCTTACACCCACTCTCAGACACACATGTTGGTAGGGTAAGCGTAAAATATAAGAGGCCATGATGAGTGTTTCATGGAACAGAAGACTCTTTGGTAGTAATTTTTGGATTGTCCTGACACACATCTTGATTTACTACATATTGAGCGTTTAAACAAACATGAGCAACCTGCATTGTAAAGCGGGCAGACCTATTGATCTTGCAGAGCACTTCTCACGCCAGCAAAAAATTTCAGGTTAAAAGGAAGCTGGCTGTAAGAGTCATGATGTAGATGTTCTCCATGTTGAAGGGTGAGAAAATTAAAGGATGGAGGTAGCGTCAAGACAGGCAGGTGACAGCATGGTTTACCTTCAGCCATCTTATTTTGCAGTACAAAATGTCAGTAAACCATGAGCTTTGGCTACCAAGAGGAGGTTAGGGCACAGCAATCCTGGTTTATGCCTTTCATGTAGTCATCAGAGCCTTTTGCAGTGATGATTACATTTGAGTAGATATAAGCCACTGTTCTCTTCAAAGACAAATTTAACGGCAACTTTAAAAAAACACGCACCTGGTGGTGAGAACTCTTAACATTGTTTGATAGGTAATAAAAAAATAAGTTATATTTTCATGTATAATACCATGTTCGTATTTTCCCCACATCATACAAATCCAGTCATCATTTCCAGTTGCCACGTTTGGTTGAAGGAATAGAGCTGCACCTTGTGAGTTTAAATTTTAGATTATTATTTGTACCAGCAGAATAATAGATCCTTGAGAAGTTGAGAAATGTCTTAAAACTTGCAGAAATGTTCTTAATTCATATGTCTGGTTATTCAGAGTTTTCCTTGTATTTATTTTGAGGAAAATAGTGGAGTACATCTGTGGCTGGAATGGAGTCAAAGCAATTGTAAACTAGGAAATACAGACAAGAAACAAGCTATCACTTCAAAGTCTGTCAAAGTTTTAGATCTAATCTGTCCTTCAGTTTTAAAAGCAACAGTTGTTTCACAGTTGTCTTATTTATGTCAGTATTACTTTCTGTTACTTTCCAAATGAAAAGGCCCACATGGTTTTGTTTTCATTATGATGTGCTCAACGGCCATTTTATTTTGTGATGGAAGAGGTTGTTTCAGCTTAGTACCCACTCTGTTCCCTTTTTAAACATTTTCAAAAAGCATGTAACATGCTTTATTTTACTCTCTGACTTCAGGAAGATGCAGTAAAATCTAAAATGTTTATTGCATCGTTTACGACATTTTTATTGTGTATTTGTTTTTTATTTAGACGCTCTGGCCGCTCTAGGAGTCGCTCCCCTCTGCACTACTCTTCTTCTCGTCGCTCATCCTCTCGTTCCCGTAGCAAGAGGCATACTTCCTCTGGTGGTGTAGGTGGCAGCTCCCACAGCACCCGGCCAACTAGCCGTTCCCCTCCCTCCTCTCGCCTGCCGCTTAACTCCAGCCTGGGAGCAGAGCTGAGCCGCAGGAAGAAGGAACGCCAGGCTGCTGAAGCGGCAGCTCGTGCCAGTGGTGGTGCTTCCCCTCTTCCTACAGCACGTAAATCTGCAGGTTCCTCCTCCTTACGGCCCCCTAAAGCCGAGGATCCACAGCCAGAAAGAGACTCTGCAGGAGTAGCAGAACCTCTGCCCCCACCACCTGCGCCGTTACCCCAGGATGCTCCCAGTGGTGAAGATCAGGTTACTGCACCTCTGCCTTCCTCTTCCACATCCTCTCCTGCACCTCCGCCTCCTCAGCCCTCTCCTCCTGTGCCACCCGGTCCAGCCACCCAAGATCCACCACGGCCACCTCAGGCAGAAACAAGTATTCAACCTCCTATACCTTCAGCCACATCCCAGGCCAAATCGCCAGCTCCGGTTCCTACATGCAGCCCCGTCCGCCAGACCCCGCTCCACAAGACATCGACTCTGCCTCCGCTACCTTTACCACCTGCACTGCTGGGAAACACTCAGGGCAGGTGAGGACCCCTCAACAGGGATATAGACATACAGTATATGTCTCACTGCACGCTAGTCTTAATGCATGCTCATCTCCTGTACGAAGTGAAAGTCACATTAAACTTTCATCTGTGCTCTTAAAATATATACATGCATCCTGATACACAACTCAAGTCATCACCTTTTTCTTTTGTTATCAATTCATCATCATTCATGTCAAGTAAGAGTAAGACATTTCAAGACATCATTTTAAATATGGTAACTTGTGATGAGTAAATGTTATATTTCTTCCTTCTTTAACTCTTAGTTAATTATGATCATTGTCATACTACAAAAAAGTCAACAGCACACATCTGGATCAAAGTGACATACTCCATTTCCCTCTGTGATTAAAACCTGCAGGATAAACTCATAATTTTGGGGGCACTCCACCTGCTTCTCTTTATTACCCTGGTACACAAGGTCACATTCACTTTCCTGCAACTACACACTCTGTAGCTACAGTTCTGCTTACTTGTATTCTGTAATTGGCACAAATTCTCCTTTGTACATCAACTCATGAATGGTATGTCCCTATGGTCAACATTACTAAAAAGAGGCACCTGATAGCTTTGATTATAGCTTGTCACATGTGCAAAGCTTCTCTTAATTTAAGATAGAAGGCACACGCTCTTCTCTGGTCTTCTAAGTATATATGATACCTGCTTCTCCTTTGTCTCTTCATTCAATTGCACTTTTCTCTAAAACTCTTTGTATTTTGCACTGTCAGTCCAAAGAAGTCCACCCCTCCTCAAAGGCAATCTAGGAAGGAGAAGGAAGTTCGCAGCCGGCCATCACTCATTGACCTCCCTTTACCGCCCACCCTGCCTGGAGGTGGCTCCTCACCCCCACAGTCCCCCATCCGCCAGGCTCCACCGCTACCCCAGCCAGCCCTTAAGAAGAGACCAAAGTCAGTTTCTTTTATTAATTACCCACTTCCAATCTTTCTTTTTAAAATCTCACATTAAAATTAATGTGTTTTTCTTTCTTTGCTGCTTTACAGGATTTGCTGCCCGCGATATGGTGAGCGCAAACATACCCAGAGTGACTGGGGTAAACGCTGTGTAGACAAATTCGATATAATTGGCATCATAGGGGAAGGCACCTACGGCCAAGTGTACAAGGCCAAGGACAAAGACACTGGTAAGGGAATATTACTTGGACTTCACTGTAGTACTCACATGTGTTTTATGTTAAAACAATGAGAGACTGAATTCTCATTATGACTGGTTCTCTAAATACTCTTTCTATCATGCCAGGTGAACTGGTGGCTCTGAAGAAAGTGCGTTTGGACAATGAAAAGGAGGGTTTTCCCATCACAGCCATTAGAGAGATCAAGATCTTGCGGCAGCTCAAACACCGCAGTGTTGTCAACATGAAGGAGATTGTCACTGACAAGCAGGATGCACTTGACTTTAAAAAGGACAAAGGTAAGAGGGTTAGAAATGATCTGCCAGGGCTGGGTAATATGGAAAAATTGGTTCTTAGCTTGTACTAAGGATTCATAGATATTTTTTTTGTTTAATTTATATACAGTGAAAACTCAAACATTTAAATTCATTTACAGTTAAAAATATCAAATCATAGTCAATCTAAGCTGAATGGAAGGGAATTTGAGGTAAATTGAATCCTATCAGATCAAACTTAAATCACTGTGTATCAGGTTGTAGACCTTGTTTCAAAATATGTGTTTAATTATCTGAGAGTGATAAATACACACCCCTTTGTATAACTGAAGATGTATGTATGGAAAATAATAGTTGTACTCCAATTTTTACAACCATTACAAATGTAAAGAAATGTTTGGCACCTTCATAAAATGCTAATAACTACACTTATTTAACTCACTGTTAATACACGTCTAATGATATAAGACAAGAAACCCACCCCCCCAAAACTAGGACTATTACTAATTACTACAGTTGGTTTGGTTATTTGGCAGCAGACGAAATCGCTGTGGTCACAGTGATGATTCACTTTAGCAGCCCTTCTTTAAATTTTCAACAGAGATCAGTGTAGCAGGAGTTTTCTGCCTTATCTGACTAAGTGATGATTTACACTTGTTGCGTTAAGTTTGAAATATTTACATCACATATGTACACACGTACATATGTGCATGTACTGGCTGTGCAGTTGTGATAAAGCACAATAGTTGCACAGTTTCAGTAGAGTACTTACTGTAGAGTATTTTAACTTACTGAGAAGCAAGGTTAAATATTCTGAGCTCATTTTAAGTACACAACAACCCTCTTGTCACATGCTCACTTCTCGAACCTCCAGACATGTTGTTCATGTGTGTGTAATTGTGTGTTCTGATTTCTGAATACATCTTCCCTCTGTTTTAGGTGCTTTTTACCTGGTGTTTGAGTACATGGACCATGACCTGATGGGCCTGCTGGAGTCAGGCCTGGTCCAGTTCTCCCATGAGCACGTCCGCAGCTTCATGCGCCAGCTGATGGAGGGTCTGGACTACTGCCATAAGAACAACTTCCTTCACAGAGACATCAAATGCTCCAACATACTTCTCAACAACAGGTGAGGAACAGAAAACATGGGCACCTGGGGGCCTATACTACAAAGCAAGTTCAACATACCCCAGATCTCTTCGTTATTTGGCTTCACTAACCCTAACAACTGCAATCAGGATACGTGGTCCCACAACGCTGGCTGTCAACCCAGGTTTTCCCAATCCAGCCATGAGCGCAGTGTTTGCAGCATATGACCAATCGCAAACATGGACAAGTCTACTGGCAGTAGAGTGGCATATTTTACAAATGAAGAGCAAACTGTAATATTAGACAAATATGAAGAAGTTTAACACATAATCCCGGCTGCAGGCAACAGCAGCTGCCAAATGCAGGAAGGACAGCTGGCAAAAAATCAGACTGTGTGAATGCGTAAATTAATTAATAGGCTTATAATATAACTGCCCTGTCATTAGGGCACGAGATCTGACTATAATTACATTTATAATAATAATAAAGTTTATTTGTATAGCACTTATCAAAACCAGCGTTACAAAGTGCTTTACACATAAAACACAACAATATAATACACGGAATAAAAGAGGAATAAAATTTAAAAAAATGGATGATTTAAAAACCATAAATAAAACACCAAGGATAAAATGTAACGACAATGTGTGAATTAAAACTTAAAATAGAGCAAGTGCAGTGTCAAGAATAATGTAACTCAGTTAAGAATTAAAACAAACCTAAAAATATAGGAAGGTAGGAAGATTTGTGTATTCATTAAATTAATGTGTTGCTTAGATGAATTCTTATGGCATGTATGATCATTTTAGCCCTATTCTTTGAGCTGCAACCTGAGTGGTGTGAAACAATTCAAAGCTGTAAGTAGGCTTACTTTCATATCTTATAAGTACAACAAGTACAAGGCTTTAGTGCTTCAATCAGCCTCTGCTGTAGGATGATATCGGGATACAAAAGTACAAGGGTTTTGTCAGTCTCTGAACACACTTGCCCTCCTAAGAGACCCTCTTGCGATCTGCACACCAAGCTTTCATTTTTTAATGATTTTTTTATTCCACGGACCAAGCTCCACAGGATCTTCTATGAATGGTCATACCATTTTCCACGAGAATTGATTAGTCAATAGCCTATATAGGCTGTGCTATTATGCACGTTGTTCTGTTATGCTCCGGAGCAGGTTAGGTGTGCAGCATAACCACCGTTGTGGGACTGAAAACCCAGGGTTAACCCTGAAGTTACCTCGCTAACCCCAGTCCTGCTTTGTAGTATAGGTCCCAGGAGTAAAATATTGTAGTGTCCTTTATGTAGACCGATGCGGTTCATTTGCAGTAGCAGCTAGGCCTTTACCAATCACAGTTGTTTAGCAGTAGGAGCTGTTTCAGGTTTGATCTACTTTTTATTCATGTGTTTGTTTGTTTACTTTAGTACCTCTGATCCCCTTACACAAATTGACATTAACAACATGAGCTATAATGCAGCATTATCCACATCAACAACTTGGAACAACATTACTGCAGATGGTTTAAATGCAGCTGTTGTCTGTAAATACTGTAAACTCAAGACCAAAACTAACTTTAATGATCGGAATGCAAGTGCTTTGAGGTGCGTCAGCAGCAAAGCTAATTACTTTGCTACAAATTTAATCGGGCGCTTCAAATAACTGATAAAGGAGTACAGCAATTTGTCACAGATCGTTTCTCAGTACAATTCTGCATCCAATCTACAAATACTACATGATACAAGGGAAAGATGAGCTGCAATAGCTAAGACGCTAATAAAAATAGCTGAAAATGTGGGTTTTGTAAGTGGAACAGAGCATTTAGAGCCATACTGTAGTTTGCGCTCACTCACTGCTCTGCTACTGTACAACTGACTAAATAGATACTTGGAGTTTGGACATTTGTTACCCCATCTGTCCTGACATTTGCTGAGTTTGACTAATCACTTGATTGATTTGGCTTTTACCTTTTCAAAGTGCAGTACATTTTTCATTCGGTTACAGTGTTAGTGAACTTGTGTCAGTATTTAGTAACCTGAATTAGACAAAAAAGAAACTAGATTTGGATATCCCCAGTAATAGCACGTTTCATAATTCTGTCTGTAAATGTAAACTAGTTATTCAAAATGCCTGCCTGGCTCAGGCAGATGAGTTGAGCTGTATTTTGTGTCTTGCTGTTAGATACTGAAGTTCTCAGTTATTTGTAGTTGTTGACAGAGCATGTTTTCTCATGCTTGGTAGTGTTGCTGATCTTGGATTTTTGTTATCTGTTTTTCTTCATACAGAGGTCAGATCAAACTGGCTGACTTTGGTTTGGCCCGGCTTTACAATTCAGAGGAAAGGTAAGACGAGTGTTACATATTTTCTTCTTAATGTATGCAATATATGGGGACCTCATCTGCTTGCTTCTGTAATCTAAATGTATGATTAAATGTGTTTATGATGATTGAAGCAGTAATTAAACCTCACCATGAGCATGGATTTTCCTTTTCATTTACAATGACTCTCCACTAGATGGTGGTGTCTGTCACATTGTTGTCCTTCAGAGAGATCCCAGTTGGTGAAAGCTGAAATGTTTGTGTTTGGGCACTCGGGGGCATACATGCTCTGAATGTGTACTGAGTCTCACCGTTGTTTGTCTTTCCTTTCCCCCAGTCGACCGTACACTAATAAAGTAATCACACTATGGTACCGCCCTCCTGAACTCCTGCTGGGAGAGGAGAGATACTCTCCAGCCATTGACGTATGGAGCTGTGGGTGAGTATGACATTGTTATGGTAGCACATGGTAAGCTTAATGAACTCATGTAGATTTGGACTAATGTTTTGTTGGGTAAAGCAATCTTTCATTCAGATGGGTCTAGTTGCTATAACACTATCACATTTTTGGAAACTAAGCATTAAATATGATCCATATGTCTCAATAAATCCATAAACGTTAAATGAGAAAACATCAAAGCTGCATTGTCTATTTAAAAAAAAAAAAAGATTCACAAATTGCAATGAAAAAATTCAACATATTGTATGATATATAGACATGACCTCGCTAATTTTTGCTGACCTTGATATTGCCTGTTGTGTTTACACGTGTCTGTTTACATAAGAATGTTGCCAACATGATGCCAGAATGAACAGCAGTGTTTTCCCTACCATTATAAGACTTAGGGCGGAGCACTTAAGCGTTTTATTCACAGCGCCTAAGCCGAATGAACAAAAAACTATGTTGATACCTGTTTTGCTATCATTTATGGTCACGCTGCTTCTGTCCTCTTGTTGTCTGCCCTCTGCGTGGAGTGACACCATTGGTGGGGCTCAGGCAGCTCTCCTCTCCACACACACACACACACACACACACACACACACACACACACACACACACACAGTGTTACCAACTTGCAGACTTTCTTGCTAGATTTAGCGACTTTTCGTTCCTATAGCTTGAAAATATTTAAATACTTGTCCATGTTGTGAGTTTGTGATTATTTGGCTTAAGATTTCTTTATCTCTCCTTTGCTGCAACCAACTCAACCCCTATGCTTTATGCAAATGAATGCCATGCAAATGCCCTTAAAATCACAATAATATCATTTGACCCAATTATTACTGGGTCAATATATCGTCCAACAAAAGTAGTTATTGTGACAGGCCTAACCATAGTTTATATGCTTTGTGATATTTTTTATGGAATGGGAGGAAAACTTTACAGAAGAAATGTATAACAGATGTATTAAAAGTATCTTTTTTCTGTCATGTAAGCAAATGTGTTTCCAACATTATGAGCAGAATGGATGTTTGCAGCACACTGAGTTCATTACTTTTTAATCCTGGACACCAAGAGGCTCCTTTTGTATTCATATGCACTTCTTTATCTATGGTTATTCATGTCAGAATCAGAGGGGAAAATCTTTCTTGTAGGATGTGTGGTATTGGAAATCCTATCCTATTAAAAAATAGTAGGATTTATTGGTCACAGTCACAATCCTGTCTGACACGATTTTAAACTTCCTTTAAGCTTGGTAAGTGGGAGTGTATATTTTCTTACTACTTCCACCCATTCTCTGTCATGGTTCAGGTGTATTCTGGGAGAGCTCTTTACCAAGAAGCCCATCTTCCAGGCTAACCAGGAGCTTCTACAGCTGGAGCTCATCAGGTAGGCTGCCCTTTCCTGAACACAACACCTCAAGTAATAACCTCTGCTGCAACCTTTACACCCCCATTTGTCCATTTCTTCATCACTGACCCCATCTTTGCCTCCCTCTGTCATTTCCTTCAGTCGTCTGTGCGGGAGTCCCTGTCCTGCAGTCTGGCCTGATGTCATTAAACTTCCCCTCTTCAACACCATGAAACCCAAGAAGCAGTACAGACGGCGACTGCGGGAGGAGTTTGCCTTGTATGTAGCCATGCTAGCCCAAAGTAGCTGTGATCACTTTTATCTGTTTCTACAGTACAAATCTCTCCCCTTCTGTGCAGTTTACCTTCTACTGCCCTGGACTTGCTGGACCGAATGCTGACCCTCGACCCTGCGCGGCGCTGCACATCGGAGCAAGCTCTCAACAGTGACTTCCTGTGTGACATTGAGCCCAGCAAAATGCCGCCGCCAGAGTCAGTAGCCCCATGCCCTTCACTTTCACCTTTCATCTATATATTATTAGATATGTATTAGATTTTTTTTGCTCATTGTGAGAGATATTTTAAATGCACACTGAATACTTTTTTATTGCTTATATATCTAATTTTTGACAAGTTCTATTTGATTTGATTACAGATTTGTAATTACTGGTTGTGCTATAATTAAATTTTTTTTTTTTGCATGTCTCCAGTCTTCCTCACCATCAGGACTGCCACGAGCTGTGGAGTAAGAAGAGACGGCGTGCACGTCAGAGCGGGCTGCCCGAGGATGTGCCTGTGCCCAAAGTGCCCCGTAAGGATGCGACAGGGACCTCCAGCGGAGAGAACAGCCGGCCCCAAACCAGCCCGGCCGGAGCCCCACCACCTCCACCAGGAAAACCGCCCTCCACAGCCAACTTAGAGCGTGAGTTGTCAGGTAACAGCTACCTCTCACAAGCATTTTAGCAGAAACACACACGGACATATGCTTTGTGACAGTGCAAAATTGACAGTTAACCCAGCTACAATATCAGTATTTTCTTTTTTTTTTTTTTCAGATATATGATTTAATTAGATAACAGGGAAAAAACCATGGACGTTGCGGTTCCTAACCCCTAAGCCATGGGTGCGCACTTTCATAGTAGTTTAAAATGATGTAGAAAAAATGTTTATTGACCTTTTTGTTTGCGCTGTATTACATTTTCATAGTTTGAATTTGGGGTTGCGTGAATGTGTGTGTGTTCAGGCCTGGGAGTTGCTGCAGAACAGTTGAACCAGACAGAGATGGCGGTGCTGCTGAACCTCCTCCAGGGACAGACGGACCTCAGCCTGCCCCAGGTGGCCCAGCTCCTCAACCTCTCCAACCCAGAGGCTCTCAGCCAGTCGTTGTCTGCCCTCAGTGAGGCCTCGGACCACCAGGGGGTTCCAGAGGACCAGGCCCAGTCTACTGCCAGGTCCCAGCCCCCAGAGCCGCCCCCTGAACCCCAGGAACTCTCGCCGACATCCGGAGACCCGCCACTCAGCCAGGAAGACCAGGCCAACCTGCTGGCTCTCATTTTGGGCCACATCATCAAGCCACAAATCGAGGAGCAAGGCGATGAGAGCAATGGTGTCCAATCAGAGGAGGCACTAACGCGCAATTCGTCTGCTTCTACTACTGATCGCAAGGGCAAGTCTGGGTTTAGTCTCTAGAGGGTGGAAAAAAGGGGGAACCAGGGTCAGGTGGAAATCACTGGGGACTGCAAGAATGAGGAGAGCAGGGCAGAGAACAAACAGAAGCTGACTGAGGTCGGGTGCTCCAAATTCCTGTATACTCTACTGTCTACTATATAATCAAATTAATTACACTTTAGACTACCTGATGAAATCAACAAAATGATCAGTTAACCAAATGAATTGGGCTATTAGACTTCTCATGCACCCCCCACCCCTTCCTTTATCCCTGACATTCCTTAAACACACCCACTTCACCATTGTCCCCTTTTACCACCTCACATACTGAAAAATGCTCAAGAAAAACCTTGAAAAATGTCTGTCGGGTGCTTGTCGTCATGTGACCCTGATAACCAGGCAAAGGTTTGGTGCACATGGACATCTCTCACTGGTGTACTCAATAAACCAGAAGAAAGGTTCACACTGTATTGTTCCCTTCCACGTTTCTCCCTCTTCCTTGTTTCTTTCTCACAGTCTTTGTTTCTGTATCTGTCCCATCTCCACGCGTGTTTTTTCTTCCTCACCTCATTTTCATCATAAAGCAGGTGTCATGGATTCTTCACAGGAAGCGATGTTGCTTTGACCAGTCTGTAATGTCAGCGTTTTTATGAAGAAAGTCTAATAAATTATCAAGTGAAAATAAATGTTTTGAATCTTTAGACATCACCTGCATGTGTTTCTTTTAACTTGGGTTTGTCACATTTTTTTGTTTTTAACTGTTCATTTTGACTATTAGTTCAAAAATGTGATTAGCAAGTTGAATAAAACTGTTTACTATGCTGCTGACACTGGAATGGTAACAGTCCTGTTTTCTTCTGGTTATTTCTCCTGTCGAGGTCTCTGAAACCCTTGCACTGCTGTAGATAGAAAACAAATAGACTAACCTGGTTTAGTAATTTTGTCCTGACCTTTATAATACTTAAAATTCTCATACATAAGTCACCCTTTCTGTTCATCCAGCTGTACATGCCCTTCCTAATGTTTTCTCACCTATTTCCTGCATTTTTCCTTTCGTTTAAGGTGGTTGTTTGGAGGAAAAACAAATACAGCTGCATCTGCTTTGCATACATGAATGCAATTATATTGGTTGGTTGTTATGCACCCATATAGTGAAGAGAAAAAAATAAACATTCTGACTAGTCACATTAAAATAACAGCATTTCTTCCATTTTCAACATTTAGATTTACTATACCTGGAAAGGTGCATGATTGTAGATTTTTCATAGGCAAGACATATTTTTTTAAGGTATTTTTAGTATTTATTGTACCATATCTAAGCAATGGCTGTAGGTTAACAAAGTTAGTAGCAAGAATACTTACAGATATGTTATGTCTGCCCTTATAATGGTACTAAAATGTACTCCATGTGAAGAAACACTTAGTGCTCTGCCCTGCCTCTTCTGGTGAAGGTAGGAATGTCAACATTGTCCATGGCCCATTTGACAAAAATACATTTTTACTTTCTGTAATTGCAAATTAGTTATAGGGGATGACAAATAAGATTAAGGGTTATTGTATAGTCCACATGTTGAAGTTAAACGTTATATGCCAAAAACGCCTTGATACCTAACGTTTTGTCCTCTGTCCTGTTTGGCCCCTTCAGATGGTGCAGCATCAAAATTGAAACTGCTTGGGGCCAACCAGGTGCCTCCATCTGGTGAGCAGCGTCCACCCTCTCCACCTGGGCCACCTCCATCAGCTCTCCTCCTTGGAAATGCCCAGCAGGCTGGGTCTGAAACCCAACCCAGCCAGGACATCAGCCCTGCTGTGGCAGCTGCCTTACTCCAGCTCATGTCTCAGCAGGACTCGGAAGCTGGGGCCCCTCAGCGAGGCAAGGACCCCTCTTCTGCTGTGGATGCTCCGGCCCAGCCCCCTCCACCCTGGGTTGCAGACTCTCCGCCTAAACCTTCGGCTGCAGCTGAGGCCGCAGCAGGACTGGTGACTGCTGCTCCTACCACTGCAGCACAGTTCCCTAAGGACCAGGACCTCCGCTTTTCCCATGGAGCTGCCCACTGACCCTCAATCCCTCGGTGAGACAGACCTAGGTATCTTGGGACGGCTCCAGCAATCCTGGCCTGAAGGGAGAGGCAGAGGGACACCTACAGATTATGATGCACTGGACCATGAGCGGGTAGTTAAAGTTGAATCAAAGATTTTGAAAATCAATGTCTGAAAGAAAGAGATTAAGGGCCTTTACAGGTCATGAACATCACTCCACTCTGAACAAACTGTCATGTTGTATTGGAGGGAGTGTTTGGACCTGAGGTTTGTCTGACCTTTAACAATCCATTTAAGGACAGTCACCACCTGCAATACCTTGCTCCTTCCTGTCCACTGAAGGTCCAGACTTGAATGAAGTTTAGCTTCCAAATTGAGTGCCATGCATCTGACACTTAACTTAGAAAGCAGCTGTGATCTTTATTTTCCAAAACAAATGATTGTCATGTCCCCTGCAATGCCCACTTCTAACAAAGTTATCAGTGTTTTGGAGAATGAAGTCACTGTCCTACACTCTGTGATGGAGAGGTGTCTGTGACAGTGCGATGGAGGATTAGCTGAAGCTAAAATACTGTGTATGGGTATATTTGAGGTAGTGAGCGCACTGATAGGAAGACTGGAGGACCATGAGTTTCCCCATCAAATCTTACTTGCTGGCTAGCTCCCCTGTTTTCAGCCTTGTGCCTCCTTTGTGACCCCAGCAACCCCTGAATGAGCTTGGCCTAGTGGAGGGAAGTGTGGGTTAAGTTTCTGCTTTGGATGGCACCTACCACAGTGTACATCTGCAGGACTGTATTGTTGTTGTTTTTTTTGTTTGTTTGTTTTAATTTTACCCGAAGGCTGTGTAACATATTATATTCCATCTATCATAAACCCAACTGAACTGCGATGTGTTCTCGGCCCACATGAAGAGTTTCCTTCCTTTACATACAGCAAACCTCTGTGTCGTAACAAGCCTAAGCCTGTAGTGCTCACTTTCCTGTCTCAAATATGGATTAAACCACTACATTATGATCAACTGCTTCATTATACACATGCTATTCTGCTAGTTAAAGTATAAAGCTAGAAACATACATATACACACACAGAAACTGACTTTTCTGGCTTTCCCTGGTGGGCTCTGAAAGCCTTGTCTAATATGTTGTAGCCTCCCTGCCAACTTGTGCAACAAAAGCTTTTTTTTGTTTTGGTGCAGTTATTTTCTACATAAAGAAAATGATAAATGCTTAAAAAAAATAATGGTCCATGGTTCGGTTTCCTTTTTTTGCTTTGGAAAAGGAAAGGGAGGAGGAAATGGTTTCACGTGTCTGTAAAAAGAAACAAAATATTTTGTAATATGTGTTTTCTTGGTTCAGTTTATTAAAGGAAGTTATGCGACCAGTCAAATTGTCTCTCCTGGCGTTTCTTAATGTTTCTCTTAAGTGGCCACTAGATGGTAGGCATTCACTCATGCTACAGCTCAAACTACAGGAAGTCCCCACAGTCAGGCCTCCGCAAAGCCTGATTGAAGTTGAGAACTGCACTGTGGGATAAGTTACACACCAGGTTTCTAGTGTTTCTTATTCTCTTATGATCTCGAAGCTCATGTTAGCTCATTTTCATTATACAGGCTACTTTAACCAGAAAAACATCAAGCAAGAAAAGTCATTGGCCACACAAAAGTGCAAGTAAAATCACTAAAATAGAATTAAAAGCAGACATAATTCATAATCTGAAATAAAAAACATAAAATCTAAAAAATGTAAAACTAAAACTTAAAACTAAAAAAAATAAAATTTATATGCATAACTACAACTTAAACATTGAAAAGGTTTAAGGTTAGACATTTTGGATTGTTTTGTTGTTTGTCAATATTGTTTTCTTTTATAGTATCCAAAGTGCTTTTTCATTATTGAAAATGTTATTGTTGGTAATATGCAAACTGTTGTATGTCCCTTTTCTCTTTTAACAGACACATAATCTGTCTGTCGTGGCTGGAGTTAAACTGTGTTGTTACAAAGCTCATTTTAACATGGGGTTGGAGGCTTATTTAAAACACTATAGATATTTGTTGCAGTTTAAGAGTAGTTTAATTTTCACAGTGTTTCACTGTAGGTTTTATAATTGTTTCCTATACACTGCCTAATATGTGAAGTATAGTTTGACCCAGTCAAACAGTGATGTGAAGTGCTCCCTATGCATCAATCTTATTTATGTGTTGATTACTTTACCACTTTGGTTGATCTCTTTATGAAGATCCTGACAGGCAGACAAGGATCATAAACTGCAGATTGGCAAAGACAGAAGCCTGCGAGTTTCATGCAGACTGGCTGTGTGTGCACACGCTTGCATGTATGTGTGTGTTTTTGTGTGTGCTAGGATTGGCCTCATGCATACCCAGACCAGTTCCTCACTTGGCAGGCTTACAGAGCTGCTTACCCCTCTGGCCCACCAAGCAGCTGAGCCCACTGGGTGAGAGATCCTTTCAGAGTGGAGGCAGTGGGAGGCTCACCTGCCCTCTAGCACAGGCTCAGTGTGAGTGAGATGAGACGGTGCTGTGTGTGTGTGTGTGTGTGTGTGTGTGTGTGTGTGTGTGTATGAATGAAGGTGTGTATGTTTCTGTCTGATGCTTTTGCCCATTGGGACTCCAAATAATAGTGAATGTGCCCGCAGGGACTTTCCACAGGAGAAGTAGTGGGCAATGCCAGTGCCAAGTCAGAGACTAGACGAATAAATCAGGACTGAGGAGTGAAGAGAGGGAGGTGCATGAGGCCGTGCCATCAATCAGAAAGGCACCTTATGGGGAATGCCCATAAATGTGCCATGCTGCCGGTCTGAAGCACGCTCTTGCCATGGCAGAGACAGGCAACAGCGACATTCAAAATGGAGTCTCCATTTTGGATGCCGTTGTTTCGCTGTCAGCTACAGTGATTTTGGTGGACTTCCAGACAAATAGTGAATTGATTGACAGTCCATTTCAGTCAGTTCATTCCAAATTTTATTTATGCCATTGTATTTTTTGCATCACTGCTTGGACTTTGCTCAGTCCCTGATTGTTAGAGCACACACTCAGAATCTACAACCTACTTTATAATAATCTCAGCAGTTAGATACCCTTTCTGCACTATGTGAAATAAGGCAACCTTGAACAAATGGCAGCTTCTAAAATGATGTAAAATGACGAACCCAGCACATCACACATCTGCCTGGATACTGACTGACTACAAAGAACACTGATAAATTTTGGGCAAAGGAAATATGTCTGCTCTACCAGCCACAATTGCGAGCAGTCAATCATAGTTTGTTTTGTTGTTGAAAGTGGATAGTGACCTTTCAGATGCTGATTTCAAGATGAAACTTTCTTAGCTACAAGTTCATTATCATTTTTCAGCTTGCCACAACAATGTAAGAATTTGTCTAAAACGTTTGGAAAATCAGGCTTTTTGAACTGGTGCTTCATTTTAATTTGGCAGCAAATTCAGGATGCAAGAAAAAGTAGAAGAAGAGGGCAAATGAAGATGACATTGATGGACAAGGAAGAAAGGCAAACACTGACTGCCCCTGGAAGGAAAAAGTAAGCAATATAATTCTGCATTCAATTTTCAGTGTAAGGAAACATTTGAGTCAATCAAACATTTTACACATTTATACAGTATTTAGATAAGCCTTCTGGCTGCCTTGATACTCTTTTCAGATTCAGCTTGAGATTTATTAACTGAAGTCTATGTTAACATTCAAAAGTGCACAGTTTGAGATGTGACTGATTCAGTCTTCTCCAGACAATACATAACTATGAATTCTGCAGCTGAAGCACTCCATAAATTCAATAACTCATTTTTATGGCTTTTACTTGTTTCTGTAATAAATTCTAGATTCAATTTGAAGGTAAAAAATAGGATCTGCACCAGTAAGTCTCTTAACTGACTCTTAAAAACAAGTTAATTTCTTTTGCCCAGGTATTCTATGTGTCTGTCTTTCTACCATTCTGTGTGTGTATGTGTGCAGCAATGAGAATGTGCATGAATTTATGTGTGTATGTGTGTGTGGTAGCTCCTTTTGTGCAGTGTAAATCTGGGCCACTGTTGTCTCTCTGAGCCATGCTATGGTTTGATGTTGAGTTTGATGACTGAGGCTGTTTGATCAGTGACTATGTGTAAACTCAGTCAGGGGAGAAAGGGATTCCCAAATGTAAGACACACACACATGTTCACGTGCACAGAATGATCAGCAAAGAACAGCTAATGTAAAGCACGAATAATAAACTTACATGTAAAAAGTTATATTAACATTTAAAAAATTCATGTTTTTGAATGGATCTTTACACCCTTTCACCCTTATAGTTGAGCAACAGAAATCAACATTTAGTTATGAATGCATCTTGTGTGGTGAGGGAATTGTGCTGTCTTCATCAGATCACTTCTTTGTCTTCTATCAAACAAAATTTAATGTCAGTCATTTCGTTTATGGCTACATCTTTATTTATGTGATATTTCAAAAATTGATTGACTTTATCCCAGCAGTGATATATGCTTTAGTGCTGCAACAGCATGCTTTATTGATGCCATAACACCATCTCCATTTCTTCTCAGTTTATAGTTTTGTGAGAAACTGCTGTCACACACACTCGTTATTTCTTTATCGCTCAGCAGCAGTGAGGCCGACTAAATAGTTTTTAGGAGGCTTTTGGATTCGCCAGATGATACAGATGTGTGTTGATTTTATGTAAAGTCACTGGTGCCAGGTCATAATAATAATCTGGAATCACATTCACTCCTTTGGTATAATATCCACCTACACTAAAGTGTTTGCTTTTATCTGCTCGCTCAATAATCAATAATGGAAAAAAGCTCAAAAGGAAGACGACACTGGCTTTTTAAAAATCTTTCTCTGACCTTTTTACAGTTATCTCCACTTCAGCCTCTTCTCTGCATGATGCTGCACTTCTGTGAACCGAATTACTTTTGCAAGGTCTCAGCGTCTCATTACCAATGCAATTCAAAGAGCCTCATGAGCAAGGCAAGATTATTGTCTCTGTCCGTGTAGATGCTGCCGCTTTAAGGGCAGAGGGGCTGCTGGGAAAGCAGTCAGCGAGGGTGGTGAAAAAAGAGGAGGGTGGTGGTGGTGTAGGGGTTGGGGGGGGGGGAGGGTGGACGGGCCCTGCAGGACCATTTGTGCTGAAGCTCATTTGCGCAGCGACACTTAATTGGCTACAACAATTAATTAATGTGTTGGAAAGTTGGCACAAAAAGTTCATTTAAGAGGGTTTTAATAAGCAATTAGAGGAAAAGCAGCGAAGAGGGGGAATTACTGGAGAGCAAAGAGAAAAGCAGAGATGGAGTGAATGTCTGGCCACTACGAGTCTGTACACCTTACTGTAGCTGGGTGCAGTGCTTTGTCTCTTTCTCTGACCCTTCAGTTTTGAAGAGCTGACGAAGGATTATCATTATAATGCCATTATATCTCTTTCTGAGGCTCTTACTGCTGGTCTTAAGTGGACTTGAAACCCATGATGCCCTTATATTGTATACATATCAACCCTGGTGGCCCCTAATGCCCCTCCCTTTCCTACCTCTTGTCCCAGCGCCCGGTGTAAAATATTGCATGACTAATGAGTGGAGCAGGTTGGAATCCTGGGGAAGATGTCCTTGGAAGACGAATGCATTTTCAGCAGAATAATTAACTTAATTAACAAATTCACATGCATATTCATCAGCCTATTAATGTCTGCTCTGCGCTGCTTGATGAGCAATGCAATAATAACCGTTTCATTTGCATATTTGCATTCACACTCACCCTTCTCCAAATAATAAAAAAAAAGACAGAGTGTAGGAAACTCAAAAGACAAGCAAGTCACTTGGCCTCACATTGTGTTTTGCAGGTATTATCCACCTGCAGCACACACACAACTGCACACCAATATCTATCTCTGGAGTGTTTTTCCATCTTGGCTGTTGAGCTGCTACATGCCAGGTTAAGTTACACTAGATTAGAAGTGTGTGTGACACTCTCTCTCTCCCTGCGTGCACCTCCAGCCTCCTTCCAAAAATCACTGCATCTCCCTCTCTGCTTCCTCTCTTACTGCTGCACACTCTGTCTCTCCTTCCTGTTTTTGTCTCTCTCTCCTCTTGTTATTTATTCATCCCCATCAGACTCGTCTTTAATTTATTTATTTTTTGCTTTTGAAGTTCGGCTTGTCTGCCCGTCAGTGTATGTATGTTTTGCTGGAGAACTTGTATGTGTACGGATGGCAATGTGAGCACTGCTGACAGTTATGTTACTATGCCGGTTTGGAACTAAAGGAGCAGCTAGTAGGGATCGAGATAAACAAATAAATGTGGAATGTTCATGTCCTTTTACTTCCTTGATTTCTGTTTATGTTTTATGGGCTGTGTGTGTGTGTGTTTTCTTTCACACCAGATTTGTATTCAGAGTCTCTGTGTCTCTCAGCTACCATCAGTGATGAAATGTGTGTGTGTCTGGGAGTGAGTGTGTATTTCCTGGGAGGCTGTAAGCATCTCAGTCTTTAATCACTGTGTGTATTTGTGTTTATCTCTTTGAATTCAACTTGTACTGTCTCACTGATGTCCCTTGTATGTGTTTGTGAGTTCCTCTCCAATATTTCTGATGACAGTGATGTAAATGTGTTGCATTTAAACCAGACATGGGGCGACTGTGTGGGTGTCTTTTATTGCCTATTTGAGGTGGAGCTTCACTGGTGCATTTGTGAAACCAAGAATGTGCGTGTGTGTGCGTGTGCATGTATGGACTGCCAGCTTGTGTTCAGACAGCAGCAGTTTGTGGAGCGAGAATTAAAAGTAGGGAGAGATGCCAAGTGAGTCCCTGGAGACAGATACAGGGGACAGAGAGAGAAGAAAGAGGAAATAAAAAGGATTTCTCTCTCTCACACACACTCTCACACACACACATGCAGTCACTTACACAAAGAAACCTAGCCTACTAGTAGCATGTTACAAACACCACACAGCAACACATTCACACATTAAGAAAGGTTTTTCAGTGTGTTTTGATGTCTGTTTTCTTATCAGTTACATCATCTGGTATCTTATCAGGTATAGCTTCATCACAATAACATAATGCATTCCCTAAGCCTAACCTTAATCTAAATCTAATTCTGACCGTAAGCCTAAAACCAGGTCTTAACCCTAAAACAGCCTTAAGAAGCAGTAAGGAAGATCCAAAATGTGCTCACTGTCCATAAATGTCCTCACCCTCAAGGGCTAAAACTCAAGTCCTCGCAAAAACAGAAGTACAAGATCAGAATCAGAATCAGCTTTATTGGCCAGGTATGTGTACACATACAAGGAATTTGACTCCGGTTTTTACTCTCTATGTACATACACAGAAATAGACATAAATACAGCTAAAAACAAGGACTAAAAGCTCAACAAGGTAGACAAACATTAAGCTACTATATGCATATATATGATGTATATATGAAATATATATTTTAAGTACAAAGTACAAAAACAACAACACCAACAAAAGTAAGACAGAAGCTGAAATAAATAAATAAATAAATATGATTAATGTAACAGGTTGCTTTATATACATGAGGTGGTGGATATGACAGTATATACAGTATGTACAGTGTGTGTAGATTTAAAAAGTGATAATATTTACAAAAAAAAAGATATATTTACAGGTACAGTGGATGTTTTTGTCTGGGGTTATTGCACAGGATTATTGTTCCTGACACTATGTGACTGGTGTTAACTGTTCATCAGAGTGATGGCCTGTGGGTAGAAAATGTTCTTGTCTGGTTGTTTTGGTGTACAGTACTCTGTAGCACCAACCAGAGGGGAAAAGTTGGAACAGGTTGTGACCAGGGTGTGATGGATCTGCAGAGATGTTTCCTGCCCGTTTCCTGACTCTGGACATGTATAAGTCCTGAATGGAGGGCAGGTTGGCACCGATGATCTTTTCTGCAGTCTTAACTGTCTGTTGTAGTCTGTTTCTGTCCTGTTTGGTGGCCGATCCAAACCAGAAAGTGATAGATGTGCAGAGAGCAGATTGGATTATTGCAGAGTAGAACTGGATCAGCAGCTCCTGAGGCAGGTAGAACTTCCTGAGCTGGCGCAGGAAGTACATCCTCTGCTGGGCCTTTTTGATGACAGTGTCGATGTTGGTCTCCTAGGAGATTGTCGATCCCAAAAACCTGAAGGCTTCCATAGCAGACACTGTGTTGTTGGATGTGGTGATGGGGGGCAGTGTTGGGGGGCTTCTCCTGAAGTCCACTGTCATCTCCACAGTTTTGAGAGTGTTCAGCTCCAGGTTGTTCTGACCGCACCAGAGGGCCAGCTGCTCAACTTCCCATCTGTATGCACACTTGTCACCATCCTGGATGAGGCCGATGAATGTTGTATCGTCTGCAAACTTCAGGAGTTTAACAGATCACTAACACACAGACACACACATACAAATTGAGATAGATCTCTCACCTTTTTCTCTGACTCCCTGTCTACTTTCTCCCCCTCTCTCTCCCAGCCTGGTGAGGTGACACCCTGTGTGCAGTGTGACACTGAGCTGTCAACTCCCACTCCCTGCATCACACCTCTGCCCCCTGCTGGGCCAACCATGTCACGGCACCCAGACACCCAGCCAGCCTATCCTCCTCCGCTGGCATGAAAACTGGCAGTACTTAACATCACTTTACACTCTCTCACTCGTTCACTTCAACTTTTATATATGCAACTATGTTATCAATAAAGTATTTCTGATTCTGATTCAGATACAGGAATTTCTCAGAAGAGGATCATACTCTAGGGTTGTCAACCCTAGTTTGGATAACTTCAACCAAAGAGTGCCCCCCCCCCCCTTTCTTTACTTACCTTTATTTTGCAACGCCTTAAAATGTATCTTGTGTATAACCTCTGGGTAGGAACCACGGATAAAGGTTGTAGAATAAAATGAGGGCTGGGAATAGTGCTATACTATCAGTTATTTTTCAGAATGGTTTTGATAAAACTCTCAGGAAAATCAACAGAATCCCAGAGTGCTTTTCCTAACACAAAACCTGGAATTAATTTGTCAAGACCTACATCGTTAAAACTATTTTGACTTCCACACATGCGCTGATGTAACATAAGTTTAATAACCTTGTAATACACTTATGATGTCTGTGTTTCAGCTTTGGTGTCACTGTTTTTAACCATTATAATTTAAAACAAAGATCAAGCTGATAATGCATTTTTCTCAGAATTCTTTTTCTAATCTTGGCTTAGGCATTACTGGATAATTTGTTCTCTTCAGGCCTCTAAAGATGATTTATGTAAAACAATCAGAGAAGAAAAAATCAACCTGTAGACATACACAACTGATTAAGGATTGAAAGTAGACATAGCTTTATTTTAAGGTGTTACAAACAAAAATGGTTAGGAACCACTGCTTTAAAGGAACATTTTCAGCCATTGGTTTGTTTTGGTCATTGGTTCGTTTCACAAGTAATTTTGGAGCAAGAGTTTGACATTTTCTCAGGCAATGGTTTTACATACAGGAGTTTGACAACTCAGGCTGTCGTGAAGCAACACACTTGACTCTTCAGGCCTGGTTATTTGTTTTGCAGCCTGAGGAGAAGAACAATCCAGTTCCATATCTGAATAGCAGTGTGTCTGAGCGTGATATGTCGAGATGATACCAGATAAGGATTTCATGGCTCTCTGTTGTTTTGCGTACCTGTTGTGTTTTATACCTGCATGTCTCTTATCCTTCTGAGTCACTAGGTGTGTGTCCAGCCAGGCAGGCCAGTGGCGAGTGGGGACGGAGCGATTGAGATATAGAGCATTAGTTGGTGTCAGGAGTAAATTAGAGGCCAGATCTGTTTTCTAATCAGAGCACAAGCACCGTGTTAGAGGAATTAGGGCGACAGCTGCTGGGAGCTTTTTATTCCTCTCTCTCTCAGCCAGAGACAGGCAGACCCCAGCTCAGGGACCACCTCTTTACCACAGCCACCTGTCAACACCGGTGTGTGTGTGTGCACATGCATGTTTCCCTCCCCCATTGACATGCACACTCACATACATGTGAGCACACATCTACTGCCATGCGAGCCTGCACACATGCTTGCACATAGACACACAAACACCGTCTGGTACACTGACCTCCCTCCATCTCTGAAATTAATGACAGTGCAGGTTCTGTGTGCATGCAATCATTCGTAGTGTGTTTATGTTTTCCGGCAAGTGTGAAAGGCCCATATGAAATATCAGATTTAGATAAGGTGGAGCGGTAGGCGGCTTTGCATATGTCTATTTACTATGAATTCCAGTGAAGGCCTTAACGCTGCATCAACCCATTCATTCACCACACCAGTGTTGCAAGTGAACAGATATTTTAAGACTTTGGCAGATGCATTGGAAGTAAACAAAACAAATGAAAATAATCCTAATTTGTTGGTTACACTTTAGAGAAGGCACCAGAAGATAAAATTAAGTGTAAAAGTATAAAGCAATGTAAACAAACTAAATAAGGCAACAATTACATCCAAAAAAGTCTACAATTCTCATTTAAGTAAAAAAACGCCCTGAGGAAATGCACTTAAACATTTTGTTTACTATTCGATTAAATAACTGATGTTAAAAAAATGATGACTGCTGATTCTAAGGATGATTGATGATACCAGGGATGAATAAATGAATGTCGTGAGCTGCTTGCACTGATTTTACCCAGCAGAGATCTCTTGTGGGTAGGATTGTAGGAGGGTGAGAGGTGTGGGAGGTGGCATCGAGATTCACACCGTGTCACACACTTGCTTTGGAAATGTCACGTCTTTTTTCAGTCCAGCTGAATCTGTTAAGTGTAGAGTGTTTTCAGGTAATGTGAGGAAATGGATTTGGGAAAATGGTTGTTGAGATTATCACGGTGAGTCTTGACAGAATGAAGTGATGCATTTTTAATTTAAATAGGTGCTTATTTCTGTGGTAAAATTAGAAACAAGTTACATCTCTACACAATTTTGAAACATCTTTTAGTGAAGGGAGGGAACCGTTTAAAATATTTATTCATGTCAGTCAACAAAAAATATTCTAATTGCATTCATCCTTTTCCTCTAAAAACAAATAACACCACTGTCCTTTGCATATTGAAATCCTAGATTTAGCAGATTTGTTGATCTTGTTTGTTACAAAATAATGGCACCTTATTGTGTCTTTCTGCTTCCGCTTTTTATTCCTCTTGTACCAGAAATGTTCTTTTTGATTTGAAGCCCCTGTTTCCACTTCATCTGTTAGGTTGAGGGGAAGAGTACAGCTAAGAATATAATTTACATAATCACATTTTAACACAACAAAAAGTATTTAAGATGAATATTTAGGTTGTAAAACAATAACTGATAGTTTGTCAGCCATGTTATTTTAAAACATTAAGTCATTTTCAGTATACTTAGCAGGAGGTCTGAGAAAAAATATCATCACACCCACTACTATTACATCATACTAAACATAACCTGAAAGTTCAGTAGACATTCAGCTAATAGCACAATTACATTATTGTGATTGGCTATCGACTGAGTGTCCCATTCACCACACTATTACAAACCACGTTGTGTGAATTTTAAGTTAAATAATCCAGTCTTACAGTGAGAAGGAAGAATCAGGGTTTATAACACACATCTCTCTAACTTCAACTTAGGCGACCAGTCTTGTGGCTTTGGAGGCTAATTTGCTATTGGCTGAAGTCTAATAGGGAAACACATGCACACACACACACACACACACACACACACACACACACAGTCCTCTTCTCACTCTTGCACATCCCACACATGTGCGCCGCCACACAGTGTCATAAATAGACAGACAGTGCCAATCTGAGGCCTGGATGTGAGCCAGCTCTGCAGCAACTCAGTAGTTAAATTATTAACACCAACTGGGAGAGAGACAAAGAGAGGAGCGGATCAGGCGGCTCAGCAGAGAGGAGATCTGGAGAGGAGAAAAGAGGAGGTGAATTGAGACAAACCAGACATCAGAGAGGCTGAGGAGGTTATCTGTTTAGGTGGTGAAGGTGTGTAAAGATGAAGAGAAAGAAACTCAACAACCATCTAAAATATAAAAATATCTTTTTGATTCTCAACAGAGTAGGAGAGTTTGGGATGAATACAGAATACAATAGGCTCTTGGTGTGAGTGAGAGGAAGGTAGAGAGGTGGATGTTGAGGTTTTTCATGGATGGCAGTGGAATACTAATGGTGTGTGTGTATGTGTTGGTGTGTGTATTTAGCAGAGTGAGGGGAGGGCAAGAGAGATGGCGAGAGATCTGGGGATGTTGGTTCTGATCCAGAGAGTTAATGTTGCGCTCATTGATGGATAGAGTGCCAGCCACCACAATGTGTGGATGGAGCATTGCTCTCTCTCTCTCTCTGTCTCTGTCTCTGTCTCTGTCTCTCTCTCTCTCTCTCTCTCTCTCTCTCTTTCTCTTGTGTTCCTGCTATAGTTTGATGTCTCTCATCTTATTTCTCTCTCTTTTTCAAAACTAAACGGTGATCACAGAGCACTGCCACAAAGCCACCATCAGATCCCAAACAACAGCAGCAGCGTGTGCATCCATAGAGAGCCTTTATGATTCGCCGTCATGTCAGCTACCCCTGTGGCAAGACATCATGTATTCTTGTGTGTTCAGCAAAAATATAACTATAAGTATTGTGTGTGTGTATGAGAGTGAGAACATCTAGATTTTAAAGATTTTAAACATACCTGTATATTAAAGGCATGATGATCCAAATGCAAATGAAAACGTCACCCCAACACCAAAACTGAACACACAAGACAGGAACATATTCTAATTCCTATAAAGTTTCTGACCTTTTAATAGACAAAAGTCTAAGACAAAAATGTTTTTTGCATCTATATGTCAAACTTTTCTTTATCTGTAATATTGTCCAAAAACATACTGATTGGCCCTTTAAGTAGGAAGCCAAATAGTGGTACTTGTGTATATGTGTGTATATGTGTATATGAGAAAGAGAGAGAGATGTGTGTGTGGGCATGTACATCAACCAAAAAACTAAAAAAAACTGTATGTGTGTGTTTAAACAGATAACTTCTGAATGCAAATGCATGTTCAGCACGAAACCAAAAATGAAGTGGAAGTACCATGTGTTTTATAGTGTGCATGTGTGTTTGCCTCTACAATATGTGTGTTGTTTTTATTTACACGCAGAACTAAAAGCTTGACTACTCTGTCTGTAAGCCCCCACACACACACACACTCTCACACACACACACACACACACACACACACACACACACACTTTCCCCAGCTTCCTCAGCTTCCTCCTTTCTGCAGGGGCATCGGGGGGTGAAGTGATCTGTGCGAAAGCCTCCTGTTCTATGCGCCGCGTGGCTGAGGCAGAGGGGGATTGTGGGTAGCTGCTGTCTGCAGGGGTGGGGGGGTGGAGTTAGCGAGGAGGGGAGGGGTGGATGGGTTGCCGGGGCGGGCGGCAGCAGATGGCGTGCCACACTGTGAGGGCCGTCGGCTGGCATCCAGAGGGGGAGGAGGAGAGAGGGAGGGGAGGATTGGAGGATTGGGGGGGGGGGGGTGTTGTTGGTTGGAGGGGCATTGCTCCCAAAGTGCCAGCAGGCATCAGGAGAGAGAGGGAGAGACAGAGGTGAGGGGGTTTGGTGGGAGACAGGCTGGTAGACAGGCAGACTGGAAGGAACCCACAGACTCTGAGATTAGAGCTTAAGCAGGGCTTGGGAGCAGGATTTCGCTGCTAATTGCATCCACTGAAGAAGAACCAAAACGACAGATTTGTCTTTGAACCCTAATTCATTAGCAACTTTTGACCTTTTCCACTTCCATACAGTGTCTCCCGGTGCCCGCTGCCGAGGGAGTTGCACAGTGGGCCAAGCAGAGGTCCACCATTGGCATATTGTTGTCTGAGGATTGCCACCGATGTAGCATGAGGTTGGCATGTGGAGGGCATCAGGTTGGCATATGTACTGTGAGGAGTTGACACAGGGTCTGCTCTGATGTGACATAAGTTTGGCAGGCTTGGCATCAAGGTGGCATGAGACTGGCACCGGGTTAGTGAGGGGTGCTGAATGGATAGTGTCTGTCAAAGAGGTCACGGGTGTGTGTGTGCTGTTTCTGTGCTTCATGTATCTGCCTCTGATACAGACAGGAAGTAGTGGAAGAAGTGTTTACATCCTTTACTTAAATAAACTTGCCTTGCCTTAAGTAAGTCACAATACCACTCCTGCATTTAAAGCTTGACTTAAAGGTGGGGTATGCGATTCTGAAGAAATCTAATACCATGACAAATACCATGATATAGAGAGTGAACAACGACACAGCAAGTAATATAACTAACATTAGCTAGGTTGTGGGTTAGCTTAGCTACTAGGTTGTGGGTTAGCAAACTGTTGCTACAGTTTCTGCTGCAAAGCTAAAAGCCAGAGAGGACAAGATGGTTTCCCAGAGCCAGCAAACCAGCTCCAGACAGCGATACTCATGACTCTCCTGCTACTATAGCAAACATGACAATAACAGCATATCTTGGCAAGCTGAATGTCCATGGGTAATTTAAGTTTACCTGACACACAAATCATGGCTGGAATGGGTGGAATAGTGTTGTGTGGCTCTGTTCGAGCCGCTTTGTCAGTTCTGTGTACAAAGGATTTTTTTTCAGTGTGCACACTGAACGGACAGCTAGCGGATCGTGAGGAGATATTTGCTGAATTTGACAAAAAGACGTATACTGGATTAGAATTGCATACCCCACCTTTAACTAAAAGTACATAAGTATCAGGAAAATTTACTATTACTGATTAGTTAATGTGTAGGCTGTGTTTTAATGTTGTAGTGGGTTGAAGTGGAGCTAATTTTATCTAATTTATAACAATGCATCATACTTTTAAGATGATGTTATGATTTTGATATAATATCTTAATATGCAAAGTAATTAACTTTAGCTGCAGTGTC
Source organism: Siniperca chuatsi (assembly GCF_020085105.1). Lineage (NCBI taxonomy): Eukaryota > Metazoa > Chordata > Actinopteri > Centrarchiformes > Sinipercidae > Siniperca > Siniperca chuatsi. Next base: position 6,830,980 of record NC_058062.1, on the reverse strand, counting down.
AAATGAATGTAGTGATGTAAAAAGTGTAGTTTTTCTTCCTAAAATGTAGTGGAGTAGTAATGTAAAGAAGCATAAAATTGAAATACTAAAGAATGGTAACGGCACCTCAATGTTGTACCATACTTTTCATCACTGACAAGCCCTAGGGCTGTATATGTTCGCGCTTTAAAAATCTTGTTGCTCTCACTCAGGAAATGGCACACAGGACCTACATATTTCATTTAAAAAATCTTTGTCATTCCACATTCATAGGTGCGCATGCTAATGCTAACCCACGTCTCTTGTTGACTTCTTCAAATCTGTGCTAGAAGACTTTGCTAAATGCACTCAGGCGTACCAACGCTAGCTAGGACACACTCCTGAGCCATTTAGGTTGACCTACTTGGTTCATATGTTGGCCTGCTTCAGCCACAGTCCTTGTTCTTTCCTCTATGTTTGATGAGGGGAACATTTCAGTGTTGTTATATTTCTGACAGGGCAACTTGCAACATGCATTATGGTTGTGCATTGAACTTGATATGTAATTTGGGTCACATTCCTGGGAGCACAGGAGATATTGCAGCTTTTGGAGGTGAATGGGTCTCTTTTTGTATTCACTGTGAGCACTTCACATTACCTGCAAGTATTGTTGAAAATGAGTCTCTGTCTCCTTCTAATTAAGGTGCGGGTAACAACCAGCACCTTCAGCAGAGCATGCACATATGTAGACAGACACAAACACTCAACACACACAGATACACATATGCACCCGTACACACACACACAAACATGTATACACACATACACACAGACATCACAACCCGTTGCTACTACCACAGAGCAGGGTTGAACAGATGTTGAGGAATTTAAGATGCAAAAGGGAACTGGGACCCCCCCACACACACACACACCCTGTGCCCCACCTCTCTCTACCCCCCCTTCACATAAACACACGCACTCACACTACCAGTTTTACACTCTAATACACACATGAATCTACATATATTACACCCAAAACTTGAAGCTACATCTTTCTTGTCTCTACACCTTTAGATCCGATATGTATGGACGGTTGCATACACATGTATGTACATGTGCATGCACAAAAGCAGACACAAATACACACGCGTACATGCATTGTGGTCCACATCCCCCTCCAGGCTGGCCCTGCTCATAAGGGGCACCATGTGGCACTCTATTCCCTCTGGCACGAGGCACCGACTCTGCCAGCTCTGCATTGTCCTCTGCCTGTGGAGAGCATGCGCCCAAACCATGGCCCCTCTCTTCCTCTGTCTTTATCCCTCTCTTTCATTGCCTGTCCTCTTGTTTACCATACATGAACTGAGATGGATGTCGTTTGCTTGCTTTCGGTCTCCAAAGTGCACCGAAACTTAAGATGAATTGGTGTGTGTTTGTGATGGAACACTGTTGGGAAATCTTCCCGCGCCTCATTGTCTGCCTTTGTGGCCCACCAAATTTCCAACCTTTGTCCAACTGAAGTAGTAAATATTGTTGTAAAGTGCTGGCGTAGATGGTTTATAGTGGTTTAATTCAGTAGTATTATGTACCTGTCACAGCAGCGTACCTGTCACAGCAGCAAACTAATGTAGGTAAAATCCCTTCCAAAGCCTTTGGAAGTGGGGGTGGGTTTATCCTCTCTACATCACTGGTCAAATCATGAAAAAATGAAAAAATCTTATTATGTTAGTGTTACAGGTGACAAATCAGTGTGAACTACCTCTGACATTAGATGGATCCTGATCACTATAAGTGCAAAAGATAATCACATTATCACTTAGGATCTTAATTTTGTACAGAGATTGGATCGGTTCCATTTAATTTGATTAGCCTCATCTCATTAAAACTTTGAGGATTATTTGACGATTTTTTGAACGTCGTCCATTGTAGCAGCATGTAATGGTAGGATATATTAAAAAAATTATAAAATTGATATAAATCATTAAATATGAAATTCACAGGAAGAAGAATGAAAAGAAAAGTTTATATTTGACAGTTCATGATATACACAGAGTGTACTAAAGTTTGGTTGTGTCTGAACCATTACTGGTCTAATTGACAAAAGGTTGTGCGTGCCATAAGGAGAAAAGTGAGTGAATGATGCTTTGATTTCTCTCTTTTTCTCCGGCTCCTCAGAGGGAAGCAGCACCGTCCCTCCTTCTACCACACAGCTGCTCTGAGGAGAGAGGGGCTCTGCGGGGCTCTGGGTAGCCTTAGCTCTCTGTGCTTGGGTGAGAATTAGCCAGCTTTAGCGCTCGCCTTGCCTGGTAATCCCTTAATCTGGCAAGGCTGAGGAGGAAGGCTTTGGAGGAGAGATGGTGTGTCAATCCATGTCTTCACATCTCTCTTGGCACAGCGAGTCACACAGAAGACATGGAAAAGTTTGCAGTTGAGAGTTGTGCCATGCCATAATGAATTAGACATGTTATTCTGTATGAGGTATTTCATCTTCTTTAAGGTGACAATTTATCATCATCATAGTATATTCATAAAATTAGGCAATTGTTGAGAAGATTTGTAGACTGTATTTCATACCATGGTACTGCGTTTCTTAAATTTCAGTCCACATGTCCAATACACCCTGTTGCTTCCTGGACCAAAGGATGTTGCTTCTTAAATCTGCAATAACCATTTTCTTTGTCAATTAGAGGCAGTGGAAACAAGTTGTGACACAACATTGACATATCATTACCATTTAAGTTGATATGGCAAACTTTTTAGCAATCAGCAACACATCCAGCCAACTTAAGTCCAATATTCACTCTCTTTTAGCTCTGTTTTTGCCTATTCCAACTGCAGAGGAAAATGTCTGGCTTGTTAGCTGCTAAATGTTCCACCATGCTCACCAGCTACTGGCTAACTATGTCTATAGTCGTTTGGAGATGGGCAGGTAGTGTACAGTGGGTTTTTATAGCTTTTTTGCCAAAAACAGCTCCCTGCTGCTGCTAAACACAACACTATGACAGCTAAACACTGAGCTGAAACTCACCATAAAGCTCCGTAAAGCTGAGGGGAGCTGAAGAGTCTGGTGATAATTCTCTGTAGGTTCATCACTATGACTGACACCTTTCACATTATCATTTGAAACATTGTTATTATAAGAATATTGATTATAGCTGCTTTAAGTTATGGTTTTCACTTCAACTTTACTGGAGAGGATGTGAGATTTTTTTTCTTTTTTCTTGCTCACTTTTTAGTTTAGTAAAGTAGGAGTCATAAAGAAAAGTCAAGAAGGATAGCACAAGCATGTCATCCACCGTAGAAGGAAAAAGAAATCCAGAGCTCAGTGAAAACAGACATCTACAGTAGACAAAGCTATGTGATATTAAAATATTAGCACTAAAAACCAATGCTAGTAAACAACTTTACACATGTAATTTCTCACAGAGCCACTCTTTAATTTTCCACTTAGTTTTTCTTTGGCTCACTGTATTTTTAATTGGCAATGGTGACTTTTTCCTTTCCAGTCTTCATGTATATAACCATAAATATTTGCCCAAAGCAGTCTTAAACCATGTTACATACACAGATTTATCTGCTGGTTCTAGTGTTGTGTGCAATTTTTACCTCAGAAAAAAAACTGCAAGTACCAGGTTACCCAATATAAGTGACCCTCTAACCTCCAGACCCAACCATACGCTGACCAACTTGTGTTGGGATACCTGTACACGTGTTTGATGCCTCATAGCGTTCCTGCAGATTTCTGACATGATGTTCAGTGCGGTGTGGGAGCCAGTTGTGGCTCACTAGCTTTTTGGCTTTGACTGCGTTTATTTTTAGCACTCAAACTTGATATAATAATGATCAACTGATCTAAAAAAAATCTCACATACAGCACTTTGAAAATGGAGGACATACTGTTGTGTAGCAGAAATCAGAAATCTGTTGTCTATCCAAACATTACAAGGTGTAAATAAAAAATACAAAGTGATATTGTGACAGTGCATGCATTTTTTTAAAATTCCTGAAAATGTTACAGAAATGGAGGAAAAGTGACAATTGCCTGATGATAAGTGATAATTAAACTATACTCCTGCTAATTGCCTATGAATAACAAAACATCCTGACATGTTAACATTTTCATGAATGCAATAACACAGAGGGGAATGAGGGGCAGCCTGGTACTGATTGTGCAACCACATGGTAATGAATGGCTAATGTGCTGGTGCAGAGGAGACGTTAATTCCATCCTTATTCCCTTTTGCTCAGAGCAGGGCACTGTGTCTTGAGCCTTTTAATCTGAGCCCTTTAAACCTTTAATCTGGAAATCTGTCACATACATTCACACAAACACACACATATAGAAAACATAGACACAGACAACCTGTCATTGCCTTGTAAAAGTACTACACCATACCTGTCACACCTCTCTATCTCTCTCTTTTCTCTGAGACACGTGTGACATATTGAGTGCCTGCAGCAAGATTCTTCCCCATGAGCGGCATTCCAGAGCAGGCCGTCCCAGGGGAGCATGGGAGTGAGGCTGGGCAATGGTGGGTCTGGGGGGGGGGGGGCTTGTTGATGATGATTGGAGGGGTGTTAGGGTGCTACTGTTCACTCTCTAGGCCAAGAGTTGTGGCTTTGCAGCAGGACAGTGACCTTAACACTAAACTAAAACACTGTGGCCTCAGCAGTTTCCACACTGAGCAGCTTGGCTACACTTCTAGACACGATGGATAGGTAGATCACTTTATAAATCCCCTAGGAAGAAACTAGTTTGGCAACCATGCAAAGAAAAAAACAAACTTCAAAAACAATTCAGACAGGTCACAACGAACCACATATGAAAGACATACTTGTACTAAAATACTAACACATATATTAAAACACATTCCAGGAAGACCTCAGGAACCAAGTTATAGGACAAAAATAATATCAATACAATTTGATCCATTAACTAAAGGCCAAGTATTACGCTTGAAATAGACAGATGAATATACAAATAAAACAAGATCAAACAAGGTTTTCAAATGTTACATGCCACCGTGGACACAAAGGACCTACTAAAATGTTCTGTGGACACATCTGGGGCATCCTAAACCTCACTCAACACTTTTTAAGCAGCTAGGTACCCCAAACAGGGAGTGACCTTCATACTGAAGTTTGAACTTCTGGTTCTTTCCTAGCTTATTCTATGTGATGTTGGTTGCTTTGCAGTTTCCTCTGTAGCTTGAACAGATATTTCATTGCTTTCAGTTTGCATTAGATGTTGTATATTGCAGTAGGATGCTCTGATTTGGTTTGAAGAGGATCAACACAGAAACATCTTCATGCATGGCGAAATGTTTCCATAAAGCATCACCTGTTTTAGAAATGTTTCATGTTCCTTTTCTATCTCACAACAACACATATACTGCAGAGTGTAGTTTTCTAGGCCTTTCTAATATGAGCTGTTGATTGTGTCTCTCCTTAATTAGATGAGAATGGGGACTTGGTGTGCGTGAGTGGAGACACTGTGTGTGTGCATTTTTGTCACATGTTATCTTATCATTTCTTCTCATTCTCTCGCTTTGTCCTCGCTCCTCTCCTCATTCTTTCTGTCTGCCGGTTAATATTTCATTTGCTATGCAGTAGTAGCGTGCTGGTACATTAACCAGCGGTGCCAGTCGAGCTCTCTGCTTGTGGCTTGCTGTATAAAAATAAACACACTCTAGTTGTAATGAACAGATGTCTCAGAATTTAAACGTGCACCCCCGCCCTCGTCCTCCTCCACACACACAAACGCACTTCACCCTCCTCTCCAACCCCTCCTCCTCCTCCTCATTCTTGCTCACGCGTAAAGGCGCACATGCATGCACGCACACACAGCATGCAGTTACACTCCTGCATCCACATGTATTCAGAAACACAGAAAGCAAAAGAGCTGCAGAATCAAGACACTTTACCCACATGAGTGTATATTGAACATACACAGAAACCATTACGCATTTATTACCATGTGAGCTTTCCCTGGCAGAGGAGCATGTATGGCAGACATTATGTTGCTTTGCCAGTCTCTTCCTCTCTTTATCTGTCTGGACTTTCCTCTTTCTCCTCCCTCCCTACATCCCTCTCTGTCTTTCAGTCTGTTAGTCTGACAGCATGCTAACACTGTGGTCATTTTACAGACTATTTTCATGAGGTCCTCCCATCCACTTTGCAGAACCAGTCATCCCACAATCCCCAGTGGCATCATCAGAACCCATTTTGGTACTGTGAGGAAAGGATGGGCATAAGTGTATATGAGTGTGTGTGTGTCCATGTGTATGTGTGTGTCCATCCCCCTTGTCACTCCCGCTCTTTTCCCACTGAGTGTGTGCCAGCTCTCTGTGTTTGCTGGCTGACAGGACCGAAGGAGAGTCGATTGTTCTCTACGTACCCAGAAACCCTCCCCTGCCAAGTCTGGGATGAAATCCTTTCTATAGCGCTAACTCCTCACAGTCGGCATCGCAGAGCAAAACACACATCATTACTGCTCCGGGTGGGAGGGTGATACCATGCTAAAAGTCAGATACACAAAGGTCTGTTTTACATTAACACTGCAAAAAAACTTTTTTAGCAAGTCAAGAAGTCTTTTCCTTCGAATAAGTGTACTAACTGAGCCAGCTAATTCCAATCAAATCTTGTTTTATAATTTTCCTGAAATTAAATGACATTTTGTTTGATACTACTGGAATGATCTGCCCTTGTTGGTCAGTATGATTTCAAGATGATCTGCTTAATTTCAAGATATTATTTCAATCTAGCAAGTCCAAAAGAGTTCATCAACCCCAATCTATCAGAATACTCTTTTAATTGTTTTCCGTTTCTATGTGTAGGACATGCATGGGAGAAAAAATCCACATGCATTTCTAACATGTCACCAACAATGAGTGTCAATCAATTCATCACCAGCAGCAGGTGTATCGAAGAAATTATTTCAGGAAAATTCTTGAAGAAATTATAAAAAAACAAACAAATAATTTCAGCTCACTGGTGAATCTTCTGGTTTTGTTCAAGGTCAAGGTTCAAGGTTCAATTTATTCATCCATAAAAACATGGAAATTACAGTGGTCCCATCCTAATCAACCAACACGGATTACCAATAGTTCTTAAGAGTTTAAGAATTTGTTAAGGGCTACTACTCTAAAGTACAGAGTACTTTTTTTAAGTTTGCAGGAGCTGTGGAAAGTAAGCAGAGTTGGTGATGGACAGAGCAGGTCATCCCTGTGATGGCAGAAGAGGAAGATTAAAGGTGAAGGAAAGAAGGCGAGATGAAGGGCTGAATGAAGGAGAAGGGAGAGATGAAAGGAAAAGGGGAGAGGTGCGGAGGTCGTCCGGGGGGTGATCAGTGAGGTGGACTCGATGCCATCTGACAGGTCCAGCTGGGAGACTGCCCGCCCCCCAGCGCTGCAAACTGGTCAATATGGAGGCCAATTACTGCTGCCCATGTGACCAGGGCATCATCCAACCCTATCATAACACATACGCACGCACGTGCGCGCGCATGCCATCTGTGCAGACCAGCAACGGCCCCCCTCTGATCCAGTTGTGTCCCCGTGCACGCTCCTACTTAACCTCCTAAACAGGGGCCAGCCACGCCCTGCCGCCGGACCCTCTGGAGCATACCGAAACTGGCCCTCCGCGAGGAGGACGGAGAGCTATCGGACAGTTCAAGAAGACTTTCTGCTCACACTCTGCAGTCAAACTCTCTGAACAAACACTTCTCCCCCCGTACACGTCTGGCACCACCCAAACCCAAACCCCACCCAAAACCTATCTGGCCACCCGCCAAAGGCCTGAAACCTACCTGGCGCTCACCCGGATCCCCACCTCTGTCTTTTCACCCCCCTACCTTCTTCCCTGCCCCCTTTACCCCCAACCTCCTGCCCCTCCTCTCCTCTTCCTCCTCCTTCTCCTGAAGCCCTTGTTTCTCCCTTGGCAGGACCTCCAGCAGTAGCAGTTTAGCTTCTGCCTCGTCTTCTGCCCCACTGCCCGTGCTGCACCGTGCCCCATTGTGTGTTAACAAACAGATGTTGTGGAATTTCCTCTGAATGGACAGCCAGTGACAGGCCCGCTCCCTTGTCTGGCAATGTGGGTGCACTGGCATACAGTCTGGCAAAGAGGTTGGCCGAAGTCTGCACGATTGTTTCCTCTGTACACATGTGTAATATTTTAGTTTTCAGTGCATGTGTGTGTGCAGGCGCCAGAGAAGTTAGCAATGTAACAATTGCAGTTTTTTCGGACATAAATTATTCAAATGCATGTGCGATCAGTGTGTGTGTGTGTGTGTGTGTTGTATTTTTTAAATTAAATCTGTGTCCATTTCAACTGCATTACCTCATGGTTTGTTTTTTAATCACTGACAGATTTCAAATGCTCCCAGCCTTGAATCCTAAATGCCTTCATTCCCTTTATATCCATATGATGATCTGATATCTGCATTTCGCAAAAACACTCGGTTATTATTTTAGCTAGACGTTAATTGGAATTCACACCATAATACTTGTGACATTTTGATAATCGCACTATTGACTGTTATGTCGGACAAACACTTTTGATTTTTTTCCCTACCAAGTTAAGTGAGAAAAAGAGTGGGCATGAACATGATAATTTAAACAGCGAGATTCAATCACTCACTTTTCATCCTGAGTGGAGCACAGAGTGTCATTGGAAGTTTTTTTAGACTGGCTAAAACTGACTGTAGTTACTTGTCAGACCTTTAATTGCAAAATTATGGCAAATAGAGTATTATAGGAGTCATTCACAAAAATGAAAATAATTATATAAAGTTTGTGGGAATGTGTAAAATCAAGTGATTAACCTAAATCCTTTGGTATAATTTGGTATTATCTCTGATACAACATATTATCTCATTTTGTCTTTATTGAATAAAGGTTTGACATTGGTAATTAAAGTTTTAGTTAATTTGATGATATGTTTTATGATGTGATGAAATGTCCCAACCTCTCTCAATCTCTCTCTCCCTCTCTCACGCACACACACGCCTAATGTCCATGTAGAGGCCTGCTAGAAGTATAGCCTTGTAATCCTCTATGTAACTAAAATATGAACTGCAAGAGTGATTAACAGTGATAAGTTAGCAAACAAGAGGTTGTCCATTGTTTTTTCCTTCCTAACTTAATCAAAATTCTGACATTTTTTCTTAAAAAATTGGCCTCAGTGTGTGTGTGTGTGTGTGTGTGTGTGTGTGTGTGTGTGTGTACCATTAGTCTGATTTGTTGCAAGGTTACCACATGTAAGGACTGGATGCAGCACAGCCTTCTTTCAATGCATGAGCTCATGCACAACATAACATTAGAGGGAAATATGCATATTCATAGGCCAAATCTTCACAAAAAAGGCCTTACTGTTGTGTATCAGTGCATGTTTGTGTGTGAGTGCGTGCGTGTGGCATAGGGTTACTCAGGATGAGCGCTCTCGTTTTTAAACGTCCTGGATAATGAACAGATGCTGCAAAAATTAGGAAAGAAACATCGACTCCTCCCAGCAGTGCCACTTTGGCCCGGTGAACTGGCACACTGGCGCGCACACTGGGTTGTCCTCTCCGGAGCTCCTGGTGCTGCTGCTGGGGAACATTAAGGGACTTGGCACGGGTCTCCTCCGCCAGCCTGCCAGCCTCTCTCTCTCTCACTCTCTCCGGACTGCGGAGGAAGAGGAGGTGGTGGTGGTGTAGGGGGGTCGGGGAGTATTTTGATAGATGCCCTCTCCCACTGCTCGCTGGCTTCACTTTTGGGCTGGCTCCTCTTGAAATGCATGGAAGTTTTTTTCTTTGCTGATGAGGCCAAAAAGAATATACAGGCCTAAAACTAACACAAAAGTGTAACTCCAGCCTTTGGTTTATTCAGTGCTTCAGTGCCTGGTTTGAAACCAGCCTGAACTGCAGAACTGCGGTTTGATTCCCACCTGGGACTATCTTACTAAATGAATGCACTCACAAGTAGAAGCGCCTGCCAAATGGAACATGTATGTAATTTAAGGTAGTGGTTTTAGATTGAACCTAAAGGACTGAGGTTTATTAAAATAAAAATAACAAAAAACACCACAAAGACGAAACACTGCCAGTAATTCAGAAGTTATTTCCCGATTAAGAATGATTCAAAATATTTCACGCACTATACTATCAAACGTCCCGCCATGACGCATCTCTACAGAATGATATTGTAGATACATAATAATAATAATTGTAAATATTTTTGCATTAGAGCCTTTTTGTCAAGTGCACAGAACAAAATTTGCAGTAGCATAAAACCATAAGTGCTATGTGTAGACCCAAGCTTCACAAATCTGATTTTTTTAAAATAGAAAATGAAGATGTCTCCGAAAAATAAGTTTATTCAGCTTTTAATCTTTTAAGTTAGGCTATTTTAAGGTGGATTAGCAGGCGGTACAGACAATGCTACATACTATATTTTTTATATATTTTAATTAAATAATCCAAAAAATGTCCAAAATGTGTTGATCTGTTGATTAAAATGATCCTATTATATACTTTATCTTACACTCTTTTTACTGAAACAAATTTTAAAAATTAACTATTTTCTATCAGTGTATCAATATGTCTCATACACAAGAAGTGACCTTTTGCTAAATATAAAGTCGTTCCTTTACCATCCAAACTTCAAAACCTGCATTTATAGAGATGACATTCCTGGGGACAAGCTGGTGGAAGTACCGATGACTTACAGCAAATTATTAGCAAATTGTTTGGTCAGTTGCTCCAGAAAAATGCTCGTCTTTTGTGTTTTTTGGATTTAAAATTGTATTCCAACATTTTATTTAACTGATCATCAAAACTACAAAATTTGTACAGACCCTTCCTGGTCCGAAACCCACAACTGATGCCCACGCAGTTTTATTTTAAATAAAATGGGAGCTAATCTGAGTTGAGCTATTGTACGTATCGATATTAGTATTAGTATTAATATTGGTCACCATCACTCGCCACCCAAAGCCTGTGTGTGTCCTTACAGCAGAGAGCACCCAGGGCATTCAGGGGAACATATGGGTCCCGGGGCAGCGCTCCAAACCCAGCCGGGGTGGCAACGGCTGCCCCTTGCACTGTGTGAGTGTGTGTGTGTGTGTGTGTGTGTGTGTGTGTGTGTATGTGTGTGGTCACCAGTTTAAAAAAAAATGTATATACTTAAGAATGGCTATTATTTAACCTTCCCTGTGTGGTAAGACAATGTGTGTGTGTGTGTGTGTGTGTGTGTGTGTGTGTGTGTGTGTGTGTGTGTGTGTGTGTGTGTGTGTGTGTGTGTGTGTGTGTGTGTTTGAATGGGATGTTTACATATATTCAGTAAATTTAATTGATTTAAACAGCCCAGGATAAATAAATCCATATATTTATCATGCCATATGAATCAATATTTAAAATGTATGACATAAATATGAGATGTGTGTTTAAAGTTATAAGAGATGAAACTACGAAATGGGGGTCGACTTCATAATTCATATCTAATGTTTAATGCATTATCAAAAGATGACAATCAAAGATAAAGAACATTTTAAAATAACGAACATTTTCTTTTTGTCAGTGGTGTTAAAGCTGTATCGCCTGCTGTCATATCAATGCCGCAAAGTTCATTATATTATTTACAGAATTAGAAAGATAAAGAAATAAAGATTTTCTTCAACAAGTAGCCTACTGTTAAATTAGCACTGATCTCAGGAATATATGAGGCATCGAAAAAAAAATGTAACAAAACACTGAAGGTGTGTTTTTATTATTTTTATGTCGTGTTGTGACTGGTTTGCCGTTTCTTATAGTCGTCAAGATCCTGTCATTTATGCATAGACGAAACCTGGTGTGAAACCAACAGACATGCAAAACGCGTGTGTTCTGGAGATGTTGGGATTGGGACAGAATCTAAAAATAACTCCTAAAATGTGTTAACCACCTTCTAAATCATTGTGATATGAATGACAATTTGTTGCAATATTATCATGTTGCCTACAATGTTTGGATTTTTAGGATTTTTACCAAAGCTCAAACCACCTGAATCAAACGGCAGCTGCAGGAGCTCTCCGCGGTGCTGAAACAAATTTCTTCCTCACATTTTGTTTAATGGTCAAGAGAATGTATTTCTTAACCAGGGTGTTCAGACTCAAATCAGCCTGAATTCTCCAGTCACTGAATCAAAATTTACACCAAATCTGTTTTCGTACTAAGGTCTGCAACTTAAATAATTCCATACATTTTAAAAGATTGCTTTGTAAATATGAGTTGGCTGCCAAGCAAAAATGACGCATTGGCACCAGTTTACTACATCGGGAAGAATGACAACACTGCTCTCTCCCTCCTGTCCCAGTTTATAGGATAAAGGCCCTGAGGCTCTGTGAGGAACTCCTGCAGGTTGTGGCACCAGGCATGGTCAGCCTCATATTATCCAATAAGAAAAAAATCCTGGTGCAGGTTAATGTCTTCCTAAAAGCCTTAAGCTGCATCTTTTAATTATTCCAGTATCCTTGAAAATACAAATGTCTGAGCCATTTAAAGTCGATGTAAAACACAAATTATCAATCTGCCATGAATACATTTTGGAAAGTTATTAATGTCGTATGTATAGGATTCCAAGGCTGTTCGATAGGTGTAAAATACAACCAAGTTGCACATTCATTTAATTCATTGTCATTTTATTTTACCACACAGTTGGTTGAATACAAAGTTGAAATACTTGAATTTTATGAAAAAATGCTCAGCAACACATGGGATCCCTTCATTTCTTCATTTCCATAGACAATTAACATTAATTACAAAAAACAATACAATAAATACGTGCAATAATAATAATAATAATAATAATAATAATAATAATAACCTATTCAACATAGCATTGCAAATCAAAACGAAAATACTGAACCAAAATTTTTATTTAAAATCAAAATGCAGTGCAATGGCTCATTTAGAAGAATATGGGTCATGTGAATAAATAAGAGTAAAAAAGAAAATGAGAAAAATGTCTGATTTCATTGTATTTTCATGATTTTTTTGGAAGTTAAACCATTTTGGCTAGCCCAGCCAGATTTCGTTGGGTGTTAATTCCAAAGTGTGTTTTGGTGTGTGTTTGTGTGTGTGTGTGTGTGTATGTGTGTGTGTGTGTGTGTGTGTGTGTGTGTGTGTGTGTGTGTGTGTGTGTGTGTGTGTGTGTGTGTGTGTGTCTGCGCGCACCCGTGCGTGCAGCAAGAGTGCTGATGAAACATACAGTGTCTTTTTAGGCCTTGTTGCCTCGCTCTGTGGTCTCGTTGGGTTTTGCATAGATGCGAAACGATCTGGAGAACAGATTCTTCCAAAACAACCCAACATTTCTATCGGTTCAGCATTTCCCTCTGCATTTCTTTATATTTCGTCATTTCCAAAAACCACAGCCTCCAAAATCTCGCACGTAAAGGCGAGCAAATGGGATTTGCATTAACTTGTTCATTGATTTATTTCTAATTTCATAGCATTAGAAAATCACCGCCAATGTCATGGTGTAGCTGTAGCCAGTGATGTAGTGGCACATAAATAAATGGGTAAACTTTGACTTTCCGTCATCAAAATGCAAACAACCACCGATACAAACACAAATCACACTTAAAAAACATTGATATTTTGAAATTCCCTTATCATCGTAGGTCTTGAATGATTTGTTCATCAAATTTCCTTTCAGAGATTTATTTCAGCCTAAACAATTGTGTTGCGCAAAACAAGATTGTGTGTTAGGTGGATTACCCTCCACTACATCTCTGACTATAGCAAAACAAAAATTTAAGACGGAATAAATGAAAGAGAAACACTAATGACAACGAGTGAAACATCTCTCCAGAATACCTAAATCCTGGCGGGTGGTGTGCCGTGGATAGATTGTTGATTGCAAGGGGACGCACGATAGGTTTCTCATTTTAATTGTGAAAAAAGGCGTTCAGTTCATCATACACGGGGGGCCGTTCGTGGTGTAAGTGCATGTCGTGGTAAGGCAGGACGTTTTCAGAGTGAATGCCGCTCCGGGCTCCCGAGGAGCCAAACACCAGGTTGGGGGTCCCGGTGGGTCTTGAGCCAGGCAGGCCGGAGTAATGCATAGAGTAGTGGTATCCCTTCTCGTTGTCGGGGGACGCAGAGCCTTGGTGCTTCAAGGAAAAATTGCCATTGATGCACAGGGGCGGGCTGAGGGGCCCCTCATACTCGGGGCTGTTATACTCCGGGGATCCGCTCCCACCGTACAGAGAGTCGTAAGCCGAGCAGTAGCCGTGCGTCCTCAGCGGATGCGAGTTAGAGCCCGGCTGGCAGTGGGGGCTGGAGAGACGCGCACACTGGTAGGGGTAGGAATGCATGGAGAAGGAGCCGGACCCGTACCTCCCCCCATCCTGACACTGCTGCTCGGTTAGGAAGTTACGGGAGTTTAGCTGCAGGCATCCCGCCACCAGGTTTGTCGTGGGCTGGGAGAGTCCCTTGCACAGCGTCTGGACGTAGGACACAACGTCGGGCCTTTTTCCAGAGCGCAATATCTCCGACAGGGCCCAGATATAGTTTTTGGCCAACCGCAGCGTCTCGATTTTGGACAGTTTTTGCGTTTTGGAGTAGCAGGGCACCACTTTACGCAGATTGTCGAGCGCAGAGTTCAGGTCGTGCATGCGGGTCCGCTCCCGTGCGTTGGCCTTTACCCGCCGCATCTTGGAGCGTTCGATCCGGGCCTGTGTCATTTTGCGCTTCTTGGGGCCCCTTTTCTTGGGCCGATCCCCCTCTGTATCGTCTCCGTCGTCCTCTTCCTCCACCCCGTCGTCCTCGTCGTCTTCCCCAGCGTGCTCGGAGTGCGTCCGGCTGTCTCCTCTAAGTTCAGATCCCTCCATGTCGTCCTGGGTGTCCTGGTCCTCATCTTTGATCTTGGCCTCCTCGTCTTCGCTGTCCTCCGCCCAGCCGGAGTATTTCTGCACCTCGGGAAGCAGTGAGGGGTCACTGAAAAGCCTCGTCAACATTGTGGCTCTGGAGAGGAGAGAAAAAGGAAATCTAAAATGAGGCTTCACAAGCACAGGGCATGCTATACGGATGTACAATCAGAAAACGAAGACATTTTTATCATAATGACTTCATAGCAGAAAAACAGTCGTATGAGGTTAAACTCACTGTTGCGCACGTCACAATGCGACTATTGGGCCTCGACTATAGAAGTATTATCGAAGTTCCACTGAAGATATTGCTTTCAAGGTGTAAGGAGTTGTTATGTTATAAAATATGCCTGACTCGTTATTTCTGCCTAATGGACAGATAGTGTGAATTTGGCTGAAATAAAAAAAGAGAGAAATCAGCTCTTAAAGCTTTGCGCTGGGTTACAGCCAGACGGATCCCCATTTAATTCCCTGCTGTCATCCGTGTGCCCTGTCGCGTCCTCTCGCAGCGGGTCCCAGCGGCAGGGGCCACATTACAGGTCCCATGGGGGCCCCCACTTTCACTCCTCCTGACGCCCATATACACTCCTGGCTGCATTCCAGCACTATTCATCCACACCATACACCTCTCCGCAGAGGAGGGAAAAGGGATTTTATTTAATTGATAGGCTGTAGCTCAGTTTAAAGTCACGCTGATTATTAAATTAAGGCTTACAGGCATCCTAACTCAAGCTGTAAAAAGGCTTTGATGGCCTGTAAGCAAGAACCAAAAGGAAAAGTAGTCTACAATTCTGGTTTACAAATAACACACTTTTATTTATGTTATCTCAGCTATAATAATAATAATATAGATAATAATAATAATAATAATAATAATAATAATTAATATTATTATTATTATAATAATATGATGGATTTTCAGGCACAAATTATTTCTAAAACATTTCGAAAAATACCTCGAAATCATTGTAGCTACAACGAACCGCAATTAAACTACTATTAACCTCTTAAATATAAAGCAAACATGCAAATTAATAAATCTAAAATAAAGAATAAATTGATCAGCCTACCACTTGATTAGTAAGTGCAGTCCCATCCCAGAAAAAAGGACTACAGAGAGACAAGGTGCTCTTTGACAGCTTCAATAAACCTCCACTGGCATACTCCCTAACATGTTTCACTTCTCATCTATTATTATAGTGCAGCAGCAGATAGACTTGCAGCATGTTAAGGTAGGCTGTGATGGTTGGTTAATTATCTCGAGGGGGGGCGGGGGGGGTGCCAGGGGCAAAATCTAGTTTTTAAATCTCAGGCTCAGGAGGTTCGCTCAATTAGAAGAAAAAACACAGCAACGTTTAATTAACAGACCATGCAGCTTACACGAAATAGATTTCACACATAATTCAGTATGCACGAGTGCGTGATTTCAAAGAACTTTTTAGTCAACGATAACCCTTTACAGATGGAAATCGCTTGTACCCCTTTAGCCCTCGTTAAATATAAAAATCACAACTCGAGAAACACAATTATCCAATCTCTCCAACCCTGCAATAGCTCCACTGTAACAGCAACGACTGTGGTTTCAACAATGTTAAGTCGAGATAGATTGTTGAAGATAAAACTAGACAAACAGAGATAAATCATGCTGCACACTGCCTGCCACAGTCAATGGCGTTGTCCCACCCTTTCATTTGCTCCAAGACTGAACGTGCAAATCATCGACAAAATCATCAATAAATCTCCCATTAAGCTTGAGGACGTCCTTCGCCGAAGCAACTGGGCTGATATCAAAATCTTCCACAGAGATTCTTATCTTGCATACTCATTGTCTTTTGTTTCTCTGTTTCAAGGTCCAGACGAAGAAATCTCTAAATCAAATTAGTGTCCGATATGATCTATTTACAGCATGTGCGCTGCTGTAAGGGGGTACTCCAATCCTCAGGACTGCTCCTTGTAAATGATCCTGGAGGAGCGAAATCGGGAACGGGAGACGCTTGCCTTTTGACTCAAGCTTGGTATTTGATTTTAGCTCTTATAATCCAGGTAGATTTAGATGTCAAAAGTTGAAGGACACGCAGACGGAGAGCGGGGGAGTGAGGAGGTATTTGTGCAAACGCGCTCATACGGAAATCTAATAAAACGAGAAACATGGAAATGCCTTGTAGAGGTTATCCATTATATTGACATTTGTTGTTAGAATGGATTTCAAAGTATGCCATTACCAGATTTAAACAGACTACATACAGTGGATCGATACCAGAGCAAGTCACAGATATAGAAGGCGACTAGATTTTCCATATGGATTCACGTCAGTAGATTAGCCTTTTACCCTACAAACTGTAAGCGATAAAGATGCTTTAATTCACAAAAATAGACGATTGACATTACATTAGAACTATTTAAAACACAGATGAACACCTTGCATTAATATACATCTGTTCATCTGTTGATTAGATTAATTTCTTCCTCCATTTTGGACGGATCCAGGATCCCCCCCCCCCGCTAGTGTTGTTTATGTTCCAACTTACCTCGGCTCGAGCTCTTCACAGGGGATGGGAGGAAAAAAAACACACGCTTGAGTTTCAGACCATCTTCAGGGATCACACGAGTGAGCGAACCAACGCTCCCTATCAGTGGATAGGTGCAGGTAGCGCGCGGTTTCCCTCCACTGACGCTGATGGGTTGTTTAGAGGTGCTTCTCTCCCAGCGCGCGCACTCGAATAACCGGAGTTTGTGAACGAACGTGCGTCTTGGCGTGTCTGTGTGCATATGTGTGAGTGAGTAAGTGAGCATGTATGCATGTATGTGTGTTTGTATGTGTGTGTGAGTGCGCGTGTGGCAACCGTGAGCTACTGGGGACGGGGTTACATACCAGCTAAGGCTGTGATGCCAGCGCCCATATGGCTGGCACGTCACCGGCAAGAGCCATCACAGGAGAGCCCGGTGATTGACATGCGCCCGCATTCGGAGAGATTTGCCCGCGGGGGAAGAGAGACACACAGAGAGAGGGAGAGAGAACGAGAGAGAGGAGGAGGAGGAGGAGGTAGGAGGTGGTGGTGGAGGAGGAGGAGGGCTCCGCCATCTGTCACCGCGCTAGAGCTCACACAGGCAGAAAAAAGGAGGAAAAACAGAAGAGAGAGGGAGAAAATAAAATGGTGGAACAACAAAACTCATCATTGTTGACCTGTGCTGCTGCTTCAAGGGATGAAGGGTATTTTTTTACTCAAACCTGTGAATTTTCTCATTCACCTGGAAAACTCACTGTGTTTAATGCAGTTTAGAGGAGAGTTACACATATATCCCAGCAGTCACCATAAGGAAGATTATAGTGATATCATAGGAAGTAAATATAAAATTAAGGTCAACATGTATGTTGACTCCAAATAGGAATGTAAAGTGAATACTCCTCAGGGTAGCCCATGAAGTGTCTAAGCCATAATATAGCAGTGTTAAATGCATTAAGTGACAATACAGTAAATAAGCAATAAAACCAAGCCAAATAAATTCAGCTTTAAAATCATATTAAAGCAAACAATTAAGTTATCAGTTTAAGAAGATAATACAATAATACTGTATGGAACCTATTATAAAATTACATCAATTAACCCTTCAGTAAATAAAAGGTGGGTAAACTGGGTTTAGTTGCAGGGTTTACCCTCCATCACATCTCTGGTTCAGAAGCAGGGTGGGGGTAGGGGGATGGGGGTGCATTATAAGTGTGTTAAGGCCCTGGAACAGAAGGCATATTGTTTATTTATTTACCTAATTGGATCAAATTATGCTTCAATGTATTCAGATGAACGACAACCAAAACCAATTGTGATTTGTTCTGACTCTTGTGGGCACAACACCGGGCGCAGATGACCCACTTGCCAAAGCTGCAAATGAGTTATATTAAAAGGTATAATATTACATAGGCTTCTGCTGCATGCAGTGTCTGTCTGTGTGTGTGTGTGTGTGTGTGTGTGTGTGTGTGTGTGTGTGTGTGTGTGGACTGGTGCTCATGTGGTTAAGTGGAAGATCAAATGTTTACTGGTAGCTGTGTCCGAATGTGTGAGGTTTGCCAGAGCTGCTGCTGGTGCTTCCAGCCAGCAATGCCGAGTGAGGGGCGCCTGCAGGGGTGAGCATTAGAGAGAGAGGGAAAGAGACATATAGACACAGTGAGAGGAAGGGAGAGAGAGAGAGTGAGACCCAGGTGTGAAGGCCCACTAGGGATGTATGAAAAATGAGGAGGAAGGGGGGTGTAGCTGTAGATGACAGGGAATTGGTGCTGGTAGGAGCTGGCAGAGGTGCCCAAGATTTAGGAGGAGGCATGTTGGCTCATCAGTGGCGTAGATGCAAGAATTCCTCGCCACCAGCATCCTGGTCCCTTCAGAATGTCTGATTCACTGCATTGTGTCCATCCCAGCTTTGAGATCTCTCTATTTAGCAGACATTAGTGGAGTTAATGTAGGAGAAATGAGCTCGATGACCACCAAGTCCAACTTGGCACAAGGACACCCACTGGACTGAGGGAACAGGGACCTGGAGGCTGAGAAATAGCTGATAGAAGCTCATCATGTCCTTGGGCCTGGATCACCCCTACATCTCCTACGCAGCCACAACTGAGGTAGCATTTTGGGGGTTGTGGGGTCATCCCTGGGGTCACCAGTAGTGTGGCAGCTGTGGCTAGGGAGCCGTGATGCCGCACATTCACTAATGTGTCTCATCCCTTATGGGATGAGGGGATGGTAACCTGGCACTACCCCAAACCATGGTGGGGTGATTGTGTCAGTGTGTGTGTTTGTTTGTGTTTGTGTGTGTGGGGTAAAGGGGCACCGAGCTTCACCAGCAGCCAAATCGGTGCCCTATCCTACCTCAGCTGCACTGAGGAGGGGGGAGATGCAAGGGCTACGGCCATGGGGGGAGGCTGATGCTTCTCAACAAGTCCCCAACAACCTTCAGGTCACCTTGCCAAAATAAATGCTAAATGTCAGCAGTGTAGCTTAAGCCAGCACCGGGCTAGAGGCAACTCCAATCAGGGAGGCTTTGATCTGATATTGAAACGCTGGAGGAGAGCTTGTTTGGAATTATGATATTTTAGAATGACTTTGCATCCTGTTTGAGTCCGGATTAGTCTTAAGTAAGGGCCACCTGCTGTGTTTTTTCATAGGCTAAATGCATGTAATCAAAATGCAAAACTGAAGCCCTTTCCCTTTAAGATATCAAATTCTCCATCACTCTTTTCCCTCTATGGTCAAATGACACCCAATAGCCTTTCAAAGTCATCAAGCCACACCTCCGTACCTTTCTCATCTTCCCCCTCCCTTCCTACTTTCCTCACTGTCAGACATGCGAGGTGATGACCTGCACTTCACTTGTCTTTCTGGAAGAAGTGCAAACTTCTGCTGGCACAAATATGAAATACAGCACACACACACACACACACACACACACACACACACACACACACACACACACACCCTTCCACCCCCACCAGACTCCCGGACCCCATCTGCACTCTCCTCTCTCCAGCCCCCTAATTGCATATGCACAAATGCAAATGCCTATTAATTAATTACTTGACTAATTAGTGCAGTGGTATTTTAGAGCGATAAATCAAGTGGAGATGGGGCCGAGGACGGCAGGGCAGGAGGAGGGCTGCGCGAAGCATCGACAATGAACCCACACCAGAGGGAGTGCTCCTATTGTACAAGTCCTATGTGTGACTGGGAGTGTGCTGGGAAGAGGATGTGCACACTGGAGCTTCTGAAGTGAAGCTCTGTTTAAAAATGCTGAAGAGCCGAAGAGATGACTGAGCGAGGTGAGTACTCTCTGTCTGAAAGAGGAAGTGAGAAAGGTAGAGAGAGAGGAGAAGAAATCTAGGTTGCATATGAGATATGACCTCTGTTCTACCAACTGTGCTGTTTCCTGGCATGTGGCCAAGCTTGGATGCTCATTGCACCTATTTTCACAAAGGAGAAAACATCAGCTACATACTATGAGTGCTCCTACTGATACATATTTATACTGATATTGTAAACCTTGTACAATAGTTCAGTGAGCATAACACTTGGCATCGTTTATGCAGTGATACTGATGTGATAATTGTGGAATCTGTGATTGGGAGGTGAATAATTCTGGCAGCCGTGGTAAGTTGTGTATCTGTCTATGTGTGTGGGTGTCTGTGTGTGTGTGTGTGTGTATGTGCCTGTAGGTGTGCCAGGCCCCTGCCATAAGTATCCATAGAGATCTCCGGATTGAAATATTCATTCTTGTTTGCTCGCCCAGACAGTGTGGTCGTAATTGCAGCATCAGAAAGCTCCACCTCTCCTTCTCGTCTGGCTTGGCTGCAGTGGAGACAAACCTCAACTGGGAGCAAGATGCCTGTGTAAGTATGTGTGTGTGTGTGAATTGTACACCCATCCTCCTTTCTAGGGAGTAAAACTGGGGTTGGTAGATTTGTGCTTGGCTTGCTCTTCCCTCACTTTCAAACTCATTCACAAACACGATGCACAAAGCACATTTTCAAGGAGCGGTTCATGTCATCAGTCTGTCAAATTCATTCATTTAATTTGCCTGCATGTCACATTTTCCATGTATTTCAGCTTGTCTTCATGCCTCATTCACTCTGCTTGTGTTGGAGTTGGGTCGACAATTGATCTCTCTGTCAACATGTCTGTCTGTCTGTCTGTCTGTCTGTCTGTCTGTCTGTCTGTCTGTCTGTCTGTCGGTCTACAGGGTGCGTGTGAAGCTCTGGAGTTTTTCATCAGTTCCCGTGCCAACCCAACCCGTGCCTGGCCAAGCTGAACCATCTTGTGGGATTTTTGGCTTTTAATTATAGTAAGAGAGGATTAATTATGGCAGTAGAAACAAGGGGCCATGCATTATTGATGCTATGAGTGAAGGGCTGGAGGGGGTAGAGGGTGCTAATTAAATCACTGCCCTACTGCCACGTCCTCCTCTGTCTCTGCCTGCACCATGTCTTCCACCTGCTACATCTCCAACACCCCACCCTACTTTACTCCTCACACCCACCCACACATATACACACACATATATTGTCACTCACAAACACTCATACCTCTGTTTTCTTTTGTCATGTCTATCTTTGTTTTTCTGTCTGCTGTTTATTTTTTACCCAGGTCTACCTCACTGAAATCTCCAAAGCTTACAAATGTCTTCCAGTCATTAAACCATCCTTACCTTTTCAGGAATCTCACCTTTTTGGGTCTCAGTTATATATCAGAAGATAGATAACTCTCTCTCTGTCAGCATAGTATGTTTGCATGCTGCTACATCCTTTTGATAGTGATTGGTACATCTCTTCAACATCCCTCAGTAGTGACACGCTCTAAATTTGCTTTCATCCTTAATGAGCACCTCAATTTCAATTTCAACTCCCATTTGGAAAGCTCTTTCCAGTCAACACTGGGTGAGCCTTTCTAAGAGCCAAATATAACAAAAGGCTGCCACCTACTGGAATATATTTATAATTGTCTCCTTTATCATTTCCATACAATCATTGAGCAGGTATAAGCTCAGTGTATTGTCTGTACTTACCAGTGGTGGTATTATTATATTATTACAAATTACAAAAAATTGTAATCTGTAACTAGTAACTAAAGCTGTCAGACAAATGTAGTGCAGTAAAATATACAATACTTGCCTCTGAGATGTAGTGGAGTAGAAAGTAGCATACACTGGAAATACTGAAGTAAAGTACAAGTACCTCAAATATGTACTTAATTACTGTACTTGTACTTAATCACTTGTACTTTCACTTAAAAATCACTGTAACAAATGGCACTTATTTTTGAGTTGACAGCAACTCTGTTTAACATTAAACTGGCCAAAATAATTAGTAAAAAACTGAAATGATACCAAGTAAATTAATTGTTGAAAAGTAATGCATTAAATTTTTTCTTGTGAAGAAGAAAAGCAGAAACTCTATGGTGACAGAATCATTTTCAGTGTGCTTGGCTGCCAAAGAGACCACAGAAGTCTCTTTTATATCTTAAGGATTTGTTACAGTCTCATGTCTGTGATACATTTTGTTGTCTATCTTTGGTGAAAGTGTACAGACAAGAGATCTCACTGAATTTGTTCATGGTAAAATAAGCAATTGTGAACTGTTCATTTTTCAGACCCCCATTGGATCCCAACAAGGTTTTCTGGTGGTTTTAAGACCCCAGCTTGGGAACCACACTTTTACTGTTCAATCTTCCACATTGATGCTAAACTAGTGCACACTATTCTAGATTCTTATCTTCCATCCCTCTTGGTTTATTTTCTTATATCTCTTGTCTCCTTATTCTTGTGATTCGCTCTCTAAATTCTCAGGGATTATCCATTCGCTGTGTTGTCCCAACACATTCCAGATGGCTATTGGTTCCCTGGAATCTGACGTTGCAATGACAAAATGATGAGGAGGTAATCCCCTTTTTGTCCCACAGTTTTTCTGTCATAGTGCTCAGTGCACCATTTTGGGCCAGGTCTTCCTCAGAGGGGACCTAGTAGTTGAAAAAAGCCTCCTTCAATAAGAAAACCTCAAGTCAAAAAGTAAACTTAGTCAAAAAGTATGTAAAACTTTCTAGCACTGAGTCACAAAATTCTTCATTGGCCAAAAATACATGCAAAAAAGAATCAATCAAATGAAAAATTCATTTGTACATCTAAAATAAAAAATAAAAAATCAGGAAGATCGATAAAATGCCTTTGAGACAAAATATGACAAGTTTTAGGAACTCACAAAATTTCTGTAGCTGTGTCTGACCTCTGACCTCTGGATAAGGCAAAGAGAACAAAATAGTCAATAAAATGTCATGATCATTTACATGCCATTCTAAATCGTAATTACACCAACAGGACAGCAGATGGTGCACGTGCATCCTTCATCACCAACACAGTGCAACACAACTGTAGCTGGTACTGAAACTGCCAGGGAGTGCAGCTTCTACTATGACTGTGACTATGAATGCGAGCAGTACTTGTTTATTGTGTGATGGTATGTTATGTAACCGGATGAGGGGGATGAGTGAGGAGTCAAGTTAGGTGTTGACTGACAGGCAGTGCCTCTCTGTGCTTCTCAACAGAATTACCAGGACACCTGCTATGACGGTACAAAGCCTCTCTGTGATCCTGATTAATGGAATATCTCACCTTTTACAGTGATGTTTGTCCCTGAAATCCCCTGTGAAGGTATCAGCTTATTACTGCTGGTGCACCTGGCAGGTAGAGAGTGGACTCTAGTAACGATATTTATTACATTTTTGTCTCCCTCTTTTTTTTCAATACTTGCTTTTTCCTTTTGTTTTTAGCTTAATTTGGAATACATATCCAGAATGCATTTGGTCTTTATAGCAGATCGTGTAGCATCTGTAGGGGGTCTGAAGGGCCTGTGATTTACTTTCATAACAGGGAGGTTTTTGTCAGCTCTTGCTCCACTGTCACATGGTACAAGAGGCCCTGTTTAGGAGCAGATAGAATTACACACTTTTTCCTAATCTGCCGTTGGAGCTGGCTTGGAGTGTCTCCAGTGTGTGTGTGTGTGTGTGTGTGTGTGTGTGTACAGTGCACATGTACAGCATGTCCTTGCTTGCTGCTGGAGTTATTATCATGCTTAGTGTTCAAAGACTGCAAGTGTGATCTATCTTCCGGAGGTTTTTCCTCTGCTTCTGCCAGCACAGTGATTTAATGACACAGTGACGTGCAATAAAAATGGAGGCAGACACATGTGGGCCTACATATAGATGGGTTTAGCCAATGTCTGTAAATACACATAGCAGCATTGAGTAGAGCAAGTGACATATCAGACTTAATTAGAGGTACAAACAAATACAGATACCCCCCAGGGGTATTCTGGCAAGCTGTTGTTACATAACAATATTCAAATAACAGATCAAATGTTAACAAATGAATTAAAGTGCCACAGCATCAAGACATTGGCCATGTAAAGATCAGCTGAGCTACACGCAGAAAATAAAATCTGAGAGAAAAGAGACATTTTTCTTTGAGGTGATTTTCTTTGTTAATCCATTTATGCGTAAATGAGTTCATATACTGAAAAAATGTGGTTTCCAATTAGAGCAATTTGTTCTACTTGTCAGTGTGTCAGCAATGTGGAGTAATTTTCTTAATATGACAGACGGCCCGAGGATTTTACAATGCCTGGCTGCTCTGACACTTCTGTGTTCATAGATTTGAAAGCTTACCTGACAATTTGTCTCTCGTAATCCATACAGCAGAAGGGGGAGGCTGTTCATGTCTGTGGTGCAACATTTTATACTTTTCATTTTTTATTGCTTTGACATAGTGATGTTTGTCAAAGTATTTACCTTCTCCATATTGCAGAAAGGCAAACAGCTTCACATTTTAATCTAACCTAACCCCAACTGCTCTTGTGGAGCTGTAGATGACTAGCTGACAGGGTAGAGCTACCCCCCAAGAGTAAATATTGTTGGATTTACTCAAGAACAGAATGTGTTGTCTGAATTTAAAAAAAGCTGATTTACTGGTGCCCTAAATCTGATTTTCTGGTGCTCTAATCCAGCCAGTATGTATTATGCAGCATGATGTCTTTGTTCTCAGTCAACCTTTAGTAAAATACAATAAAGTTATAGTTATTAGTTATAGTCACTTGCTGTGCAAGTATTCCACATGTGCAAATATCCTTTTCTATAAATCATTTTATATGTATCAAACTTGATTCAAGTTAATTATTTTCTGGTCCGTAAACAACAGTGCAGTGCAGCACACAGCCTACAAGTTAACGTTGTCTCTGAGGTTTATGTACCATGGTAGCACCCTCTTTTATGTCCAACTGTAATTAGGTCACTGATTTTATTTTTATTCTCTTTTTTGTAATCATATTCTTATTTGACTTACTTGACTCTAAATAAACATCTTTGTATTTTTTGCAGTAATTTTCCTCACTAAATCCGCAAACCAAGGCTAAAAAACATTTTATTTTGCCAGAGAACTGTGATTATTTTTGGAGATTAAATGCCTCATCTTATATTGGAGTCTCGGATCACAGCTGATCATCCTATTCATGTTTATTGTGCCAGCCTTGCACTTGTTTGTTTACTCTGTGTTTGACTATGTTCATGTTCTTTCCAGTTTTATCTTGGCTTGTCCTCCAAGGTTTGCTCATTGGGGTTGCGCAGCAAACGTTTTCGATACAGTGATACAAACAAAGTTGAATAGAATAGAGTAGAAACTTAATTGTCCAAATGTGGACATTTTCCAAGGGCCTTAAACAGACAGTATGAAGAAGCGATATATTGGTCAGCATATGCCAATAAAATAGTTGAAAACATTTGGAAAAGGTATTCTACAAGACAATGGCAGATGGCACACTTTAAAGAATAACTTAACACATGCTGAAAAGGATCTTTAACTTCGTACATAATGTTAATATCACAGCTCTCTATGTGTAGTGCCCTCAAACCAAACCAAGAGTTCATATTTGTACCAATCACATTCAATCCTAAATCATATCTTAATTGTTCAGATGAAGAACAGAGGCACTGGGGTGCACCTATGTTTATTACATCTTGCTCAGACAGAGTGCCATCAAGACTGTATGAGGCCTCTTTGATTTATAAAAAAAGGCTGCTCCTCACTTCCTGATTGGCCAAGCTTTTAAATAAAAAAATATTTCTCAGTTTAATAGTTCATTATTTGACAATTACTCAATGGTTTCATTAAAGGCTGGAATTCTGCGGCTTGGAGTGAGCCGGTCTCATAAACAGAGCGTATTACACATTCCTCTTCAAATATTGCGCAATTCCTGCCTAAGTTATGCAACCACCCTGGAACAAAATCAAATGGCAGTGGGTGACTGAAAAAGGTTTACTTTCTTCAGAAGCATTCAGCAACTACTTAGACAGTCTGTATTTTTTCAAACTTGTGGAGCTTGTCATAAACCTAAACTGCAACCTTTCAGACTTCATGTATATGTAGAGATGCAATAATGAGTTACCACCTGCAGGCATGTGGAGGAGGTGCTTTACTTTAGATAGGAGTGGCTTTGTGGCAGAGTCAAAATCCCAGACAAACCCTTTAAAAATCAAACCTCCACCCCTCTTGTCCACCCCCGCACAGAAACAGTGAATAAATAACATGCTGGCATGTTTGGCTTGCTCTGACCGGTGGGACAAACACTCAGTTGACTGTTTAATGTGTTTCAGGACTCTGTAGAAGGCAGTTGTGCTCCTAGCGTGCCATATACACCTTGACCTTCTTCTCTGTTCTGCCCACCAAGCCCCTCCAGCCACCTCACTCTTCCTCCTCCTCCACCACCACCTCCACAACAACAGCTATCTCTTTCATTTCAGCCCATGCCAAAGCTCAACTCTGCCCTGAGGCCAAATCCACTCCTCTTCACTGGCCAAATCCTCCTGCCATGTGAGTGAAATAACAGCAAGGCCCTGAAAATAGCATTGGAACTGCCCTTCTTTTCACTTTACGTTGCCATCAACAATCTTCCTCCTCTCTCCTTCCGCCTCTACGTCCACCATCGTCTGTCTGTATTTTTTATTTAAGATCCTTATGTCCCATTTCCTTTAATTCCTCTCTTTCATGTTGTTTGGTCTCTCTGCACTCAAAAAACAAAAACAACACAAGGTTCTGACACCTTTTATGCTTTTTAAAATGATTCCATTGTTTTATTATTATTGAGTATCTCACTAAATTTATACATGCTGTTTGCAGGAGGTTAAAAAACATTTTTTGGGGGATTTTGTCTCAGTTTTTGATGAATCTCTACAGAATGCAAGACAAATGGACAGCCCTCGCATTTCACTGTAACTATGATGGGGCTTTCATTGAAAATCATTGGTCATAGCATCACGTATAACACCACCCAGCCTAATAAATCTAGTGATGTCAGTAGCATGGGCTCAGCTGTTGGATCTCCATGTACATTCTCTCTGCACTCACACTCTCACTCCACGCATCTCTCTTCTTGTTTATCCCTCCTTGCACTCCCTACTCCCTCCCTCTATCAGCATAAATCTCTTATTCACAAATAGAGGCCAAAAGAGGCTCAGCTGATGTGATGAGATTATTATTTTTTTTCTGATTACAAATCATCCTCAGCTTAGATAGATAGAAAAACACAGCCACACCCCCTCCACCCCGTTACATCCTCTTTCGTCTCCTCCCCTATTTGCTCTGGCTGCTCCCCTCTCTCCTAATATCTCCACCTTCTTTTGGACCTTGGCCCCTCCCCTCCACCATCTACCCACCCATTTCTCTCTCTCACAGACAGATCTAAGGACCTGCCTCATTCACTCCAGCAGCACAGGTTGTGAGGGGAGAAAGAGTGAAAGAGAGAGAACAGGAGAGATAGAGGAGAATATTAGCAACTGCTGGAGAGAGGAAAAGGACAGGAGGTGAAAAAGAGAGTCTGTCCAGTGTATTGTTTTCCTAAGACAAGAAGGGAGCCAGGGTGTGAAGGAGTGAGGCAGGAGAGAGAAGACAAGTCTTCAGGAGTGGGACTACCCAGCAGTGGGAAGTTTCTCCAGGGAGGTTATAGTGATCATCGGTAGTGACCCCACCTCTCTGCTGGGAGTCAGACCCCCAGAATCCAGAGCCATGGAGCCCTCTGTGTCGACTGAGGTCGAGGGGGAGTCCAAGGAGAGGAAGAAGATCCACTTTGCTGTGCCGGCCTCTGTGCCTACCAACCTTGACCCTCGGCAAGTGGAGATGGTGAGCAGGCAGTGGACAGATTGGTGTATGACCCAAGGAAAGATCAATTTTGTGTTTCTGAGGATTCCGTTTTGGCTTTATCTCTGACTTGTTTTTGTCTTTGACTTAAATTTTAAGTGTTTCACACCTATATTTCTTATTAACTGATTTCCCCTCTGCCTTCCACCCACGCCATTCAAGGGAGGAGCAGCATTGTTTAGTGTAGCTATGAAGTGCTCTTCCATTACTGGCCAAATGTCTCCACTTTAGAACATCTTCACTCTGCATCACCTTTTCTCTCTGCTTTATTTAATTTTTGACAAATTCCTCATGCGGGGCTGGGTTTGCTGGGTCTGTCTGCCATACGTTTAAGAAATTATGATGACATTTCCCTCTCTCTGTTTCCTCATGAGATCAGTGCCTTGCTGTCTCATCTCATCTTAACCTGTTCAACATTGTGACATAGTCACACACGAAAGTCATTATCTTGAGAAGCCAGTTCACTCTTTTGTAACTCAGCAGCAACAACAAGCCCTTGACATTTTGTTGGTCATGTAGCTGCCACTTTTAATAATTACTGCATGTGAGTGACCTCTGTCATCTGAACGTTTGTTAGTACAATCGTTCAATCTTTGCCAAAGAAATGTCTTATGACTGACTCAGCGTGGCCTGTATCATTCTGTGAAATGTTTATGCTCATTTTCTCTGATCTTTCTTTTTTGGCTCAAATGCTGGTGGCTCTTATTTTAGAGCAGGGGAAAGTGGGCCAAAGTAAGAACAGTTTGGTGCCGAGGTAGATCGAGGCCAATGGCTCATCCCTCCTGAGAGCTCGAGGAGAGATGGGGCGGGAAAGCAAGAGAGAGATGTACTATATGAAGGAAAGCAGAGAGAGAAAGACACACAACCTAATCTCTGGGTTCACCTGTCTGGGGTCAGATCCCTCAGTAACTGTCCTTATTTCACAGCTTGCATAAAAGAGACTTTTAATGAACTAGAGTGACCTGCAATCATGCTCCATCTTTCCCCTGACTGATCATCAATACTCTGATGACAAGTTTGTATTTGTAGATAGTGCGACAAAGTGTGATAATTGCACTTTTTTTCAGACTTTTCTTGAACATTTCTTGAAGTGTGATTTTCTTGCCTTACACTACCAGCTTTTATGATTATTCTTGTTACAGAACAAGTCATGTCATCTTACGTTCTCATTTGAGACACTAATACTGAAGTATAGACTAAATGACTTCCTAAAATGGAAATGTTTTGCAATGCTTCATGATACTGACATTTACACACTTGCTCTCATCCCCCTCTCATTTTCTCTATCTCTCATGGCATGTCATCAAGCTCTGATCCCTATCATCTCTTCCAAGAAATCCACAGGATATCAATCTACCATATGTGAGCTGTTCCTTCACTAAAAGAAAATTATCTCACTTCCGTCTATTTTGGGGAGGATCTTATTGCTCAGTCACCTTATGGTCAAACAGTGATCAGCTATCAGCAGGCCAGCCCTGTCTTTTATCTTCGGCTAGGTTGCTAAAGCTTCTGTGATAGCTTGGTGCTTCTGTTTGTGACGGCAGTTTATTCAAACACCTATGTCATGTAGATATTTCCATGGCATAAAAAATATAAAGCCTCAGGTTGGTTGTTGATGATAGAGGAAATGGTTGTTTGTATGTGATTGTGTGTGCAAGTGGATGAATGCTAATTGTTACAACAAAGCAACAAATGCGCTGAAGGGGAGTATGTGTTTATGTGTGTTTAAAAGCAGATAGCATCTACCCGGGGCTGATGGGAGTCTCCAGGGACGTGTGGGTGGGCAGGGGTAATGGTTAACGACACTCATTTCATTCCCTTCCCCTCCCACAGCAGTTATTGTCACCCACAAGTCCGTCTTTGCTAATGAGTTGCAATGACTATTCCATTCTTCCATACTTGTTACACAAATGGTAACTCCTTATTGTTATTTCAGATGGCATTTAAACCACAAAAAACACTATCGATTGAACTGCCGGGGCCTTGTTACTATGGAGACGGACTGCACAACTATGTTGCCCAAAGCTCCCCCACAGTTGGCATCTAAAAGGTCAACTTTAATGGACAGCTCTGTCTGTCTGATAGGTTGTTTACATTGGTGCTGCTACATGTTTATAGATATGTATGTGTGAATGCTCTTTGATGGGTTGGGTGTTAATGTGAGAGACACTTTCTCACTCAGTGAAATATTGCACACTGTGGGAGAAAACAGTAACTATTTGTACATGCCTCAAAGGTGTAAGATATTCTTACCAGAAACTGTTTGTGAATGGTTACTCTGAAGGAATTTATTCTACTTTAATATCTGCAAGGTCTTCCATAAAAAGAGGTTGACCAAATAACAACAAAAAACCTTTCTTATTTACCGCTATTGGTATTTAGCTATGCAGATTGTCTTGATTTTATTTAGCCACGTTTATAGACCTTTGTTGCTTGCATCTTCTTCAGTATAATGAAGGTGAATGGAATTTTGATTGTGGTGCTCAAAGCATTGAAAAATTACATTTTAAAAGTTAAAAAGAACATCTCTTTCAATTAAAAATGTCCAGGCTACTCAGGATAATCAACTGACCACACTGTGAGCAAAGTTCTACCAACATCTGAAAACTGTCCTCAGTGTGTTCTGTACGTTAACCAAGGCAACCTGAATGTCACTCCACAATAAAGTTTGGACACACGCGAAGCTTTGTCACTTCACTGACAGATTTTTTTCCACTTGTTCTGAGAAAAGTTAACTAGATTACATCACTGTGTAAACCCCTCTGAGTAAAGGTCTTCTTTCAAGCCCTCAAGTTCCTGAACCAGAATTTTTCAAGAACACGTTCATCATCATAATATTTCCTTTCTTGTTTTCCAATGCCATCCTTGGCATCTCTCAGTATATCTTCAGTTATGTTCTGCCCTCCTAGTATCTTCTTGAAATCCTCCTACAATAAACAATTTTTTTAAGATGATCATTCTTCAAATTGAGAGTTCACGAGCAAAGTTGTGGTTGTCCGCAACAACACAGAGGAAGCACATGGCTGTATTTACCATCTCTACCAGTCCACACACACTCACAAACACCAATCCTGCGTGCTTTGTAAGTGATGAAGGGTAATGTGCATAATGGACAGAGATTAGGGTCATGGTGCAGACGCTGCATCCCTGATTCCCTCCAAGAGTGCCTCCCTGTGGACTCAACAAACAGACATCTCTCTGTATTTCTCCTCTTTCAACTCAACCTGATCTGTTCAGCTCATGTTGATCCTTTGAATTGACAGGAAACTGAAAATATGAAAGGGAATATCAAAAAACAGGAAAGGGCATCTGTCTGAAGCCTTCCAATGGCAAACACTTTCACATTAATCTACATTACACCTAAAGGGTTGATGGAGGGTTTGATTTAGGTTCCCCTGCCCCGCTCACTCTTCCCACCCTGTCCCTCATCCTCCCCACTACAACTCTCCAACCTGGACTAGGGAGGATGACGGGGAGCACCCTCCCTAGTCCAGTCTCTGGGTTAAACGTCGAACAGCGACCTTTGATGCAGCGTGTGTTTGTGGGTAAACATTAGCTGTCTGTGGGGATTGTCAACATGCACTCCCAGAAAGAACATCTTGTTGGATAGCACAAAGCCTGCTGGGACTGGGCAAGAGGGTGCAGTGATATTTCCCTTGGATGTGGACAGTCAGGAATGTCACTGTAGTGGTGTGACTCAGTTTGCCCAATGACGTGATCTGTCGGTTTTATGAAAATACATTTTTATGTTCCTTTCAGTTGCCTGCCCAAAGCAGTTTGTTGACGTTTGTAGTGGCAAAAACAAATTGGGATAGAAATTATTTAAAAAAAAGATGAATTTCCTTGCTGGAAGCCACAGATTGTAATTACAGTTTGGAGACAATCAATGGGTCTCTGTCTTCTGTAGGTTGCATATGTGTTTGTTCCTCCCTGTTTTTGACAGTCCAGGCGTTTTGATTAGTTAATGACTACAGAAACATTTTCATGGCCTGCATCTGTCTACAGCAGTTTAGCACAAAGTTTCCTTTCATGTTCCTTTTCCACTTTGTTTTAGCAGTGTAGCTTCTGTGCACAAAAGCCTGTTTATTCAATTTAATAATAATTTTATTAATAATAATAATAATAATTTTATTCTGAAAATGATGGTGTCTTAACGATAAAATTAACTGAACAATCTATCATCTTATGTTGGTTCCTGTGCACATGGATGTGTGTAAGGTTTAACCAGAAAACAAAAACATAAATATTGAGCATGGGTATGGTGATTTGTCACCTGATGACGCTGTACACTGATGCTGTAGTGAGTTGAAAATGTGCCATAATGGTTGCACCTCAGGCATGCATGGGCATTGTACAGAACCTGACGGTGGCCTGCAATGCTGCAATATGCCCTCTCAGCCTTTCACGTTATGGTCAACAAATCCTGTGTTGTCAGTTGGTATCATTATCCCTCTCAGTGACTCACTAGTCGCTTCAGGGATCATCGTTAATCAAACCAAGTCGGGCTGTTGTCCGGGCATGAAGAGAAACAGCCCCTTAATGTGCATTCATTCATCTCTAACGCCATTTTTTTTCTTTCTGTGGCAGTGCAGAGAAATCACAGTGCATCTGAAGCACTTCATCTTTTAACCCTGGCTATAGCAACAACAGCAGCAATCATATCTATGATGAGAGGAGAGGGACAGGATTAGAAAGACAACGGTGGCACAGCGGGGAGAGAAATGGGGGTGGGGTATAAGGGCTCGACAGGATTTGGAGCTGACGTGTCACCAAATGTCGTCAGACATCGGTATGTTCATTGCAACTGTGTCAGGATTTGGACCCTGAACTGCAACTTTGAGCTGCCTTCCTCCCTCCTGTTTGTACTTTTAGGGTCAGGAGCTGGAGTCCCTTTCTCTCACCAAAGAGCCACAGGATGGTCAGACAGATGTAGGAATATTGAGAGGAGCACTGAGGCATGACTCAAAACAAATGGGATTGGTCTAGATCCCTGTTTCATCAACACAGCAAAGACATGGCATTATGTTATTGCTGCTGTGCATGTTGTAATCTCAGATTTTCGACACAGCTGTTGAGACATTTTTTTCATGTTTATCTGCCTGCAACTTAATGAGCCTGCACTTTGGCATACCAGGTCATCTTAAATATGTTTAAGGGGGAATGACCCAAAGCAGAAACAAGGTTATGCACAAATATCACAGAAACAAATGTTTGTCTTCTTGAGAAACAAAACTGATATTTGGAATTTATGCAATCAGACGATAAATTAAGGTGTTTTTTGATGTTTTGAAGCATTTCATCTTATTGCTAACACATCTTGATTACTATCTCAAGTGAAGTTGAAATTTTACAGTTAGGTGAGTTTATAAATGCCTTTTGCATCCAAGCAATGACTGGTAAGCTGCACAGCAACCATCAACAGAAACCTTTTTTCATTCATCACCTTTGGGTACGTATGACGTTGCAGATGAGTAACTATAGCTACTCTGTCCTTTGTTTGTACCTGCCTGTTGACCTCTGGAACTGGTCTTTGTCAGCTGCACAATGTGACACCACTGAATCTGAGTGCATGAACAAGAAAAGCAGAATTATCCTAGTGTTTGCAGGCTGTTAGCTACGCCATCGTTTCTGTGAAAGCTTTGATTGGCACCTCCCCTGCTGTCGCCTTGCCCTGTGTGTTGCTCCAGTGTATGTTGTGGCCTGGCAGGTGGCTTCCTGTCACTCATCAGCCATTGGCACATTATCTCTATTGTGTTGTGATGGTAAACCTTTCTTCCAACAGTCTCTTAAACAACAGGCCAAACAGCTACTAGCAGCTAATTAGGTAATTCTGGTGGGTACTGTGAGACAAAGGAGAAGGAGAGAGAAAGAGGGGGGATGGTTGTCTGAGTATGATATCATTCTGCCAGTGGGTGCAGCATAATTACATTTCCTATTTTGGGGTCATTGGAGAGCCCCTCCAGATGCTATCTCCAGCCCTGTGTTTATTCAGTTAGCCAGTGGTGGGGCCAAAGGTCACTGCAAAAGTGTTATGTGAATGCTAGAGAAGCAACATGCAGCAGCCTCTCAGACTTATGGGAATTCAATAATCCTGTTCATTTGAATGGGAATGAGCACACCATGCATATCTGATACACCTTACTGAGCTGCATTTGGGGTTGTAATTTGTGTAGCCATGTCCTTGACACTCTTTGAAACAGCTGGAAACTCGACAAGCGGGTGTTACTCAGTGAAGCCTTGTTGTAGCTGCCTGGCAGCTCCGTCTGTTAGTGATGACTGAGTATAGCCTGAATATGTCTGACAGAGCTGTTTGTCACATGATAGATCTGATCACTGGCCTTTGGTTGTGTATTTGTCATGCTAATGGAAACATTTTGTCTGCCAGCTTTGTCAGGAAGGGGTAGGGTGGCCTGGTATTTAGATTTTAGGTTTAATCCTGACAACACACAATAGTGTGTCCAATTCTTTGAGAATAACACAAAACCTAAAGAAGTCTAATTCCTTAAATTCCAGTGTGAATATGCTCACAAACAAAAGAGGAGGCAGAAATGATGATGTCAATTAACCATGCTGATATTTAACATTTTGGAGCTCATAAACAGTTTGGTGTGTTATATTTTAGCCTCCCACCAACAAAATCTAAATCGATACGCTGATTTTCACACTAACCATATAAGATACAGGCAACAACACGTTTATCTTTGTATTTGTGTCCTTTGAATTTGCTAAACCTCTTTGAGTTTCCAATTACCTTCCGCCCATTGTGCTCTTGTATTATTAGCAAAAATGCATTAATGTTTTAGAGTTTAAACATTTTTGGAATAGTTAAACCTGCAAGGTTGATATAATTTTATTCCACCATTTGTAATTGAACTTACAAAACATATCCAACAAACATATCCATAAAACATGTGTTTTATTTGTCAAAAATGTATCTGCACTAGCAATATACAAACAAAACAGAAAAAAACACTCAGCTCATACTGAGAGGGATCATTTTTCACCTTATTGTGTTATTGAACTCATTGCTAGATTGCACTTAGAGCACCACATGGGGTTCTGCCACTTCGTTTTAAAAGGCTCACTGGGGAGGTGGCTCAGAGAAAAAGGGTGACGTCACAACTTTGTTTAATTGAGTTGCTCTTCAGAGTTCAAACTGGCTAAAGATCACGACAGCAGAGACAGGGAACAAAACTGCAGCAGAACACCTCTTACCCAGAGATGGACAGAGCTGAGATGAGTGGCCTCAAGAGGAGAGAGAGGGAACTTTGTATTCAGTAGCTGAGGTTGTAAGGAGGAGACATTTAAAGACAGAAAAACTGGAGGTGACAAAAATTGTTAGGGTGAATGATGTATGTGCTGCTCCATGGAGTCAGTTTTCTACAATTAAAGGAATTAAAAGAATTGAAGAATCTCAAACCAAAAATATCATTCATCTTCACTGGGAAGAACAGGAGAGCTACACTAAACAGAAACACTATTCAAAGAGGGAACAAACACAAGATTTCTTTGCATTGCTTTAATCCAGAACAAATTTACTCCATATGCCTCCCCATAGTTTCTGGCTGAACATTTTGAGTATGCTCCCATCGGTGTACTGAATGCCATGCACATACACAAGTGCTTCTTTCTGAGTGATGTAGTGGCATGCGCCTGTGGGCAGATGCCATAACTGCAAATCAATCTTGTACAAATCCATATCTATCCACCCGGAGCTGGGTTACAGCTGGGCCTTGAGGGAGAGAGCGAGAGTCAGAAAAGCTTCATATGGACCAGAGTGATGCTCCCACCTCGATCGTAGGGAGTTGATCACAGTGCTTAATAGTTAATGTTATGCAGTGCGACTGGGCACAAGAGATGAAAGCTGACAGGGAAGGAAATCTGAGGTGTGTTTCTCTCTGTGTTGTCTTTGCGTTGAGGCCAGATCTGCACTGCTGACTCCCCTCGAGATGCTCGACTGTTAGCGCTTCTAGAGCCTTTCTGTCTCATCCCATAGAGCCCCCAGAGACCCCTCCAATCTAGTTTATGCTGTACTGCTGCTGCTTTTTATAGGCCCAGCCACGAGAGCACCAGCTTAGAGGACGGCCTCTGGGGAGCAGACCCACATCAGCCTATCTGCACCCAGGCTGCTATACACTGTGCTGAGCCAACACACACATACCTGTGCACATAGACACATGTGCAAAGTCAACATGACATAACATGACTCATGTACCCCACACAGCACAGAGTGAGGTATTGGAGTCATTTTTAGTCCTGGCAACTAACTCCTTGCCTGTAACTATACTTGACGGACTTATAAAAATACAACTCGTTTATAAGATTTTTATTTATATGGCACGTCTCAAAACATACCTCCAAAGGGCTTTATGGAGGTTTAAAGAAATCATCACCAAATCAATGGAAGTAGGGAATATAAAAGCATGATTGTTAAATAAAAACTTAATAAAAGGGGATTACATCAAAAAACATACATAAAGGTGTTTATGTATTCTCTCTCTCTCTACTTCCCCTATCTGTCACACAATGCAGAGTCTGCGCATTATTCAAATTCACTCATCAGCTTTAGATAAACTGATGCATCTCCTATCTCTACTATGATCCGTTTGCCATGTTTTTATTGAGACCAAAGCTCTGTGTGAAACCTAATGAGGTGCTGTTGCCTCTCGGGGAAGCCTGCAGGTGTACACCTGTGGAGCCGCTGAAAGGCCAACGCAGCAGCCCGTTTAGAGCCCCTCAGTGCAAGTCCACAGCAGCTCGACTGATCTTGGTACAAAAACAATGGCTGCCAGCAGAGGAGAGGGTTTGGGAGATTGGGGGCAGGGGGTTTAGAGAAGTAGAGGAGGGAGGAGGGGAGGGATAAAGTGTAGCGGGAGTAATCTCACACGCTGTGCCCCAGTGTTGGCGTAAATGAGGAAGTCACATACATATTATGTAACTCGGGGAGAGTAGGTGGTTTTAAGGCTGGAAAATTACTAGAGCTACAACAGTATGTGTTTATGTCATCTGGCATTGCCAATGTCTTACTGCAGCACGTCACCGCCACCACCACTGCCACCAGTGTATGTAAATGTGCATAAAAGAGAGAAAGAGACGCATGTGTTTGCTGGCTACAAATGTATTTTTGTATGTTGACTCCATGATTTTATTGTTTTGATGTAATTTCGTCTACTTTGGGACCTGTTTTACAATTTACCCGGGAGGTTGACTGTTGTCTTTTTCCTGGTTTAGGAGGTCATGTCTTGGCATTTCACAAGACAACCATGATGATTACGTGATGGCTTTAGGGTACATTAAGGTAAAGAGATCATCAGATTATACTTCTCAGTGACCTCAGTTATCCCACACAATCATTTTACCTTCCATTTATCTCACGTTCCTATTTTTATCTCCATTTGAATAAATTAAACTCTTTCCCTCTTTGATTCTGCAACTGTCTCTTTCAATGACACCTTATTAGATGGGAAAAGCTTTGACCACTTGTTGCTTTTCTTTCCTATTTTTCACTACAGAGACATCAAAATAGTAGATAAAGGTACAAAGGTCTAGGACATTACATACATCGCTTTGGAAATTTGAAATGTGTAGCTGAGAAAAGTATTTCTTCAGACATTTATTAAAGGGAGCAAGCCCTGTGGATTGACCCAGAGGTGTATTTTCCTGTAATGACCCAAACTTTACCATCACTTTAACCAGAATAATGTAACATACTTTAGAAAACAGAAGTAAAGCTAAAAGAAGAGGTGTGACAGCTATTTTGTCCTTTAGACTAAACTAGAAATTTGTAGTAAAGTAAAATGGGGAAGTTACATTTTGTAAGACATAATACAAAACTTGTATAAACTAGCGTTAATCAGGGCTGCAGTTAACAATTGTTTTCATTATCTATCAATCTGCAGATTATTGCCCCAATTAATCAATTATTGTTTAGTCTATGAAATGTCAGAAAATAGTGAAAAATGTCCATCCGAGTTTCACACAGTCAAAGATGACATCTTCAGTTGTCTTGTCTGTTCTGACAATTAGTCCAAAACTGAAATATGTTCAGTTTACAACAGTATAAAACAGAGAAAAGCAGCAGATATTCACAATTGAGAAGCCATAACTTGGAATTATTTTGGCATTTTTGCTTGAAAAATGAAACTAAACAGTTAACAAAATGGTTGCAGATTATTTTCCTGTAGACCTGTGAGAATCTGTTGCATGGTACATAACTTAACCAGCAGAACCCTCTGGTTGTCACTTGTACCTTTCTCACCATAACCTTGCAAATACACCTTACAAATACAATCTCTGCATGACGTGACATGTAGAGGACCATTCCAGTGGTTTTCCCAATTTAATGGCTTTAATGCCACAGGACTTGGGCATAGGCTTGGTCATGGCAACATCTGGTGTCTGCTCTCTCTTGTGGTTCTCTGTGTGACCCACCTCAGGCGGCCCTGCAAGGCTGGTAGCAGGTGTCAGGCAGGCAGGGTCAGCAGGGTTCACAGCAGCATGGAGCTCCAGGCCTCCACACCTCGCCTGGGGGAGAGACAGGGGAGACAGAGGGGAGTCAAAGGAAGCCCTGTGGATGTTCCCTGCCAATAAAGAGAGAAAGAGAGAGATCACTTGAGGAAAGGAAAGGACAGACAAGTTAGCAAACAAAAGGATAATATTATGACTTCAGTTATGACGCATTCTGGTTTTGGAGAGGAGAGGGGGAGAGAAGTGAGGGTAATGTCACTGTCAAGGAATGAATGATGAACAT
This sequence comes from Siniperca chuatsi, assembly GCF_020085105.1. NCBI lineage: Eukaryota > Metazoa > Chordata > Actinopteri > Centrarchiformes > Sinipercidae > Siniperca > Siniperca chuatsi. Next base: position 6,791,676 of record NC_058062.1, on the reverse strand, counting down.
GGAAGTAAACAGGATAGAGGAAGCAGAGGAGCAAGTGGGATGGTGAATGAATGAAACTGTGAGAAATCCAGAAAAGACAGGAAAGCTGCAAAGCTGGAAAGTTGCGTGACAAGATTAAAATGTGTATCTGGTGTCATAAATGTGGGTGAAATCCACACTTGATTACTCTGTTGTGTGTTTGACAGCAGCAGCTTTCCACCACACAGCCCAGCAAGCCTCTGCTTTGGTAACATGTGCCTCACTGTGATGACGCACACCTTGCTTAAGAAGATGGAGAGGAACCGAACACATCTCTCCATATGGATACGTTTTACGCAAAACAGAGCCAGGCTACTTAACTCTCTTGCTGTGATGTTATGTGGTGCCGTAAACAGCAGAGCCAAGGTTCATGTCATGGCCAAGGTTGGCTTGCTCCATAGAGGGCACTTTTCAGTACCTTGTTTGTCTGACATGCCAAGTCCACTTAGGTGCACTGCTTTTATTCCCAGTGCACTTTATTTTATCCACCATTTTTCCAGAAGGTGGTTTGATAGATGCCAGCTATTAATCCTCTAGAATTGTGGGAAAATGAGTCATAGTATTGAGCTCTGCATGTAAATCTTTCTTTATGAAGCAAAGGCCCCACACATTCTGCTCAGGGTATTTCAGTATGATTATTAAAGTAATATGCCACCCCAAAGCTATCTTTTGAATATCAAACAGTCACTTTCTGTTTGCTTAAAAGGTGGCTTGAAAAAAGTTTGCAGTTTGCAGAACAGAGGCTATTTTGAACTTCAGTTTGTGTGGATTCCAATTCTTCACAGTGGAAAAATGTAGAAAAACATCCACAGAAACTTTTCACTCCTGCAGCATAATCAACTTCTCTGCAGAAAACCTGTATAGGGTGACAACTAACAATTATTTTCATCACTGATGAATCTGTAGACTATTTTTCTGATTAATTGATTTATCATTTCATCTTTAAAATGTTAGAAAACAATCATAAAATGCTCATTAGAATTCCCAAAGCAAGTTCCAAGGGTCCAAAACCAAAAGATATTTAAAATTCACAATGATATAAACCACCATTTTTCATTGATTAATGACTTAAATGATTAATCAGTTATCAAAATAGTTGTCTATTAATTTTCAATGCTAAGAATGTTTCTTATATTTTTGCCAAAATACAGTTAAATTACTTCTATCCCAGTCCTCATGCACAACCCTGTTAACCTAAACACTTTTTACACTGTCCTTTCTACAGGGGGTGAGTGTTTGATACTCAAAAGATAGATTTTTGAGTATCAAACATTTTAAACTGAATATCAGTATCAACAGTGTTGTTATATAAAGAAATGCCAAACTGTAAGAGTGCAGACCCACATGCAAGGCTCGATATTGGTGAGCTGGAGGGGCACAGTCGGGCATTTGTTCCTTTAAGGACAAAGAGTTCACTATATACAGTGACTTCTACTAAAGATGAAGTGCAGACCTGCAGTTTGCCTGGCCGTCGCTCTAAGACCGACAGCAACCTGTGCTTGAGCCTTCAGGGAACAGTGTGTGGGGTTGGAGAGGGAGACTGAACACTGGAGGGGAGTGTCTGGGCTGACTGCTGGGACTCATTTTGTCTAAAATCCTCTTTTCTATGGTCCCTCTGTTTGTGAAGGTGTATATGACCGTACATGGTGCTCTAGGGTGATCAAACACACTTACCACGTTGTGTGTTGTGTGAAGAGGTCATTCAGTTCAAATAAATCCTGTATCAAAAGCTTTAACACTTCTTAAATGCTGAATAATTTGAAACTTGAGCAACAAGCATCAATTTAGCTTCTGTTCTACACAACATACCTTTCACTGTTCACTGTATCTGTCTATGAAATCAGAAAGTTACATAATAAGTCTCTGCTCTACTGACCGTGGCATGTGCTCTGACCTGGCCAGTATTGAATGCTGAAATTTGCTGTTAGCTGTTGACCCATCAGCCAACTGGGCAGCAGCACTAATGACGATAGCGAGGCCCCTTCACCAGCATGAGCGGTCAACATTTTCCATCTGTTTGACAAGGCTTTGTGCTGAGCATTATTAATAATACAGTGTTGGCCAGTTTAATTATTCATTTATTTATGGCTGCTCTTTGTTTGTGTGTGTGTGTGTCTGTTTATAGATCCGGCGCAGGAGGCCCACACCTGCCACGCTGTTTAGAGTAGCTGACCAATCATCTCCTGAGGATGATCAGTCTACCCATCAGGTAAAGGTGAAGTCAAAACACTTTTTTATAATAAGTCCATCATCAGAAACTCATGTTGTGTGTTCAACCATTGTTCAAACCCATTAAGTTTTTAATTCAAACTTTTAAACATTTTAAATTCCTTGAACTTTCATTAATTCTTTCTTGACCTTCTAAATATCAGTTTGACAAAGTTCTCATCCACTGAGGAAAGCCAAATTTTAAACTCCAGTGAAGAAGTGTGAAAAGATTAGATATGCCAGGCAGTACTTTGGGGAAAGGTTCACTCCTACAGAGGCTGCATCAAAAAAATTATCCCTGCACATGTGTAGTAGCACTCACATGGCAAATACTGATGTTTCTGAATAGCCAAACCTGTCTTGCAAATATTGCCTTGCCTTACTTTCCATTTATAATATATAATGTTTGATATTTGGAAGTATGGCTTTTCTATTAGTTTTTCCTCTATGCACTTTTTTCTATGTATTTTATTGAATTGTTAATTGTTTTTGGATGTTTATCACTCTGGGTGGTTTGGATGGTTAACCACACCTACCATCATAGAGCTTGTTAGCCTATTAGTGTGCATGTATAAATATGGATGTGTTTTCCATGTTTCAAACATTCTGACCTGACGAAGATCCAAATAGGATCATTATTAAACGTTTGTGACATGGAAAAAGTGTGCAGGCGTTACCTTTTTTTATTGATGCTGTTTTCTGACAGCCTAGCACCTTCTTGATGTGCATATAATTACTCTCCTTCAATTGATAGTCACTACATCAGACATTGTAGTGACTATGACTATGAATGGAGAGTAAGACATACTGAATGTTTTCATTTGATATGAAGGTACAGCCATAAAAAATGGCATCTTGGGTTTGAATATGTCTCTTAATTTCGGCATCATAAACTGCATCATCTTTTATGTGATTTCTAAAACACTTTGAATTTGCCACTGCGTATTAAATGTGTTATGTAATTAAATTGCCATACTTTGGCTTCTTCTGTGAAGTTTTGAAACAGACATATATGTGAATTTGTTAATGTGTTTTTTTCTAACTTAAAGTTAGAAAACACTCAAAATGCTTCTTATTGTTTGGTTATTGTAACTTCACTGTGTAGAACGATGTATGTGCAGAGTTTGACACTAGAAGGCTGTTTTCACATGCATCTACTGAAGGGGGAAAGTTTATCTGCACGCACCCTCAATCTGATATGTGCACCTACAAGCAGGATTTTGACATCACAACTAGTTTGGAGCCAATCATGGTCCAGCATGCAACTTACACAAGTGTGATGTGGAAACCTGAAGTCTCATTAAGTAGTAGACATCTTGTGTCCAGCAATAAAACTTTTGAAATTAACAATATTTGCATATTCATAGATTCTGGATTTTAGTCACAAATGTTTATTCTCAGAAGAGTATTTCATGTCTGGATGGGATTTTTAAAGAGCAATTTATGAGGAAAATTGGGGGTAATGTTTCTCACTCTTTGTTTGCAGTGGGTAGTAGGAGAGAACGGAGTGCTCAAACCAAAACGTGTCAATCCAAACGTGTATCAGCCTCCTTCACTCAAAGGTATGTGTGAGCAGTATTGATACTACAGGTGGTGGTTGTGTGTTGTGATTCATCCTTGTGTTTAACTCCTTTTTGTTCTACCGTGCTTCGCTGCAGTCAATTACCTACTTGCTTTCCATGCTTCATGATACCAGACAAAGGAAGAAAAATGCATGTGACAGATGGGTAGATATGCATTAAAAGCCTTTATTTCGTTTTTTCTGTGCATGCGCATGTGTGATATGCATAGGCGTGTTTCTATTTCTTTCTTCTCTTAGTGTACACACTACAGCAGGGTCCGTATATTTGTGTGTGACAGATAGAGAGAAAGGGAGAAAGAGAGAGATTAGAGTGTGACAGCTGTGAGACACTGGAGTGTGAGTCTAGGAAAGTCTGGATCATCCAGGATTATAGTCAGTTGTGTATACAGCTTTGGCACACACAAACAGACATGAAAATACACATATAGGCAGGATAGAAATACATACATGAACACAAACACTTTCTTTTGTGTCTTTATAGATGTGGCTTCTTGCTTGCATTTGGTCGCTAAAGGAGAAAAATAATCTACATTTCAGAGCTTGTCAGCAGAGCTTCATTTAATGGGGATTTCTGGGTGTGTGTTGCATGTCGAGTGATGATATAATGAGCCAGGAAGCCTCATTGCTGCATCAGAAATCAGCATCTGCCCTTCATCAGCTCAGACGCAGAGAGTGAAAGAGAGAGCCACCTTGGTATAATTCCTAATTACATAACCTACCTCAAGCTAGAATAAATGACCTGCCTCAGTGCCGCACTGTGTATCTGAGGGTGTGAAAGACTGAAAGAGAGAGAAGCCAAGGTGACCCAGAGGAAGTGAGAGGGGGAGCTGAGGTAATATCACAAAAGACAGGAGAGTGTATTGGGAGGGAGAGAATAGAGTGTGAGTCAGCACTGCCAAGCGAGAGTGCTTAGGAGGGCGGGAAGTCGAGGAAAGACGAGGGTACAAACAAACAGATGGGAGGACAGGGTGAGAAAAAGGATAGAAAACAACAGCAGAGGCTCTACTGTAAAAATCAGTTGCCTGCCTGTCTGTCTGTCAGTGCATGTGTTTAATTGGCTTCCTGCCTACCTGGCATGTATTATAAAAAAAACCTGTGAGGCGTGATAGAAACTAACAGTGTTGAAGCGTGGTAAAACCAAAACAACATATCCCTCTATCCCTGTATCTGTGTCCATGTGTTTGCGTGGCTGTCTCCCTGTGTGTGTGTTGTGTTTACCTGTGTGTAGCTGTGCAGAAGATGGCTGAAGCACATATGCAGAACCTAGGTGTCTACCCCCCTTTGGAAGACCCTTGTGAAGGGGAGGATGATGAGGACCACTGGCAGGGACAAGAGGGAGAGGACACATCTCCCACCAAAGCTGCTGGTGAGATGGAGGCTCTCTGACAACTGGCTGGGACCACAACAGCAGCAACACTGCACATAGTGGCAGCAAGGACAACACTGTTGTTGTTTTAAAGAAAAATACACCCTGTGGCACTTTAACACTGCAAAACACAGAGCCGCTGGCATTGTGCCTTAATTTTCTAGGCCTTCTAGGTTGTTTGGTTTGATGGTGTGTATTTTTCCTATCTGCTTATTTGAAGATAAGATAAATGGTTTGATGTCTCTTTGAGTTCAAATTTCCAGCACAACTACAATCAAGTTCAATAGGAGAAAAAGAATTTCACCTTTAATCATATTTTGATGTTGTAAATCAAATTTGCCACCATTCTTTTACTTATTTAAAAGTTATTGGAGTTGAAAAAACAAACAATCATACAAAATCTTAAAAATAAGGGGAAAAGGGTACACTAAAAGTGAAAATGACAATCCTTTGTCAGAAATAATGCAGTGAACATCACAGTCTGGTGATATTTGCAGTGTATCTAAAGGTGTATTTTTCCTTCAGGTTTGTGTCAATGGTCCAACTTGCCCTTTTCCTTTATATTTATCCTGTTGGTGTCTGCACACATTTCAGGACATTTCTCCCATTCCAAGAAGCCATTGCTGATAATCCTCCTTAAACAGTGAGAAAAACATTGAAAAGTTGCCCAAGATAGATAATGTGTGAGAACAAAACACAAGCCTTAATATGTTTAGTCAAAGTTTCTGTCTTATTATAATAACACTGTGCCCAAGTTGAGTGTTTTCCTTTATGTGAATGCATTACATTACACTATGCTTACTGATTATCACCTGACAATCACTTGAGAAAATCTCTACCACACTATACTATATTTTACAACATTACCAACTTTAGGAAGCAACAAGTTACAAAGTCTGACACCATCAAGGTGGCATTTTAGAAAGATGGAAAAAGAAATTAATGTTAAAGAAAGAACATAATTACATTTGGCACGCAGTGCAAGATGACTGAAAAACTAAAGCAAGCACAGGCAGAGGTAAGAGTGTGAGAAATGACACCTGCATTCTGGTTAACCACAATATGATAATACTCAGCCACTGATGGCTTTGTTCACATCTTGGACATTTCTATTCTTTAACCTGCTCTGAAATAATTTGCTCCCATAACAAATGTGATATAAAACTTAAAATATAAAAACCCTATTTGTTCCCAGTAGTAACAGAGCTGCTCTTCTCAGAGGAAAAGTCTATGCAGTTTTCAGGGTAATGTAGGCTCCTCTGTGGGCTGACCAAGCAGCACAGGTGAAGCTCTGTGTGTTGAGAGACAGCACCAGTGTCATATTAGTTCGCTGTCTCTTGCCCCAAATCTGTCAGAGGGTACACTGCAGCTGACTAAAGGCCTGGACCCAACACCTATTCCAGTCAGAAAGGCCAGACAGGATTAATAAACACAGAGAGCAGGCTGTCTGTGCTGATCCTGCTCTGTATCCTACTCTGATTCAAATCTTCTTCTATTATTTTATATTTTAGTGCAGAGTATAAAACCTTTTGACTGAGTTTGAGTTATGTGCTGCAACAAAATATCTGTGCAAGTTTGATCTCCAGCAAAACTAAACTAAACAAATAGTACACAAATGTCAAGTTGAAGTGAACTTTTTTGCATATACGCTCCCTTATTATTTTGTTTTATGCTGCAAAATTACTGGTTTTTAATCTCCATTATATCACATGAGAACAGTTGCATTTCATTCAGAATTATTGCTCTGTCGGCCAGATGACAGGCTCTCTCAATAAATCCCTTTGTGGAAGCCTGGTGAAACACAAAGTACCCAAACAGGATGTTGAAAGTTCATCTGTTCTTTCAGTCGAGCGACACAGTTTGGCTTTGGCATGTTATCACAGACAGAAGACAAATCAAGGAAAACAACTTATTTAATCAAGTAGCTGTTCATCATAAGACTGACATCTGATGAAAACCTAGTGCCTTACAGATATAAACTTTTCAAGAATAAGCACAAACAGTCTCCTTCTCTGTCTCATCCAGTGTGTTTCTGAATTTCTGAAGTTGGTTTGCAGCTTAGAAAAGAACACAAATACATGTAAAATCACCAGAAATATAACTTTTTTAAAAACATTTCTATATAGTACAGCCCATCTTCTCAAAAACTTGCTCATTCGATTTGATTATGCATAAAGATTATTATAAAGATTACTTTCATTATGAATTTTTCTGACAATTATTTTCACGAATAATCGATCAATCATTTGGTCTATAAAATGTCAGAAAATAGTGTCAGTTTCTGACCCGCAGTCCAAAACTCAAACATATTCTGTTGACTATCATAGAAAAGCTAGTAAATATACACATTTGACAGGTTTGAAGCAGGGACATTTTGGCATTTTTCCTTGAAAAAAATACTTAAACAATTAATGGATTATCAAAATAGTCTTATAATAAATTTGACTAATCAATGGATCGACTAGTTGTTTCAGCTCCACTGTCAATACTAGTGTCTTCCTGCCCACCAGGCATCACTTTTACCAGAATTAACTCCACAAGCATCTCAATCCAAACCAAAGACACTCCAAATGATACTTATGATACATCAATGGTTGCAATTACAAAAAGCTAAACGTGGTGTCGTGATTTTACTGCTTCTTTTGACATCAGTGTTTGTCTCCTCAGATCACCAAGAGATGGCGACCACTGAGCAGTCAGTGAAATTTTCCAGCGTGAGAGAGACAGCCAAGCAGATCCAAGCAGCACAGGAGGAAGAGGAGGAGGAGGAGGAGGAGGAGGAGGAGGAGGAGGGGAACAAAATCAAGGAAACGACAGAGGAGAACAGTTGGGGGAGTAACTGAGAAAGAGAGAGAGAGCAGGGCAAACATTTGGAGGGAAGAATTGGGGAGAGTGAAGGTGTTTTGTCATATGGTTAAAATCTGAAGAACTCAGAAGAGATAAGGAAATGGGTGTGCTGTTTTGTGGATGTGGAGACTGAATGCACAAGTGAAGATGAGAGCTGTGGATCGACTGAATGAAAGATACTTCCATGAAATCAAACATGTGACTGAGCAAAGATTTCTGCACTACTTCACCTCCTCTGAAGGGTTAGGGGGACTAAAGAGTGGAAAGAGAGGGAGTTTGTGTATTAGGGGTCAGCCCTTATGAGCAGGTGATGAATGATCTACTGACAGAGCAGACTACAGACGCCAATTTGGCCCTAATGTCGCTTTCTTTATAATGAGAGTGGAGGGGCCAAGGTTAACATGACCAAATACCCTGTAAGACCAGTCCTCCATCTACCTTGATGCTTCTGCACAGAGCTAAATGTTCCTTTAAAGAGGGTAATAATTACCACAATAATCATAAAATGCACTCTCACACACGTAAGCTCCCTTGGGCACATTGTTAACACAGACTGTCTCTTATATGACCCTTTTGATGGTCTTTAAATATGTGTGGTATATGTTCCACTTTATGAAACCACAGCCTACATCGTTGTTCTGATTTGCAGCCTATTCAATGTTTAGCCCTGTGATTAAATATGCATGTACTGCCACCTTGTGGTAGAAAGTAGGAATGACCGGTATAAAGTTCTACTCAGCCAACATCCATCTTGCATCAAGTATTTAAAGTTATAATCCTTAATATTTGAAATTATATTATAAAATGAAATCCAGTTTTAATGCTATTTATGATAAACATTTTCAGCAATAGCCATTCAATGTATTCCCATTCTGTAATTACGTCTCTATACAGTAGTTTTCATTGTTAGTGGCGGAGTCAGCCATTCCCATGTGGGATTCAAATTGCCTTCCTAAGCATGAGGGATTCACAGGAAACGATGCATCCTGTAATTCAGGATTACTGGTTTTTTGATTTTATCTCACTGATATCAGCTGTTTATGTTTCACTCTCCATATCAGAGCAGTGTTAAGTTGCCACGTACTGTGTGTTGCCAAATCAACCAGGACTGAAATCTTATGGATTATAACTTTAACCTCTTGAAAGCTTGAAAGGTGGCTGTTGGCATTTTCATTCGTCAAAGAGAACAGCAGATGTTACAAGTTACAGTTGATTCAAGGCCTAAAAAAGTAATGTATAAAGTAAATGTATAAAGTATCTATTTCTCTTCTGTCCACCATTGTAATATTTTCCAAAAAGTCAATCTAGATCCAGTGAGTCTATAATAAAAAGATAAAATATTTGGGGTGGAGTATCGCTTTATGTATGACTTAATAATAAGCACCAACATGTTTGTCTATAATTGTGTGAAATCAAAGAGCAAGTGAGTGTATGTGTGTGGTTATTTCATACCACACTTTTCATATTTGAGTATACTTCAAATCAATCTTTAAAAAGGGCAAAGCTACCTCTAATTTGTTTGAAATACAGAACCCAACCGTTGCCTCCAATGCATCACACGTCTGAACTCGATTCATTGTGAACTGAGACCATGTTAAGGAATCAAAAAATGGCATTTAAAATCTTTTCCAATACTGTTGTCTCATTTGGGATTTCTCAGTGCTCACAGATTCCCTTTTGTATGTTAACACTTTTCTATTGTCATCTTTTGAATTGTTCACTCATGATTTGTATGTCATAGATCTGTTGTAAGAGCTATTTTTCTAAGCTAACGTTCAGTGTTGAGTAGCTCAGCTCTGTCCTGTTTCTACTGTCTCCATCCAGCTCACAAGTCTGCATATAGCATGCAGCACAGAAAGCCTAAAACCAGGCACTGCGGTTACTGTATGACGGACATTTGAGTCTTTTTACCACATATATTCACTTGGTCTGTCTTTTCTTGGAGTCAACAAGCGTTTTTAAATGTTTTTAGTCAGCATCTATCGAATTTAACTTCCAGTTTAACTGAAGATACAGGATCTGGTGTATGAGAAGGTTTCCAGTTGTGCCATGCTGTTTGTATCATCTGGGCTGAGGTTTGGATATAAAAACTGTATGAAACTTTTTTAACCTCTGACATGACACAAATAGTGGGATGACTGGATAAGCAGCTTGTGTGTGCTGAGGCTCTGCAGCCGACACTGTCCTCCCTCCTCCCCTCTCTGTCCACCTCCCCTCTCCTCCTGGGTCAGAAGAAAACAACCATCGAAAGACATGTATGAACTCTTATGCTTATTCTGTCTTTATTTTTATTTTATTTTTCCATTCTTTTGTTTCTCAATGTGATGTGGTTGTTTTAAAGTGAGCAACAATATGATATCAAAATAAATAGTTTTACCTTCTTTCCTTTAAACTGATCTGTACGTATTGTGTGTGTGAAATCTGAATTAATCCAAGGAAATGTGAATTTTCATTAATTTTGTATTGCTGCACAAATCCCCCCACAAAACACTGAAACAGTCGTGTGCTGTTTATCGAAACATACACTAGCTTAATTATTACTGTGAAAACCACACTGTTTATTTAGAATACAAAAACAGATCAACATAAAATATAGAAGAAAATTAGTTGTGTGGCTTTATAATGAAGAATAATAAATAATGGTTTTATCTTAACTTCATTCTCATGTGAAATCAGAAAAGGGACTTTCTAGTGCAAAGTGAACCAAAAAGTAGTTAATAGCCTACCTGTACTTACTTTTACAGATGTAAATATAGAGGAAGGTAACTTCACTTAAAATAATTTTTATTAGTTACACAAAACAGGATCTGTTAAAAAAGTGTCATCAAAATGTATGTTTTACCACCAAAATATTATGCTTTTATGTTCTTCCTGTATTGAGGGGTTTCGTTTATAACAGCTCACACCATGGAGTTATTGTTAATATAGTCTAAAACTTGATTATCAAGAACAAACAAAACATGCACAGTTCTTAATGCTCTTCTCAGATTATATCAAAATCTTTATTGAGTGAATATATAACATTTATGAGCAAAAACACTCTTTTAGAACTTATTGTGAAATACATTTGGCCTTTTTCTTTTTTTGGTGGCTAATTAGGATGTAGTGCCTCTCTTGATTGATGCAAACACCGGTTGGTGATAAAACGCATAGGTGAAATGTAATATATTTGTTAATACATTGTAAAGGTTACACATCTTGCAAAAAACTTGTCTTAAGGCTTTTTTTTTTCTTTCCATATTTAAGCCATATTCTGTTTTCCAACGAAACAGGAAGTACAATACAGTTTATCTCTTGCATTGTTTGACAGAGGTAGCGATGGTCCCGTGATTTTGGCGTGTTGATGCGAGGCATTGATACATCTTGCTATGGCACTTCGGCTATGAAATGACGTTAGTGTCTCGAGTAGTCTGTTTCGAGCGTAATATTTCTATATCCCGTAAAACGGTGGATATCTACACTTCTGTCTATTTTGAAAACTTTATTTTGAATGTCCTCATCGGAAGTTCACTGCCATCCAGTGGTCGTAGTGAGGAACTGCAACACATAAAATCCGTCAAGCTCACGTTAATGCAGGTATAATTAGGCTTCCGGTACGTACTTTCAGAATTAAGTGACCAAACTGAAGCGATTATAAAGAAACAGAAATAATCATTAATAGATGGTGTTAATTGTTTTCTAGTGGACACAGTTTAAGAATAGAACGGTCTATTCTTCAGTATGACTAATACAGATATCAATACTGATTATTATGGTAAACATATAAGCACTATGTCACATCTGGTCCAGAAGCAACCTCCGAGTGGCCCAGCATACATAAATCTGATGTATGACAAAATAAGTAAACTACATATATAGTGTATGGACGTAGCTAACGAGTGAGCCATCTCGCTTCCTTCTCATCTCTGTTTAGAGTTCCACATGCGCAGTACCGATCGGGCAGGATGTTTACGGATGTAGCGACACCGCTAATCATATCTTTCACAAATCAACGTTTTCTCATGTGAGCTCCGACCAAGCTTAGTAGCTTTTCAAAACATCCGGCTATTGACAGTCACAAGTAGGGAAGTAATAAAGCAATACATACCTTTTGTGAGTATTTTGCACACCTCCATTGACATACTTTGCGGTAGGCAGACTATGTCCCGAGCGGGGCTAAGCTAGCACTAGTGCTTCTGAGCTTCTCTAATGGCTCTGATAGATAATTTTCTTAGAGTAACGTTAGTCCAGCGGACCCCTAAATGATAATCCAGCCGCCAACTAGCTAGCTACATCTACAACCTTCAGCCATTTGTACATCGAAGTAACATTCAAAGCACGAGATTTTCTGCCGTCTAGCGGATACGTCAGGTAACTACACTCCATTAGCAAGTTAGATACAATAGAATAGCAACACTTCCGGTTATACATTCAAAATAAAATGTACAATAAACGTAATGTAGTTATGTACTATGTCCACCAGAGGGCAGTGTATACCAGTGATTATAAAGGATTTAACTGCAACTTTCAATTATAAAGGTAGACATAATAGCGTACTACATTTTCTAGAAAATACTTTTACAGTTAAAATTTGCTTTAATCGTATGACCATAGGTAAATACACTATTGCCAAAGCAGGTTGTACAAGGTTCGCAATGTAAGTATAATAGTTTGTAAATGTAAGAAAAAAGGACAACTGATGGTTTACACGTCATACACTATAAGATAAGACACTATACAGCTACGTTACTTAACCTCGTATACTATAATAAAACAAAAACAAATCGTTGCAAACAAATAATAAAAAAAATCAAAATAAAATGATAAAATGTTTGAAGAAACTCAGTAACGTTTCATGTGATATTCTGCTTGTATCCATTAAGACTGTGACATGCTCTGGCATAGTTTGTTGCTTCTTAGACAATGTCAGTTTCCCCTAAGTAAATGGTGACTTTTTCTTAGAGTGTGTTAAATTTCATGAAAGTTTCGTTTCTTTCTTCCACTCAAAATACATTTAAAAAAAGATACACTCATGGCAACCATCAACATCACGAACGTCAAGTCAGACATACTATCATAGTAATACATCCGGTAAAAACATTCAAAATAACACGTTGAAATTAGACTAGTGTAGCTACACACTGGTGGTCAGTTGATTTTCGGCGGTAGTGATGCATCTTGCCACGACATAGTCTTTGAAAGGTCAGCCAGGAAGACTCGGTAAGGCAATGGTGATGCGGTAAACCAAGTGAGTTTTATGCTTTTAAGTTTGTTTTATATTAAATAATCAATTGCGGGATTGAGTTCACGTTATTTTCTTGTTTCATAGCGTTATTTCCTGTAGCTGTCAACTTGAGACATGATGTCTGTGTATCATTTTTAGTCACAGTGTAACAGTTAGCAAACGAGAGTAACTTGCTTACAAACGAAGATAAATTAGCTAACCGGAGTAACGTTAGCTAACATCAGTGGCTAGTTATTTAGCTAATTTTCGTTTCATCAGCGATCCTGGTGAGTATTTTCTGTCTGTCTTGTTTTTTAACACTGAATGACCAGGCTAAGTTAGCTTGCTAGCTTGCCTGACATATACTGAAGTAACTTAGCGTCAGACTGTTGTTTTGTTTTTTATCAGAAGTGAGGGGCTGGGGAGTCATGGAGTCTGAAATCACAAACTAAATTTAATCTGAATTTTTAAGATTTAAAGATGTCATAGCCAAACGTTGATGAATGTAGCTTTTCTAGATACGTAGATAACCCGGAGATGCCCCATGATACTTATTAACATTAAGTTCATTGTCTACGAATAGTTAAAGACACAATTGAAACTCACTCAGCGTTGGCTAATTGAGTCACTTGGGTTAACATTGGTCCAGCGGTCAGACACGTTGGTTAAAAGCAGACTCTTCCTGTTACAAGCAATTATTCTGCCAAAAATCTGATGTCAAAGTGCAAGCAGCCTTCCATAAATGCTCCAGTACTAAAACATACTCCCAGTTAAATATGCTTTTCTAAAGGTACAGTGTATGCCTCACTGAGTCTATAAATCGAGCCTCAAATAAGATCAAATCCTGCGGCATGGCCAGCTTTCAAACAGATAGCAGTGGAAAAAGTTTGTCCAGCTCCAACAACCAACTCCATGACACTGAGACTACAATCTCAGTGTTATGGAGTTGGTTGTTTTATTGGAGAAACGTTAGCTTAAATGTAACACTGGTAGAGGACTGTTGTTATTTATGTAGAGAGGCCGTACGCTAACAATCATACCTTTTTAATATCCTGCTATAAAGTGTTTATCTTAACTTGCATCTATCTAGATCATATAGCAACGGACATAGGAAACATTTTCAGAAAATGGCATCAAAATATAACAAATGGATCATGTTTATTTTTGGCTCTTAAACCTGATGAGGAAAGTCACAAGACTGCATGCAGAGCAGTGAGCGTAGTGAAGGATATTAATCCTCTGCTGTTATCTATCTATCTATCTATCTATCTATAAAATCATTATTATTTTTGGTTTATTTCTATTTTTTCAGATGCATACACACAAGGTGCAGACTAGTATAAGTAAGTCTCTCAAAATTAAATCATGTTGCATAACTCCTCTCTAGTACAACATGGTTTATTCACCATTCGGCTCTCTTGTCTTCATTAGGATGTTGCCCTGATGAAGGCAAGAGAGCTTAAAACTTGTGTGCTGGAGAAGAGCTGTGCGACATCCAGATTCACTGCTTTATCTGACCCTCAATGATGCCTTCTTATGTAATCTTGATTGTTTTCATTATCACTGAATAATATCATAGGTCTAATGTATGAGCTTTAAGCTTTCCAGTTAGCCTTTGCCTGTTTTCTGTTTCTCAATTTAGAAGTCTCTTGACTGTCACAGAGTGTGCCTTGATCTTCAGAATATAAATGTTATGAGCAGTCATTAACGAAAACCGTGACACATGTTTCATTGTTTAGGCTCTACTGTAGCACACTAAATTGGAAATGAAATAGTGACCGAGTATAAACTTCTTTTATACTCAGCTTTTAAAGGGTTTTTACATCCATATTAGGTGAACAGCGTATGCCCTTTTTATGCGTATTCTTCTCATTTTTTGGTTACAGAAGGACAGTAAATATAACCAAGATTGTCTCCCAATTTTATCTCCCTTGTTGCAGGGGGAGTTTCCTGTCTCACCGCAGGAATGCCGGGTGGAGAATATGGGGAGCTCGGGGCCAGCCTCCCTGCAATCACCTCCCTGAACGCTTCCTACTCTACGTCGTTGTCCCTTCCTTCCCCATACCTGTTGGTACCTCCTGCAGAGCGCAAGGCCATCTCTGACGTTCGCCGTACCTTCTGTCTCTTTGTGACATTTGATCTGCTCTTCATCTCCCTTCTGTGGATTATTGAGCTGAACGTGAGTGTTCAGTTGGATTCAACATGGTTTTTGTTGTGTTCGCTGTCTTTCGCCACAGCAGTGATGTGTGAGACTCAGTTTGAGTCTGATGTGGACTCTGCTCTGTTCTCCTGCAGATCTCCAGCACAATCTGGGAGAGCTTAGAAAATGAGGTTGTCCATTATAACTACAGGTCTTCCTTCTTTGACATCTTTGTAAGTGGGTCAATCCAAGTCTCTGTACATTTAATTTGATTTCAGTGTAGAATAATGGCATTGTATTAGTGTATAATCCTGATCATCATCAGCTTTGACCTCTCAATGACCACTCATTAATGAGCAGATACTCATGTTAAACCTGCTCTTGTAAGACATTTCTGGTGTTTTAAAGAGCCCAGGCTTATATTGTCATGTAGCCTGATTTATAGTATCCGAATGAGCTGTCAAGGTTGGTCAGAAGTCTGCATTAATTGACAAAAGGAGAAAATGTTAGCGTAAGTCAACACATGTTGACTTAGTTCATTTTTCTTTTCTGTTTCTTCCTCCTTGTCTCAGCTCCTTGCCATGTTTCGTTTCCTGTGTCTACAAATGGGTTACGCTGCTTTTCGGTTGAAGCATTGGTGGGTTATTGCGGTAAGTGAGCTCAGTCGCAGTAAAACGCACACTGATTAAATAATGTAACATCTCTTATTAGCAGATCTGGACATGAATCATAACACAAATCTAAATCCTCCTTCCTCCACAGGTTACCACTCTAGTGACCAGCGTCTTCCTCGTTGTTAAGGTCATCATATCTAATGTGAGTGTTCCCCTCCTGCCACCTCTACACTTTCACAGTTGTTTATATGTGTGCATGTGGTGCAAGCATATCAGTTGCAACAACTGAAACTTTTTCACTTCTGCATTTATGCCAGTAATCTGATGTCTGACTGGATGATGAACTGTTTTATAATTATATAAGTTTTTATCTTCAACAATGGGGAAGTAAACCAACATAAACTACAATTGCCTCTTCTGTTACAGAAGTGGTAATAGTACTTCTAGTACTTTCAATACCCTGCAGCTTCAGGATGACATGGTTTCTGTCTCTACACAGCTCCTGTCCCAGAATGCCTTTGGCTACGTGTTACCCATCACTTCATTTGTGGTGGCCTGGCTGGAGACCTGGTTCCTCGACTTCAAGGTGCTCACTCAGGAGGCAGATGATGAGAGAGGTAAGGGGGAAAGATTCCTGACAAGTTTGAACACGACTTGACAAAAATCTGTTTCTCCTTTTTTAACTATTTTTCGTCTTTGGCCTCAGCCTACCTAGCAGCAGTGAACGCAGCCTGCGAACGAGCCCCCATGATCTATCCCCGTGCTGTTTCAGACGGACAGTTCTACTCTCCACCTGAATCAATCGCAGGTCATGTCTGCTTGTCTCTATACATCTGTTCTTGTTTAATCAGCCTCAAGTACAGTCTGTGTGTGTGCCTCAGTGGGTTAATTCTTTCCACTATGTTTATGCACTAACCATTTGAGCCACAAATTGAGTTTTGGCTTTGAACTTGTGTCTGCAGGCTCTGAAGAGGATCTGGATGAGGAGGGTCTTGGACGCAGAGCTGTCACTGCACAGGTACTTGCATCAGTCTGAGGAGTCTTTATACTCAGCCCTGCTCCTCACCTGATCATGACTGATGATTTTCTGCTTTCTCTTTCTTTCCTCCTCTCACTCTTGTTCCAGGAGAAGGAGTATGTCAGACAAGGTCGTGAGGCCATGTCTGTGGTAGAACAGATCCTAGCCCAGGAGGACAACTGGAAATTTGAAAAAAACAATGTGAGTGTATGATTTTAGCTATTTGATTTATCCAACAGAAAAGTGTCGCCTCTTTCCTTTTAGTTAGGATGCAAGGTTAAGGACCCACTGACATGACTAAAGATCACTTTCAGTAACCTCAATTCCAATCTGCTGCCTCTTACAGGCTGTCTATACCTTACGCACTCCAGTTGTCGTTTTCAGTCTCATGCATGTCTGACAGAATAGATATGTTTTAGTTTTAATCAATACAACTGTCTGCACCGTAACATGTAATGGCTCACGTTTCAGTAGTGCTTTATGGGTGAAAATGCGTCCTAAAGCATCTTTTTAGCATCTTTAAGTGTGTTTTTTTTTTTTTTTTTTTCCAGCTTATGCACATAACTACAGTTAGTTTTTGGTTGCGAGCACTGCTAAAATGTTTTTGAGCGACTGACAAAGGACTGAAACTGCGCTGCCGACGTGCTGCTTTTGCTATGCAGCCAGTGTAGACAAAGTGTTAAGACTCCCAAATAGTTCAAGCCACCAAAATCCAAAACTTTAGTGTGTTTTGCTATACACCATATGGAAGATGGCTGTTTGATGGCAATGAAAACTAGACCAACAAATATCAGCTGATATTAGCATATTGCAGATACGTCGATATCAGTATCTGCCTCAAAAATCCAGTACTGGTCGGGCTATACTGTGTATTGAATATGAAACCCCTATAGATCCAGTTTAGTAGCTTGTTCGGGGAGATGAAGAATAATGGTATGTTGCTATATTTGCTATGTGGTTAATTAAATGTTTTGTACACAGTTCTGTCGCAAGTGCTTGTTTATGGTGGGATTTGTTGAGTCTCTGTAAATAATATTATTAAAGAGTACGGACCAGACCTGCTCTATAGGAAAAGTGCAATGAGATAACTTCTCTTATGAAATGGCGCTATATAAATAAAATTGAATTGAATTCTTTGCTAATAAGAAAAGCAAAGAGTAGATAGAAGATTCAGTGAGATATTTGTTAGACTGTGAACTCAGTGAACCCAGATATTTTAGCAACTTGGAATCAGATCCAAATTGGAAACACCTATACAAACCCAGCTGTAGCTCGTTTTGTTTTGTTTTTTCTGAATCTGAAATTTTTAATAAAAAAAAAAGTGATCTATGTTTTACCACCAAAAAAAAGTAATTCATTATTCTGATTGAGTGAATAGTCTTTTGATTTAGTTTTCCTTAGATACACTGAAATGAAAGCGAAAACATCATGAAACTAACAGTATTTTATTTAATTTCAGGACACTGGTGACTCTGTCTACACTCTGGAGATTCCCTTCCATGGAAAGACTTTCATTCTTAAGGTACAGCAGCCCTTTGTGTATTCATTGTGGAATACCTCACCAAAACATATGCTTCAGCAGTCATCCAAATGAATCATATTTAGACCCATAATACTGTATCTATTTATCATTTTTAGACATGTCATGTAGTAATTTATGTTTGAGCCATTTTACTTGAATACTTCCAAATATGAAAACCATTATCAACACATGTTTTTTCAAGCTGTTTAATGCCATATTCAGTCTCATTGGCATTTTATGTTTAGGACTGATTTTGTCCTGTCCTACATTACTGTAGCTGTAACAGTAAAGAGCCTGTTGAGCCTGTTAGCGTCCGCTACCCTCAACCTGCTGCCCCAGCATGCAACAGCATACAGGATAGCACTGGCCACGACATCCTCAGTATTGTCCGGCAGATGTTGAAGGACCTCAGCCTCCTCAGAAAACAGAGGCGGCTCTGGCCCTTCCTGTAAAGAGCTTGAGTGTTCTTAGCCCAGTCCAGTTTATTGTCCATGTGTACTCGCAGGTACTTGTAATCCTCTACAATGTCCACACTGACCCCCTGGATAGAAACTGGGGTCACTGGTGCCTTGGCCCTTCATGGGTCTACAACCAGCTCCTCAGACTTTGTCGTATTGAGCCGCAGATGGTTCTGCTCACACCGTGAGACAAAGTTACCCACCACAGCCCTGTACTCAGTCTCATCACCACCGCTGATACATCCCACCACAGCAGAGTCATCAGAAAACTTCTGAAGGTGGCAGGACTCTGTGGTGTAGATGGTGAAGAGGAAGGGAGAGAGGACAGTCCCCTGAGGGGCCCCAGTGTTGCTGACCATGCTGTCCGACACAGTGCTGCAGACGCACATGCTGTGGTCTGCCAGTCAGGTAGTCAACAATCCAGGACACGAGGGGGGCATCCACCTGCATCACTGCCAGCTTCTCCCCCAGCAGGGCAGGCCGGATGGTGTTAAAAGCACTGGAGAAGTCAAAAAACATGATCCTCACAGTGCTTGCTGGCTTGTCCAGGTGGGTGTGGATGCGGTTCAGGAGGAAGATGATGGCGTCCTCAACTCCCAGCCGGGGATGGTAGGCGAACTGAAGGGGGTCCAGGAGGGATCTGACCATGGAGCTGTTCCAGTGTCACCTGTCTGTAGTCCAGGTCCGGTGTCCTCTCCTCTCTAGTAGGACAACTCACATACTGGGTGAAATTAGTCAGTGTTGTTGAAACACTGACATGGTTGAAGTCACCTGAGATTAATATGAGTGCACTCGGGTGTTGAGTCTGGAGTTGGCGGTGTGAATGGCATTGCACGCCGATGCTGGGTTAGCAGAGGGGGGGATGTAAACAGCCACAACAATGGCATGTGAGAATTCATGTGGCAAATAATATGGCCGGAGTCCCACAACTAACAGTTCAATGTCCGGGCTACAGATACTCTGCTTGATAGTAACGTGGCCAGGGTTACACCATCTGTTGTTGACCAGCACAGCAAGCCCACCGCCTTTCCGCTTACCGCTCCCGGTGTGATCCCTGTCAGCCCAAAAATTCTGAAAGCCGTCGATGGAAACGTTATGATCCGGGATATCCTGGCGTAGCCATGTCTCTGAGAAGCACATCAAACTACACTCATGGAACGCCGTCTGACTTCGGCTAATGCTGTTAGCTTGTCCATTTTATTGACCAGTGATCTCACGTTGCCCATGACGAGAAGGCAGAGACGGCTTAAATCTCTTGTTCTTAAGTCTTGATGTGTATTATTGTTTTTGGTCAGGCCTTTATGCAGTGCCCTGCTGAGCTTGTGTATCAGGAGGTGATTCTGCAACCAGAGAAGATGGTCCAGTGGAACAGAACTGTTTCTGCCTGCCAGGTGACAACTTTGATGTATTTTACTCATCCTTCTGTCTTTTTGAACATTTTTCATTGTTTTGTTGTGTTGTGCCTAACAGTGCTTTCTGCCTTCTCCACAGGTCCTTCAGAGGGTTGACGACAACACTCTAGTATCATATGATGTCTCTTCTGGAGCAGCAGGGGGAGTTGTGTCTGCAAGGTACATCAGCACCGCATACAGCAGGCTACACTATATGGCTTTTTCTTATCTGTCATCTTCTCATTTTCTGTCTTTTTATTTTATTCTCATGTGCACTGCAGGTCTGAAATAAAATAAATTGATTGACTGATTGATTTCTCTTCCTTTAGGGACTTTGTTAATGTTCGGCGGGTGGAACGCAAACGAGACTGCTACCTGTCTGCTGGCATGGCAACCGACCACGATGCCAAACCTCCAAGCGGTCGCTATGTCAGGTCAGACCATGCCTCTAGCTGGGCTTCTTGTCACTGATCCAGTAAATTAGAACATTGTATCGATTTGATAAAAGTGCAGTTGTTTTAGTTTCATTTCTTTAACTTTTCTGTCTTCACTTCTACCTTTATTGCTGGCCTCAGGGGAGAGAATGGTCCAGGAGGATTTGTGGTCCTCAAATCAAGCAGTAACCCGTCCGTCTGCACTTTCATCTGGGTCCTCAACACAGACTTGAAGGTGAGAAGATACACACAGCAGTTATTCTACCTTTTTCTGTTATTTGAGGCAAGATGGGATGGTCTTTGCCTTAAAGATTTGTGAAATTTGAATTGTCTGTATTTAGAAAAAGGGTTGGTGCAGCAGCAAATGGTTACAGGATGTAGAAAAATAGAATGAAAATATAGCTTATAGGGGTTTTTAAATATGACTCAATCTGTAATTATACTAGAATTTATTAACAGAAATATATAAATAACAAGTATTCACATTTGAATTACAGAACACACTGAGACAAATAAAAATATGTAAACAAGACTACATCCATGCTACTAACTCTGTGAGGCTGTACTTAGACACAGCAGTGCTTTGAGCTAAATACTAGTGTCAGAAGCCATTAATATCTGTAAATAATGTCATAGCAATCCATCAATATAGTTGTTGAAATATTTCAATCTTGAACAATGTGGTGGACAAACAGACCAACATTGCCATCCATAGAGCCATGCTGCTAACATGGCTGAAAATTACGTGAAAATAACGAAAAAGGCATAAATGGAAGTACAATTAACAGTCACTTTTTGTGTCTCGCCAGGGACGACTGCCCCGCTACCTCATCCACCAGAGTCTGGCCGCCACCATGTTTGAATTCATGACCCATTTACGCCAACGTATCGCTGAACTGCGGCCCTCTCTCCGCTCCCACCACCACACTTAAAACAGGAGAGACCTCTACAGCTGGTTGAGAGGTGTCACTGCTGTTTTATTTTAGTGAACCCCAAACATGGGCGTAGCAGTACCCTTGAGATGCATCTAAGCTGAAGGGATGTGCTACTGTAAGACTGCACTTCTAAGCATAGGAGATGTGAGACATGTGACCATGCATTCACCACATTTCAGTCACCAGAGAAGAGGAGTAATTAGGTTATCAAAGACAATGTTCCTCCTCATCCTTAAACTTCAACATTGTTTTTTAAGTGTGATCACATACATATTTTATGTAGACCTGTAATTGTATTGCTGTGTCCCTCACCGTGCAATGAGAACTGTGTGTCCTGAACCTGCCAAGTCATCTTGTGGCAGGGTGGACATTACTGAAATAAGAAAACCTGGATGAGGATGTACGTGATTCTCACTGTGTGGACATCTGTCTCGCTTGTTACAAAAGAACTGGTGCAATGGCATGAAGCAGCCGTCTCTGTGCCTTATCTTACTGCGTACATTGTTAGCCTTTGACTTGCTGCTTTAGTTTTGTTTTTTTGTTTAGATTTTTTTGTGTGTACGTTTTCACTGCATCATCTTAAATATATCTTAAAAAACCAAGAGAAATCCTCTTGGTTTGAATCATGACCTATTCCAGGGTGCAAAAATCTATCAACTAACGTTTAATCAACTGAGGGTTTTTAATACTTCTGTAGTTTTTGCACTTTGGGATCGGCCAGGAGATCAAACTAGGAATCCGATCAGGAGGCTGTTAATCTGTGTTGCAAATGCATTCTCAAGCTCAGTTAAGAGAAATGAAGATGGATGATAATGTTCATAAATTAGGATGCTGTATACTTACAAAAGCTATCTTTTGTGCCAATAACCTCAAGTGGCCTTGTGGTAGAATAGCTAAACTAATTATTTGTCATCAAAAGTTATTACTGTACTGATATGATTTCCATTGACGTACTGGCCTTCCCTCAGGCCCTGAGATGTGGCACTGAATGAGGTTTTCCTATCATTTCTTACATAGTGGAGCATTGTATTGTTTTTAAATATTTAGAATAGAAATGCCCCTTCTAGCTTGTTAAGTTTTAGGGTTTTTTTTTCAAAAGTCTGCACCTCAGTGTTATGATGTACCTCAGAAAATCATGATTTATCATTGCATATGTAATGAAAACTGGCAAAAAGCTGAGGTCTGGCTATTGGTTCAAATTACTGTGGAGTTGAACCAAAGAGAGTCACTTGTTCTTCCTTGTGCTTTTCAGTCTTGATATATAAGGCACAAAACAACTGTGTTTAATTGTTCACACTTTGAAGGAGCATGTTTATGGGTGTAACTGTGATGTTGTGACTGTAGTCATTTACCACATCATACTCACAACATGGCCACACAGCATTGAGGCATTTTACTTTGTAAGGTATTTGTGGATGCTGCAATCAGTCTGAAATTATTCCTTCTTATGAAGTAAAAAAACAAGTGGTTATTGAGATTTAACTGGATAATTTGCTATGATTGATTTTAGCTACATACCTGACAGGGAATGTCAAATGAAAGTAATTAGCGATATCAACAATTTTGTGCCTTTATTACAGTCAGCCTTTTTTTTTTTTTGCATTTATTTTATGCTGTTAAATCAATACTTAATACCTTCAGCAAAGGTATACTGAATGCATATGAAGCCTACTTACAATACTTCAATTTCTGTTTTCTTTAATAACGTTTTTTGTGTCTATAGATCATTCATCAACATGTTAATTTAAAGCCATCACAGGAATACTGACCAACAGTTTTTGAGTCTTAACCAGTGTCTTATGTCTAATAAAATATATGATCTCAAGACAGTGTTCCAGCTTCAAAACCTCATTTAACTAACAGACAAAACCAGTTCTTAATATAAACCTCTGGCTTTATCTATTTTATAATGTGTAAATTATATTTGTATGTATGTATGTATATCCTGTAAATACTAATGTCAGTCTGGTAATGATTTTCATCATGATACATCATTTTTTTCCCCCCACAGTGACTGCATTTCAGCAGGTGATACTGAATGACTCATCTGATTTATCACGGTTTCACCACATATTTTTCAGCATTGGATCCTGGGGGTGTTCATGTCATGAACAGTATTACCCTGTGACTTGAGCCTATGTCACATGCATGACAGCCTTACTGTTGCAAAAAGGCCACAACTGAACTCTTTAGAATTAGGCTGTCTTCTGGAACCTGAGTCATCTTCCACATCATGGTTATTATTATCCAATAACATTTCAATGTTCACAATGATTTACCATAGTTCTGCTTTTTCTCTGACAGACTTAAAAAATATATTATAATACATGGACATGAAGCCATTTGAATTCAGAAATTCAAAGCAATCCATATAAAGATTCTTGTTTATCTACATTCATACAGATTCATGCTTAAGTAATCTCAGTTACCACACAAAATTAAATGAAATAATCCTTAAATCAATACAGCCATGGTACATGGGATACAAAGTGTGTAATAAGACCTACTGTTGAAGAGATGTGTTGTCCTCGGGGCAAAACACAATGCTAAGGACAAGCGATGGAGCAGCTCACATGATTGTGCTGTGACTATCTTCTGGGGCTATGGGTGTGTATATGTGTGTTTCTTGAATCGATGAGGGAGTGAGCGTCTCACTGCTCTCATTGTCTTACATGTAAGGCTGATGAGAAGAACCAGTCCTTAGGCTGCCATCTGCCTGAGCTTCTCTACACAGACAGGCTCTGGCCAGGTATCTCGAGGACAAACCTCTACTGGATGTGGAGCCGCTGCAGGGTCCTGAAAGATGGGAAGCTGAAAATTAGGTATTTTGGGGATCACTGACCTTTGTTTTGTAACTTTTTTGACCTGTTGTTCTTTCTATTAATTTTTACCAGACACTTTTCCTCTGAGAGTGAAACCAGATTCATAAGATTCATCCTAGTGAACCACATAATGTGGTGACAGCTGCCTTTTCTTACTTTGCCATATCTTTTTTTTATATATAGGCTGTGAATAAGGTCCATTTTCTAAGGAATCTCTTCAGCTTCCGTCTGGATTACCTGCCTTTGTGAACACCTACTACCCATTGACTCTGTTCTTAATAGATGGGTTCAGCCTTTAAGAGATTCTGCATGCAGTTCTGCTGCTGCTGCTGCTGTGCTGGTGACGACGACGACGAGGATGAAAAGCAGCCATTAGTACCGTAAGAAGACATTAGACAGGCCAGAAACAGAAAAGTTCTTCACCACATACCACTTTAATACATGAGTATTGTTATTGTTATCATCCACGTATTAGTTAAACTTATCAGCTAGAGAAGAATATAATCCACTGAAAATGTCTTTTATAGTGTCAGTAAGTGATTGTCATGTGTATCACATCTGATATACTATGTATATACAATCACTGTATGAATGTGTAATAACTGTGCTTCTGGGTGCTTGTGTGTGTTGACTGACCACACAGTCAGGATCCGTTGGAGTATTTTAACCGTGAAGTCCAGAAGCGTCGAGATGAGGAGACCAACCTTTGGAGTGAGCCAGGAGACCCCAGCCACTCGGAGAGAGATGATGACCGGGTCCTTTACAGCCTGCTGCAGGCCAGGAACAAGACCCGCATGGGATCCTCGGTATGTGAGGGAGGATTTTCTAGACAGTTCACAGAGTTGAAGTTGAAAAAAATAAACCAATTACAACTTGCACAGTAGTGGAAAAGATAACTAGGTGTCTAGGTGATACTAACTGGTGCAAAAAAGCCTAAAATGTATTTACATAAGGTGCAAAAGTATCAAATAAGTGCAAAAGACATAACATTAATGATAAGTCATCTTAAGCTTTATAAAATTGTTATGTTATCAGTTATTCAAACATTGATGAAATTATCCAATTACAAGAGCATAGACCAGACCAGAGAAATTACCCCCGGCTTAAAGAAAATAGTTTTTGAGAGCTTTGTCCTTTTCTTGTTTAGGGCTACCGCCGTCTTAGTGTTGACATTGAGGCCATGAGAGATACCCGTCGAGAAGTCAGAGACAAATGGCAGACGATCCTGGAGAACTTAGGTAAGGCTGGACAGATGAGATGTGGGAAAGATTGTTACTTCTATATACAGAGTAACCATAAATGGTTTGCCGTCTTTTCTAGGTTTCATGGCGGAGGCAGAGTCTTTGCTGACAGTGTCTGCTGGAGCCTCACATGACCGCATGCGTAATGCCCCAGCAGCACGTGCCCTGCTTCATACGCTCCACTCTGAGACTTCCATCTTTAACTCCAAAGAACCACCACCAGAAAGATATCTATTCATCCTGGTGAGAGCAGGGGTTTGTCAGAGGGAATCGCAGTGATAATTAACTTTGAACTCATACTAATCCCTCAAGTGGGATGATCCTTGCTGTGACCTGGAGCTTAGGGTTAAAAAACACCCTTGGGTAGTGTGAGACATATCACTCATCCTATCATTAGCCTAACCCAAAATGTGGGTGTGTTTACTCAATCCCTGTGCTCCAGGCCACAATGAGGGGTACCTTTCTCGACCCCTTGCAGCAGTCTCGTCAAGTAGGTTTAACTGCAACAAACTTAAGTATCCAGAAATCCATTGAGCGCCAGTTACTTGTATCTATACTGGGTACTGGGTAGGCTGTTTTTTAAAGGAAGCAGTCCTTCAAACAGGATGTACTGTAACTAAAAGTACTCTACTGTACCCCTTTACAATTGGTTATGGCTAACATTAAGTTTAGGGTGGGTGTGTAGGACAGAAGGTTAGGGTTCACTACATCATGAAGACAGTGCCACTTAGATATGGTTAGGGTTGATGCGACTGAAATTTTATAGATTCGGATTATCTTTCTGAAGTTACAGTTATAATTTTGAAAAATGAATCTACCAGTGGTTCAAAAAACAGCCACTGGAGGACATAGGTTGACATATTGCAGTAGAAAACAATACCCCTTTAACACCCATATTCTGACAATATTCACATTTGGTTTCCCTGCTCCAACCACTTCTTCTTCTTCTCCTCCTTCTTTACCTCGTCATAGGATCGTCTCCTGTATCTTGATATAGGTGAAGATTTTTTGGCAAAGGCAAGGCGCTTCTATCCTCCAAGGGATGATTCTGACGAGGAGACCCCAGGCCTTGCCATAAACCTGCCGCTGCTGCTGGCCAGGGTAGAGGCCATGAATGGACAAGCCAATGAAGAAGAAGATGAGGATGAAAGTGGAAGAGAAGATGGAAACTTAAGTGACAGATCGTAATATCTACTGGATGCAATAATAATAGAAGCAAGGCAGGGGGCAGTAGTCATCAACCATGGAGACCTGGATGACAGGGTTGCATAGCTCTTACCTTTAAGTGTCTGTTGCCTCATACAGTGTTGCTGCTGCTTCTTGGAGGTTTTAGGCTAAACAATTTCTCCTTTCTCCCACAGCTGCTCAGCTTGAGTCTTATTCTGTTTTCTCTTGTCAAAATCTAAAAGATTTTCAGGTAAATGTTACAGAGGTGTTAACGGTCTACCACAGAGTTTTATCAAGTTCTTATCCTGTTCAATTTTCAGCTGTTGTGAACCTTCAGGGTAGCGATGTTCCTTTGAGCAGAGCCTCTTTATATTTAGTCCTATGATTATCAGCACTCATTTCATTCAATCACATGATCGGTAACCACTCTGAATAGATAGCCCAGTAAACTGATGTCAGGTTTTTCTTAGTTTCACAAGAATGTGTCTGTATACTTGATACTATAAAACTCATTAAAGTCTGTATTTGTCTTAAACATTTTGGAAAATAGCATATGGAAATACAATGTAGTTGGTACTGTATGTTGAACTTTTAAAATGGCTGTATGCAATGGCTGTATTCAGGTGATGCATAAGGGTGTTTTTTTCCCTCCAGTAATTTACTGAAAACGTGAAAGATTTCCAAACTCATGTGGCAATTTGTGTATGTGTTGTGGTGACCAGTTCATGATGAAATAAAGCTCCAGCCTAAAGCCCGTTATGTGTACAGTGTCACGTTAGTGCGCTGCCTTACTGATGAAGTAATATGAGTTTCCAGTTGCTCAAAAATTACAAAGAATAAAAGAAGAATTCGCATGACTTTCAGCAATTTGAAACTTATATAGAATTTGCTGCGTGGAAGTCAAGTGAGTATTGAGCAGTGAATCCACAGAAACTGTGGCACGAGAGCAACATTCTGTTGAAGTGCAGTACAAGAGTCTTCTTTAGTCTGTTCCTATGCCCTCGTGTGTCCTGTGTATACCCATGGCTGGCTTACACTGTGATCTCCAGATGTACAACGTATCCTGGCCTGGTGGTTTGGCGTCTTAGCATCCCACTGGGACCAGGCTGGGTTGCAAGATGGATGGTGATGATGGTGTTTTGGTGGTCAGCTGCTTGTTGTTGTTGTTGTTATGTAAGAGAGACACTGCTGAGGGCACATGTTTGAACACAGCACCAGCCTGCTGGCACACACATTCACACACACAGACACACACAAATAGCTGGTAACACTTGACTCTGTGGTGCTGGTATGAAGCACTAGAGTCAAGTTGAAGATTGTTTGCAGGAATCAATAGAAAGTTAACTTTTCCTCAGATTCTTCTTACTGCTAAGCAAGCACTTTGTGTCAGGTTGACCTGTGTAGGAGTCTCCTCTCTGTCCTCCCAAATTCATTCTTCTGTCACAAAAAAAAATCATACTTACTCAAACTTCACAACATTTTGCCTTATTTACCATCTCCTGACAAGCTCAGACTTTATCCTGCAATTGCCCTTCTCCTCCCTCTCTCCCTCCCACTCCCCATCACTTTCTCGGTGACAGCTCATTTAAATGTCACTTCCCAGCAGCTGCGACAGTGTTGTTATGCAACACAGAGTTCTTCCTGGCTGGGGTGTGGCCTGGTGCAGATGGAGGGAGAAGGACGAAGGGGCTGATCACTGTGACAGGGCTCACCTCATCCCTGTTCACCTTTACAGAGCCTCCACACCCCTAGCCTCATTAGCATAGCATGACTTATCCATATAAACAGCAGAGGTGTAAGTCATCTGATGTCCTCTTGCAGTTTTAGCAGATGAATACCCAAATTACAACAAAACTACAAATTAAAAGCTTCATGCTGTGTACTATCTACTTAAGTTTACAATCGGATTGCTCAGGTTTAAGTCTATTCTAAAAAGATATGATCTCAACACTGAAGGACCTGAGGACACTCAGTGACTTACTAGGTTTCTGAAATGGCATTTCATGTCGTCATGGTGTCATAACATGACTGAATGCATGACCCCAAGGATGGCTACGGTGCTCTTGCTCTCTTGTCTCTCTGATACTCAGCAATAATTTACATATACAATGCCACCCTGCTGAGAAGTTACAGAAATGAAATTGAAATATTGCCGTAGTTAACAGGCAGAAGCAAAATAGCATTTAACTGTTGTATTATATATTCAGGACATGAATAGTCAGTGGAAAGGAATGGCCATTTAGACTTAAACATGAATATATGCAATGAAACAGCTATAGATTTAATGTCATAATTTCACACAGATTGGATAGTGTGATTGATCAGGCTTTTTGTCATTAGAATCATTATACTATATGCTCAGTCTTAGATATCTGATATTTGTTATCTGATGATATTAGTACCTGCTGTAGATGAATGAGTCAGAGATAGGGACTGGTAGTAACATAACACCAGCAGACATCTGTCAGAGGTGAGTGTGTGTATGTGCATGTGTGTGTTTCACAGTCTGTAACCTGAGTTGATTATGGCTTGCGTGGTGCTCTGTCACCGAGGTAATGAATCACTGGGGATGGAGCTCTCACTGCTACTGTGAGGTAGCGCACTGTAAAGGCATCTAATGAGGGGGTTTGATGTTATCACAAGGCACAACTGTTGTATAAATTCATTCTGAACTGTATTATGATTTAAAATTCAGCAGGCTACTCCATAAAGTCCTCTAGCTTTTCCCCTTTTATCTCCAAGTGACAGATGTGTTATTTCTGATCCATACATATTTAACCTACATGCCTGAAATATCCTTTGTGTATGAAAAACAGCTGCATTATTGTTGTCTTTCCACAGTAGTGCTGTGTCTCTTGCTGCTTTGTATATGTCAAGACCAAAACCTTATTAAGATTCCTCTCTGGAGACTAAACCTTTTGTGTGTGTCTGTCTACATGTTTATATAATCTCCATACAGAATGTCTCCATGACACTCCCCTCTAAGACACTGTGATCCCAGCTGAAGTGGAACGTGTTGGGCTGAGTGATTACAGAGGTGACTGGGCATATAATTTGAGAATCAGGGGATTTTCAGCCCAATTACCCTTAACCCCTTCTCAGAGTGGCTTCCAGCTCTCGGGAAATGAGACACGGAGCACTTGGTGTTGTATATCAGTGCACACTGATTGTAGAGTGACAACATGGATCAGAAATAGCAACAGAACATCTATAAAAGTCGTGGACAGACCCGAGCCTAGGCACAGACAGCAGAGAGAGAGAGAGAGAGAGAGAGAGAGAGAGAGAGATAGAAGCCAGGAGACACAGCCAGCTGTAGCATCACTGTTTCCTTGAACAAACAGCTTCATCACAGACACATCACCAGACCTTAAGACTGATCAACAAGACCTATTAGAGACAATAAATCTGAGACAGATCTTCCCACAGCAGAGATGATGCCAATCTGTACCGTCCTGGAGAAGTGTAACGGTGTGGTGGTGGGAGCTGAGCTGACCTGCAGCGTACGGGAGGACAACAAGGATCAGAGGGAGAGCTACTGTGCTGACTGGCATAGTGTCAGTCTCAAGACTCAACCTCAGGACAGGTGAGAGCTCACAGAACAACCAGAAAACATTCTGCAGGTCCCCTTCATGTGGCATTTGTCACCACTGAATGAGAGCGAAAAAAAGGTTTCTATTTCACCTAATAACATCCTGGCTGTGATTTAAAATGTGTCTTACCATCATCAGACTTGGATTAAGAGCTACTTGCTCATTT
Source organism: Siniperca chuatsi (assembly GCF_020085105.1). NCBI lineage: Eukaryota > Metazoa > Chordata > Actinopteri > Centrarchiformes > Sinipercidae > Siniperca > Siniperca chuatsi. Next base: position 6,760,954 of record NC_058062.1, on the reverse strand, counting down.
ATTTGGCAATTCTTGGTAGAAGTGTTATCATATTTGAAGGCAGTCTAATTAAGTAGGTAAGTCACACTGTGTGCTCCCACAGTTTCTAACTTCAACTTTTTTTCTGATGCCCACAGGCAGACAATGAACATAAATGACAACTCTCGTAGGGAGACTCTGTCCCGGCAGTGGCAGGCCCGTTCGCTGATGCAGACCTGCCCCTCTGGTGTTTTCAGAGTGGGCACTGTGGAAAGAGGGGTGAGAGAGCACCAGCTGCTGCCAAAGAGAAAAACCCTCCCCTTGCCCATCTTTACCCCTGCAGAGCTGGGTATCAGGCTTGGACGTGGAGCCCCACACACAGAGGAGGACCTGCTGCCCTTCCCCACCCCAGACGGAGCCTGTCCCTTCAAGAGGACCGTGGGCGAGATCACAAGAGACCTCCCCCCAGTCAAGCCAACCCTCATGGAGTTCGCCAAAGATCCCAAAGCCCTGGGTCGCTCCATGTCCCAAGAGGCCCAGAGAGGGTAAAAAACAAAAAGAGAAGAAGAGAAAGAGGGGATGTTAGGGAGAGACGAGAAGGGTGACAGTTGGGAAAGGGTAGTCATTGAGCAAAGTGAGTCAGGAAAGAGCATGACAAGGTGTATATAGATTTATTTCTAGAGACATTCATCAAAAACCCTAAATACTGTAGATCGTTAGCAGTATCGGTGAGCACAGCACCAGATAAATGTCACGCTTTGTCACTATTGGCATTTGGTGGTGAGTGGTATTAAAAATGGTTATGTGAAAGTCTTTGCATTGTGATGGAGAGGCACTGTGTGTATTCTCAGTTGCGCCATGGGCTGATCTCTGCCTGTGCTGGCCAGCTGGCCTCACCATATCTGCTGATCTCTCAGTGGAATTACTTCAACCCAACTATTGCATGCACTGGTGCACATTAACCATGCTGCACGCAATTTCTTTTACCTTTATTTTGTGTTCTTGAGGTTATCAGATTCATGGTTTTGATTTCTTGTAATACGTGGTGAAGGCATGCAATGACACAGAAAGTGACAGATGGAAAATTATGTGAAAAAGGAAGAAACAGGTTTTAAACTGTAAATAGGGATGGAAAGAAAGAGAGAGAGTCAGAGGGGAAGGGGAGGGGTGAGGGGTCGGGGAACATGCCTTGGAGTTGGTCAACTTCCAGGCCTCCACAAGCCCTTGACAGTCTCTGATCTCCGTGAAGAGTCCAGAATGCTCTGGTGTGATCACACACTGCAGCCGCACATATGTGTGTGTGTGTCCCTCTGTGTGTATGTGTGCCGGCTGACACCTCTATTCAAGAGGATTTAGGAAAACTAATAACCTGTGTATTAACTGATCTGCCTTGTTGGTTGAGTGGCAGCTCATATATATATATATATATATATATATATATATATCTGATAGAGGAACAGATACTGTATTAGCTGAGAATACATAGTGGTGTAAATTAATTTGAAATGTGTGCAATGATGTTGAAATATTTTTCGTAGATATTTATTATTTTTACTAATAAAAGCTGACCTGCTCTTCACTCCTCTGTCACTGTGGATTTTTTTTCCGGTTGCAACATGAACATGTTCTGATTACATTTAATGGTGGATGGAAAAAGCTTTGTGGCACAGAAAGGGATTGGTGAATCAAAAGATGCTAACACAGAAAAATGAACATAGAATATAAACCTAGAGTGATAAGCAATCAAAGCTTAATGTAACCTGGTTTACTAGGATTCTGACCAGGCAGTAACAGCTGAGCAAAGCTGAAAGGACAGTGTTATAAGTCTAATAACACTATCTTGCAGCTTTAGGAAGGTTCATCACTGTATAACGCTGTGCAATAGATCGGATTAAACTTTATTGATCCCTGGGACAGATGAAAATGGGATACAACAAAGAGAAAATGTCACTACAGCAAAAATGGGTTAAAACCTAAACAATGATATGATATGATAATACATCTAAATATGAATGAAAAAAGAAAATATGTGAATAACAGCAGCAGTAAAACATACTGAGGAAGAAAAAACAATGAAAACATTAAAAGGAACAGATCAATATGGAAAATAATACATTTTAGGAGCCCACGATAAAGAAAAGCTGCCAGACAGGCTGAAATAAATAGCTGGGTATCTTGTCACCCATAATGTGGATACACAATGTGACAGTGTCCCCCACCCTCTGAACAATCATCACATCCCTCATTTACCATGTTCCACCTCTTGTGTTTGTTCTCCACACAGAGCACACTGTTCCTGTTACTGTGCAGAGCTTTAATGGATGCACTGCATCGCCACCTCCTCTCTAAATCTACAATTTACTCAATCTAATTGATCAATTATTAGTTCTGCCATTAGCTGCCCTTCCCTAATCTCATTCCTCTCATTCCTTTTCTGAATATATTTGTCTCTTTAACCCCTTCTGACCTACTGTCCCCCCCATCACTCTTGCTTGTCTCTCTATGATAGGCAGTGTGTGCTGGTTTGATATTAATAGCTGGGTAAACATTGGCATTACCCTGGAGACAGTGGAGAGACAGCTGTATTGGCACGTTCTTCCCATTTGAGCTCTTAATCCTAGTGTTTTATCAGAGATTTGGGTGTGCTGCCTTCACTCCCTATCTTTAAAATTACCCTCCCACACTGCTGCTGAAATCCTGCGCTGCCCACCCTGCACTGTCATAGTGCAATACAGTTTTCAAACTCCAAATGAACCTTCAAACCCTGAAACTATTTTCAGTGGATGCCAAGGAATGTGGGAATTGAGATGGCGTGTGTTGTCACGACAAATCTAGCAAATTGAAATTCTTTCCCATGCCTCAGCTGTCTCAGCTACATGGTGCTCGCTGTATTATCCCATTTGGCAAACTCAAACTATCCGCTACTGCAAGCAAGTTAATGCAAACCTTAAGAATTGGGTCTCACTGTAAATTAACTCAACACTTTTTCTTTTACCTGAGTTTGAACCAGGAAAACACTTGAATACCTCACCTGTTTTTCTTATTTAAACATATAAGCAAAATATTCAATTTAATTTGCGAATTGCACTGTTTTCATGCACTTTTTTCAATTTTGTTGCTTGTATTGTCATCACCCGTAGGGAGTGAGTAGTGTGCCTCCTCTTATCCTTCTAAGTAGACATCAAAGTATATTTTAAGACAAGGTCACACAGTGTTACACAACAATAGATCTTATGTGGTGTCACACTCTTGCTATCACACACACTGTTTCCCACAGTGGTATGTATGTGGCCTACATCAGCACTATAGCATGCAGAGTCACTGTGAAGGCTTGTAGATACAGGAATACATGTATTCATACATACATGTATTCTGGTATATAATGTACAGCTTGTTGTCTATTTGCCATCCCACTTGACATCTGTTGCTGCTCCCTACTGGATAATTTGGGCAATGCAGGTTGAACAAAGTAAAAGTATAAAAATGCCATAAACACACAACAAACACACAATATCATATTTATTTGCCTGTTTCATCTATTGTAAATTAACATAAAGGACATTTAATTGTAATAAGCAAGAAAATATCAAACATAAGTATGAAATCATGATCTTTGAGTGATGATTAATAAACTCAAGATTGTTTTTTTCCTAGTAGTGCCCATTAAAAACACATTTGGTGAGTGAATTAATAATCGCTCTCTCTTCTTCTGCTGCTTCTGCCTCAGCAGCACTGTTGTTTTATGAAAAAAAACTAAATATAAATTATTACACAAATCTAAAGCATCTGATGAACTCATCTCTTCACCCATTCATAATCAACAACACCACAATCACTAGCAGCATCCCCAATCAGTACCCTTCTCATCATAATTACTGTGAGGCTTGCAGTTGTCACCTCTTTTGTCACCCCCCTATGACATCACGGGAGCAGATTGTGTTAATCGGCTGTTGGCTGGGTGTTGCTGTATGGTTGGTTTTACCTGCTGCAGGAGTGACATTGGCTCCCACAGTGGCGCAATTGGTGCCCACTGTGGCGCTGGGCAGGGAAGAAGGAAGGACAGCATGCCTGATCTCACTAGACACAAAGATCAGCGTGTTACGTCTCCTGGATGTTTTTATCTACCTGGTATGAATGAGCAATGATAAAAAGTCCAAAGCCCAATGATAAAAAAGTGCAATGATACACATAATCTAAAACACAATTTAGTGCCTCATTTAAAATACAGATTTAGTAAATGGATGGCAGATGCATAGTTACTATTCCTAAACCTACTGTAGAGATTTTTCTGGAGGAGAGTCTTTCAAACTTTCCAAACATCTATTCTCTATTCTGGAGCAATCGCTAATCACTGTCAAGATATAATTTCATTAAGGTAGTAAAAGGGGACCTTCTACCTGAAACACTTACCCTGGAAGCTCATCTGATGTGGAAATTTATATAGAAATTTCCTCAAAATAGATTTCTAGCAAGTTTTGATTAATCTTTGCACTCTATTAAGATAATAAAATCTACAGCTTTTCACACACTGATTCACTTAAAGTAAGGCACACCTGCAGAAATTAACACCCATTGTCGTCAAAGCATGAGTAAGTTTGAACTATTTTAGAAATGATTTTCATGGAAGAATATACTGGTTGAATCTGCCTCATACAGTGGAGCCTCTTTACAGAAAATGCCCCCTCCCTATTAACTAAAAATAAATCTGATTAGTTTTCAGTTTGTTTCAGAGTGATGCATGCGTATTTGACTTCTTATTTCGTCTGATAGTTAATTCTCTGCACCACCAGTAATGAGTTTTAAAATTAAATGTAATGGACATGCAGGACTTCTGATCACCTGTCTCTTTGTGGTGGAGAAGAGGTGAGCTTGTTGGGGTCTTGGTAGACCAGTGTGGCCTGATGCAGGAGCCATGCAGGGTAAGACAGGTACGTACAGGCTGGTAATAGTGGTGGTATATCTCTGGGTCAGCCTCATTCTCTTGAATCATAACGTGGTCTCTGGGAGCCTGACATAGTGAAAAAGAAAAACAGCCCTGCTTTATTTCTGAGTGCAAGACTAAGATCATTACAAAGTTTTCACTGCTTAAGTTTTAGTTCAGTAACTGTCCAACTGTCTGTCGATAGTTTTCCAGTTCAGTTCAACAAATATGAGTTATACATTGTATTTTGTTATAACACGCAACAGCACCTACAAATCCCCCAAATTCCCCACAAAACACTATTGATATCTTGAAACACAAGACATTTCACATTTGAGTTTCAAAACATCAACCGTGAGCTGGGAGGAAACTTTGGGACGCTATAATAAAATCGAAGAATGTTTGTACATGTGGAGTGGAAGAATTTCTCTACATTTTATTATCTCAAGATAAGGGTGAATGCTGTTCATGATGACCTGGTACATCTGGGCATTCTGGATCATCATCAGCACTACAAGGTCTGCATATTGAGAATATTACAACCACCCACACACACACAGAGCACCATCAGCACTATCTGAGGATCTTTTGATTGTCTTATCTATTTTATCAGCCTGCTATTCTGTCCTCTTTCCTCGGATTAATCCGCATTGTGTCAAACCGAGGTGGTGAATGCGAGGTGCCAAGCTCAATTTTCTCACCTCCTTGTCTCTCAATATTTGTTCGGCAGTGACTCACCTTGCTAAATTATTGAACTCCTTCCCAGCAATATAAATACGCTTACTGACCAAGATTTAGGAAAGTCTATATAAGTCACAATAATTCCACTGTCATTTAAAACCTAATTTTATATATATATATATATATAAATAGCTGACTATAGTTTTAAGTAATTTTTATATCTGATACATTTTTAAACGCTTTCCAGGCGATATGAATGATATCTCTGGGCACCAGTTGTTTGTTAGCTCAGTTATGCAACACTCTTGCTTGGGTCCAGACCTTTGAATCTGCCCACTCCACCGAGTTGACTGATTGATGGAAATGGAGTGTAACGAGTTGGCAATTCTGTCTAGTATCAGTCAAGCAGCACTCAGTAACTTGACAATTTCATAAATAATATAGTAATAATGTCAGCAAATGCAAGTCTGAGGACTATTCATGCAAATAACATGTGACTCACTGAAACATGAAATGGCTGGTTGGGCTGGACTAGCCTGGCCATCATCTATCTCATGGACAGCATTTCATAAATATAACACCAGCTACTGTATCCTCTGTGGGGAAATTGTTTTGTCAGTATTTTAACCTTCCATGGTTTTATCCATATTTAAAATTGAAAATCATTTGCGGGGTCAAATTCAATGTCTTTTTCGCTGACTTCACAAAATGTAACTGATTGTGCTGGTGATATTCAGCATGTGTTCAGAATGACAGCTCCATATTAATAAACGTAGAATTTTAACTCAACAAATGAAAGCAAATGAGATAAACAAATTGACACAGCTGGCAGTCAATTAATGTTAAAGGTAGAATATACCTGATATGATTACATCAGCCATCAAGTGCAGTTGTAACAAAGAAGACTGTACCATCTCCAATAATTGAGACCCTGCAGATCTATACTTTACACCCAAGATAAATTTAGTTACCCAAATTAAAACTGAAAAGCTACATATAAAACTGTCTCCTACAGCAGCAAGAGAGCGATATATTAGTGGAATGGAGGATGAACCTGTAAATATTTTTTATTTTAACCATTTACGTTTTCCAGTCACTGAAAGGACAGGATTTAAGTCAGAGATATGTGCAATCTGGTATCAAATCATCAATAACTTTATTTTCAATAATTGAATGATACCTTTAGAAGTTGTAAACAGGCCTGACTAAAACCTGCTGCAGCATTTGCACATGAATTTAATAGTAACACACACTCTCACACACAAACTCATGCACACAAAGTTTATGCAATTGTCCAAGCTCAAGAGTAGTACCATAAATAATATATCTGAGTGCCTGCTAGCAAGCTGGTAGTATGACAGGCAGGCAAGAACAGCCGTGAGTGTGAAATTCAGAGATTTAGTTTGCGTGGTGACAGTCTGCCATACCCTCCTTGACGTGACCACTAGGCCTAATGGAAGGAGCAAAGCCAGAAGGCATCATGGTCGCTGGGAGCTGCTGCAGGATAGTGGTGGGTTGCTGAGGAACCTGGGGCGGAGAGATGGGACTGTAATGAGGTTCTCTGCCTGGAGGCACAGTGGCTGAGAATAAACTGCACTATCTACCTCCTATACAGGAGGCGAAGCTCCACTCCACGGAAAGGGGGAAAAAAATCGAAGGATTATCTTCCCATATGCAAACAATATTAAAACGTAATTTCTTGTAATACTAGAAATGATTGTATTATGATGTAAGACTCAGTCTCAGTGATGGGTTTTGTGTTTACACCGAGAACAGTTGGTTAGTTGTTGCTAAGATAAAGAGCTTTAGCTGACTAATAACCACAAAAGAGAATGAGTTAAAATGATGCCCACTTACAGGAAATATCTGAAAAGCATGTGGATCATATGGCTCAAAGTGTGGATAAATATCTTCTGTCCACGCCATATGTGAGAGCTTCAGCTGATATTATTTACAAGATACTCAGTATGTAATTCTAACCTGTTTGCTGAAATGCAAAGGCACACAGTAGCAGGTTGCCAAGGTGCCAAAACACAAGCAACAGCCTGCAGACGCATATGTATGCACACTCACCCACACAACACATACACACACCAAACTGAACACACACTCCCTCCGTCTGTGATCACTACATTGACCTACAGTATGCAGTACAGGTTCTTTGTGTAATTAAGCTCACTGTGGAAACCAAAAGCAGAGCAGCTGGTAACTCAAAGAAAGAACTAAAGCTATAATACTTTGCCAATAAAAGCATCCACCCACTGCAGACTATGTTTTACTGTTTTACAACCGTGGATCACAGTGGATGTAATTAGTTTTTATGACACTTATCAAATGGAAAAAAAGTCTCTTGAGTGTCAAAGTAAAAAATACCTACAATTTCATTTAAATTAAAACCTAGGTATTAGATATTAATAATCTGAAATGAGGTAAGACTTTCTTTTACTAAAATGTATGAGTCAACAACTAATCAACGACCAATTAATAAGTACTAGTAAGTATTGTGCTAATGAGAGGTTTATCCAGATTAACACAGAGAAAGATCTATCTTTGCCATGTAACATGCAAGAAAACTGGCAATGCATAATCTATTTTAAAGAAATATGTAGTATCAACACTTTTGTAGATGTATGATACTGTCACAGCCTGTCATGTCCTCACCAGCTGGTAATCACTCACACCTGTCATTAATCTCACACCTGCATTTCATCAGCACTCCACTCCACTATAAAAACCTCATCCCACACCTCAGTCAGTGTCTCGTTTAGTAAAGGACAGATCACAGTATCCTTCCAAGATTACGTTACGGACTCCTACCCCGTGTGTGTCTCCAAAACCCAAGAACTCCAGTCTCCCGTGTGTGTCTCCACAGCCCCCGATCTTCAGTCTCCTGTGTGGGGCTCTACAGCCCCAGTTCTCCAGTTCGGCAAGCCAAAAGGACGGTATCAGTAACATTCTCACTTTGCCTATCATATCGTGCTCAATAAACTAAACTCCTGTCTCATCTTGGTGTCTCCGGCCTGCTCTGTCCATAACAGATACATACATGTCTATGTATCATACACCAGTTTGTTTTTATGCTAAATTACATTACTGATCCCAAAAAATTGGGCCCATGTGTTTGAATGCACTGCAGTGGTGTGTCCAAATTCCTCACTAACACTGAGGTGTACGTACTATGTTGACAGTGCACTATTCTAGCAGTGAGTTTTAAAGTGTAGAAGGCAGTGTACAATCAGAGGTCAATCAAACACTACAGCTATTTGGAAACTTAAAAATTATTTGTATATTTCTTTGTTTTGTGATCTGCCACTAGAGCTGTTGCACCATTGCCCACAATTTTTCCCACTCAGTGGTATCGTTTTATTGTTACAGTAAATTGTGGGACAATAGTGTCCATCAACACAGACACACAATCAAAAGGTGAGTGATTTTAATCTGCATGATGGCATTTGTAAGCATATTATTTTATTTTTCCGACACTAAAATGTAGTGTGCAACTGGGACACTGAAACATGTTTAATGTGCTTTTCATTTAGTATTAAACTAACAATTTAAATGAAATAAAGGACCCATTTTCTATCTTTCTATCCAAGTATGTGAACACAGAGGGTGCTGCTTACATTATGGCATTTGCCTCAGTTGCATGATAAAATATTTATATACTACCTATTGGCTACACTATTACAACAGGTGATAACATAGACTACATCAATCAACAGCCTAGAGATTAAACAGATATGTTTGGTTTAAAAAAATAATGTACATCGAGAATGGGTAACACTTAATTTTGACATTTTCACATTCACATTTAACACTACAACCACAGTGTTCTCATAGAGTTATAAACCATTTGTTTATCATTTATACTACTAATAAATGCAAGGGGGATTAGGATAAAGGGTTATGCTAAAACTTTCATACCTCAAAATCAGTCAAATTTGTTAAAATGAAGTATTTGTCTCAGGTTGACAGAGAACATTAGTGAGCACATGCAGAATAAGTATCTTCACTCTAGTTTTTCCCTGAGTGTTGGTACTGAGTGTGATACAGTTGCCTTGTTTTAAATTGCCCCCAGTCTCCCCACAGGTGATTTTCTAATATTAATATTTAAAATAACTGGGATGTGGCCACAGGTGTGAGTTTATGGTGTACTCAGAATGCGACACAGCCAACAATGCGTGCATAATAGATGGTTACAGCCTGAGCTTCACTATGGCAGACGACACTAATTAGCACACAGTTTACATTCATTGTACCACTTTGCCTTCCAACTCTCCTTCTCTCCTCAACCCTCCCTACTCCCTGTCAGTGGAAGGGGCCTCTACACCCCCATCGCATCTCTAGCTCTGTAATTAAAACGCTGTAATCTGGGTGGATCGTCTCTATTTTTAAAAGCCCCCTGTCACCGTGTGGGCAAAGTGACACACAGGGAAGCATCAAGCGGTGAAAGAGGAGGAGGGGGGGGATAGGAACAACCGCAGCAGCAGGTGATGACCAACTCTGTGAGAGCTGAGGAAACTAATAAACTATGTTTAATTGGCAGAGATAATTCTTATCCTGTTATCCAGTGCAGCCCACGCACTCCTTTGGAATAACAGATTGTTTTTATTGGAACAAAAAGAACAAAGAGAGAAGTGTTTCACAAATACCACCACAGAAATGCAATCCACATATCGGGAATTTTTAAGAAATATTTAAATAAAATCATCCCTGGACAATGTGAACAACATAAAGTGAGGCTGCGCAATACTTCAATATCATTATCATTCACTGGAATCATATCGTGCTGCCATTTTGCAGAATTGTGGAAATTGCAGTTAAAAGCTAATAAAAAGGGTTATTGAAGTACTGTTTCCCACATTTGAAGTGTTTTGTCTCATGTAATGTATAAAAGTAAAACTACATTTGTTGCATTTAACACCAATTTGATTATTTTATATGTGATTTGCAGTGGTGGAAGAATTATTCAAATCATTTACTTAAATAAAAACGCTAATACAACTCAATAATAAAATACTGCATTACAAGTAAAGGTTCTACATTCAAAATTTGACTTAACTAAAAGTATGCCAGTGCTATATTATTATTAATTATTATTAATTGTGCAATATCCGTGTAATACTCATGTGCAATATTTAGCTTTTTCCTATGTATTATTCATACCTCCATTACTGCTGTTGCAATACTACTTATTACTTATATTATTACATTGCATTATTATACCGGTAAACCCACTTGGTACTTCACACTTATTTTATTTTATACTTATACCCACTTGGTACTTAATTTATTTTCTGACCTGTTTTTATAGTTTTTATAGTGTATTGTATTTTTTTTGTTGTTGCTAGTACTTTCTCCTGTGTACACTGATGTAAAGGCGAGCTGCTGTAACAAAGAGTTTCCCTTCGGGGATCAATAAAGTATTTCTGATTCTGATTCTGATTCTGATTGGATCGTTATTGATGATGTATTAATATGTAAGCAGTACTTGTAATGTACTGCTTACGCATTAATGTAATGTTGTAGTTGGTCGAGGTGAAGCTAATTTTAACTACTTAATATACTGTTGGGTAGCTTAATCTATATCAGTGCATCAAATTTATTAGATTGATCTTGTGTTTTTTATGTAAAATTCTAATCTGAAAAGTAATTTACTAACTATAGCTACCAAATAAATATAGTGGAGTAAAGATTACATCATTTCCCTCTGAAATGTAGTGTAGTAGAAGTATAGCATAAAATGAAAATGCTCAAGTAAAGTACAAGTACCTTAAAATTGTGCTTAAGTACAGTACTTGAGTACATGTATTTTAGTTACATACCACCACTGCCATACTGTGACAGATATCGACACAGGACTAATTATTCTTATTGATATCATTATATCATAGATCAGCCCTAAAATGAAGTACAGTGAGGCCACACAAGGTCATGATTCAAACTCACTTTGAGTATCTGCAGGTTATTATTAGACCATTTCACACACACACACACACACACACACACACACAGAAATGGTCATCAGTGTTGGTTAAAGGATTAGCTCATTGCATCAGGAATCATTTATTCATATCTCAGGGGCAGAGAGGGAAGGTCATAAATTGAGATGCCCAGCAGTTCTCTCTGCATCAAACATAATAGCATTAACCATATTAGCTGAATATTCTGCTGAACACATTAAAAGCAAATAGCATGGTGACAGTAAGATGGCAGATTTTAAGTTAAAGCTCTTATCATTAGTCCATAAGTCGTCTCCCCACACCCCCCACCCCCATCCCCACCCCCACCCCTGCGGCATCAGTCAAGAACATGGCCATTACCTTTCCCCGTTCCTATGGCAACACCACCCTGCAGCCCTTCTGTGGTGGTAGCAGAATGTGTATGTGTGTGTTCACAATCATGTGTGAGAGCCTCAAGAAAGACACCATTCAACAATAGATATTCAAAGTTTTGGGAAATGAGTGCTCACATATTGCAGTCTACTGTATGTTAATGGGTTTGTAATACGTTTCCAGCTGTGTAGTCTCTGATTAGAACAACTGGACAGACAGAAAGGCTCTATGCTTTCTCATCAGGGGCCATGAAATGTCACCTCGACCCCTTCAGGGAAGCAGAAGTTTGGAGCTTTTTCAGTAGCAATGTTCTGTAATGGTAAATGAAAAAAGAAGAGATGAAAAGAGATGATATCTAGAGATGACAAGAGCACAAGAGTGACATAAAAGAGCCAAAATAGAGTGAAGGACAGAGCAGACAAGGTGGATGTTATTCTCTCTTTGGCGGTCCACTGTCTGGCATGTAGGGATCAGGTAGAAAGACAGCAGAGAAGCAACGTGAGATAAGGCTTTGAATATATCTCTTCTCACTCTCTTCTTTTTCTCTTATCCCTAAGGAGGAGGGCTGACTGACAGACGCTCCCCACCACCACCACCACCACCACCTCCTCCCACAGCTATGGGCAAGCTTTGTATGGTGCCTACCTCCAACTCAAGCCAATTAACACTTCTCTATGCACACTCTGAGTTTATTAATACATAATAAACTAGTTAGCCACAGACACCAGTTATCTTGCAATTGGCCATTTAAATGTAAGTGGTTGGGGGAGGTGTGTCGTAGGCGATGCAAAGAGTTTGATGCTGCAGAACAGTGCACCAGTTTATGGTCAATGCAAGTGATTGTCAGTGAAAATCAATGGAATGAGACACCCACCATCCCCTAGAGAGGATGCGGTCATTAGAGAAAAGCATATTAATGCCATTCGCCTTAGACAGAATAAGTTCCCATTCTGTTGGATGTTTGCTTTTTGTTTATAGTGGGCTTGATTAGTCCCATGGTGCGTCTCCATCTAAGGCAGCCAAGCTGGTGTCATTGTGCCTCAACTCCTTCTCTCCAGTGCTCCTCTCTGAATGCTGACTTAATCAGACACAACCTGTGCCAAGCTCTCTTCTTCTGTTTTGAGCTGACATCCCCGGTGCCGAGCTGTCTCCTCGCTCTGACTGGATCTGTGTGTGTATCCAGATGCAGGATTGACCTGAACGTGCTCCCCGATTAAATACAGAAACCGAGATGAAAAATGGTTTAGTGCAAAGTATGACTCGCCATCCCTCATGAGAATTAGATTTAACTTTACTGCCAAAGGCCTGCACAGACAATGAGCCTTTGTGGAATTATGCTCCATCTAGAACTTCCTTCGGGTTGGAGGCTCATTAGATAATTTAATTCAGCATAGTTTATGATTTCCTCAATGAGAGGTTGGGCACAGGGGAAAGAACATGTCATTCTCAATAACAGTGCATCACAGATTGATGTACCTGTTCTGCCTCGTTTTCTCTCAATGCATAAAAGCTGCAGTGCAGAATCAGATTGTGGGGCCACCTGTGCTGCTAAAGATCACACTACCACTGTCTTTCTCTCTGTTTGTTTCATTTTATTGCAGACATCTATTCCTTCTGAATATGATTAAGCTCTTTACACAAAATAGCACATGTGAGAACTAAACCTGTGATTACTAAGTATTAATTTGCATATTGTTTGTAATGACAAAATGGACTAGGTTTTGGATTTAAGAGTCCCACCTTTTACAACCACTACCTCTTTGAGATTATGGTTGCAGTTAATGTTGTGCTTTTAAAAAGCACACAAATAAAATAAGTGTCCTCATCCGTTAAGAAGTGAATAAGGAGGATAATTAATTTCTTTTAACTATAAAGCTTTTGTCGTTCCCTATTTTCACTGGCAATCTATTATTACATGACAACATGTGTTTGTGTGAATTCAACAGCATTGCTGGTTCGTGTCTGAGAAAGAGACATTTTTGAAAATGCAGACAGATAGAAAGTGTCAGGAGACGAAGGGACAGAGCTGCTGGGGTGAGAACACACTGACACACTGACAGGTGAAGTTCAGGACCAAGCAGGTAAAAAAGCACTGTGACACATCACATCACCCAAAAACTGAAGAATGCCTTAGGGTTATAACTGACAGCACAGTGTTATTATGAAATCAACAACAGTCACATTGACAAATGATGCTCACATTCATGCTGAGAATTTGTGCAGCACTGAAACACATTTGTGAGTGTGAAATTATGTAGGTGTATCATTTTGTGGATGGTTCGAAATGCGTTAATTGAGTTAAGTGTTTGTGTGTGTGTGTGTGTGTGTGTGTGTGTGTGTGTGTGTGTGTGTGTGCGCGCACGTGCGTGCGCGTGTGTGTATGTGCGTGTGTGCATAATCGCCAACTTTTCAACTTCATGGTGTTGTGGGTAATGGAGAGTATGAGGCAATTTTGTTGTTTGTTGTTCATTTGCCTGCACATAATAGATTTATTTAAAATGTCATGAGTTTGAATGCAAAGACTTGGTTCCCTGCTGAATTGGATGCAGCACAATTTGCCTGGGCTGATGTGGAGGAAAGTTTGTGTGTATGTTTGTCTGTATGTGTGTGCATTTATGCATGGGTGCCTGTATGTTTAGAGAGCTTTTAGTGTTTTTGGACATTCCACCAGTTTCAATGGGCTCAAGCCAGTGAGGGGTCTCACTACAGCTACAAAAATTAATAGAATTGCTTGAAGAAAACAATTAATTTTGGCTAACATTGTGTTTTAGTGAGGACATAAATGAAACAACTTTAACAGGCTGTGTTCCAATGAAATGAAAGCAAAATATATATGCTATAATTTTAGTACAGATGCCAGGTGGGAGCATTGCTGACACCAATGCCATACCACTTTCTATTGTGTGTGTGTGTGTGTGTGTGTGTGTGTGTGTGTGTGTGTGTGTGTGTGTGTGCATGTGTGGACCAAAGGGAGAGAAAGAAAAGAGAGTTTACATCCATTTACCTGTGTAAGATATGAGATACTGTTTCCATTCCTCAACTTCATTGCATGTATTGTTATTGCTTCCTCCTTTGAATACAACACATCCCATTAGAAACAGATTGAATGGGGCTGAGAAAGGCCACTTCATCCTTGTGGGACCTGCGTCGGCATAGAAAACTGATCTTTTGTGTATTTTACCCTCCAATCAAAAATACTGAGGGAATTAAAAATGGCTTTCTCCACAGGGTCCCCTACACTGACAAATCTGTATTGTGTCAAACTTTTCCGGTGAAAAGCTAAGCACAACAAGAGATCTTCACAACAAAATATTAGGTATTTTCACTCAAAGCCAAGCTTTCTCTTTGTTGCTAATCTTATTTACAGTTAAGTGCTGAATGACACTCCTGGTTTGATCACCTTTATTTTTGTCATGATTTCATGTCCAGTGTACAGTTCATTATTTTATGTGAGCTCTTTGTTGCAAAAGGTCAGTGGTGACGCTTCCTGACAAGCAAATGTAGCTCTATGGAGAGAGAGCTTGAAACACACCGAACCTGCAATGGTGCAATCTGACTTATCATAACATTGGCTCCTTGTCAGGCAGTCCAACCTCTAGGCCCATACCAGTACATGTCTTCCTTCTCAAAAGAATATACCATGATTATTGCAGATCATTCAGTTGGTGAAGAGAAGCACCACAACAATCCATGTGTCCACAACAGATTGTGGACACATGGATGGTGGACCATGCTAACTCTTTAGCATATGCTCAATGGTAGTGGGCGACTGGTAGTGCCTCAGAAGAGAGAAAATAAGAACTTTAGGTGGATCTTAGGCAAGATGGTGAGTAATTTTAACTGACTTCCAGCCAAGACAAGAAAAAAAGACTTTTGGTAAGAAAGCAACAAGACTTACACCGAAAAATCAGAGAAAAATAATGTATTTTGAACTGCTCAATACAGTCTCTTACTTGAAGAAACAGGAGCTTATTAGCAACACTGTGGTCACAATATTTCATTTTTCAAATCCTGCAGTTTCCTGAATGCATTTGTATGCAGTGATTCTGCATTAGCGATGTATGTTCAATTGCAACGTTCAGTGCCAATGCTTATAATAGTTGCATTGGAGTGATGCAGTATAGAACAAGGGTGTGATGGTTTTGCATACCAGCCTTTTTCTTCAGCAGCCTGGGTTTCTGTCTCATATTTAGTTGATGCAAAATAAATTTGGTTATTGCTGTTTCACATGCAAACCATGTAATGCCAATTCCTGGTTATATACTGTAAGTGACATATTAGTTGTGCACAGACTGTATGTGTCATATATACAAGAGTCAATAGTCAAAATGACAAAAAACTTTCAGAGAGCACAAAATGTTTGAGTGCTTGTTAAAGGCTAAATATCAATCTTACCAGATTTGTTTACACTGAAGTAGTCACCATTCTGCTACAGAGTATACTAGCACTGGATGTGAGCTGCTATATGGTTGCTGTCTTGCTAAAATGTCATTGAGTGACACATCCATCCCGTCAACCCTGTTTTCAGTCGATACAGATGCTTGTCACCATTTTTTTGGGCATTTATCTATTGCTATTTTTCTGGTTCTGTCAAAGAAAGGTGACATTCCCATTCTTATCTTCTCTGATTGACTCAATTGTTTTTCCAACCTGGAAAAAAACCTGGAAACAGGCCTCACTGAGATGTGTGCACCAATTTAGAAATCTGGTACCAGGCTAACTTCATGCAGAGGTGCTGCTAGGAACTCTGACAACAAATATAACATCTATAAACCCTGCCATGTTCCAGGGCCTTTGTTAGTGGACCTTCCAAATCAACCAGCCCCCCCAACTGCACTGCTACTGTCTAAACTCACCCTGTGGGGATTGCGTTGAGGCAATGCCTGACATACTGTACAATATCTTTTTAAACAGAGTTTCAGTGTTGAAAGTTAATAGCTGAACAATTTACTAGCTTCTCTCTAAAAACAGCAAACAGCTTCTTTGGTTCCAACAAGCATTCACTGATACACAGGAACAATACCAGAACAATTTTATTTATTTTTCCCCTGAGGGTTACATTACAGGCTTTGGAAGAAAAGGTGAGGCTTACAAATACCTATTATAAATTAGCAGTTATCTTCTTTTTACTGCAGAAAATAATTTAGCCTGACCTCTTAACCTCCTCTCTATATAAAATCTGGTATATACAACTTATATTTGAGTGAAATCACAGACCTACTGTTTATACAAATGCTTATAGTGTAAAGTTTCATATATGAAAGTATGACATTATGACATATATGAGCTTTGTAAGTGTAGTCATGTATGCTTTAATTTAATTGCTCTCTGCCATGCTCCAAAAAATGAAAAGCAGCACCTCACATATGGGTTGTAGTAGTTACCATGTCAACATATACACAGTATTTTTCATATGCCTGCATGCTATGTCTTGTGTCTGAAATAGATTGTAGAGTTGTTCTCAGCCGTTAAAGTTTAATTATCTTATAAGTTTTATTTATTCATGTTGTTTATCTGAGATACTTTTGGTTGAGGTCAGAATTTGCTGGTCTGTCACACATCAGTGTCCAATGTTGCATGGTGAATGGGCACATGTGTGGATGCATGGGTGTGTTTGTAAGGATTCATTTACCCCAGCTCTCCTAACAAGTACTGAAATAATAATGAGAACACTGGTTGCTTCTGAGTGGGGCATATGAGAGAGAAGGAGGGGGAGGGGTGCAGAAAGAAATAGAGAAGAAATAGAAGTGAAATTGAACCAAAATGCTGAGCTGGATACAATGGGAACCTGCACCTAGCATGAAACTTTCTTTGGGTTTTATGTCTGTCTGAAATAGAAATAAGCGGGAAAGTTGTTTTTTTTCTTGAGAAAGGAAAGAGGTGTGTGCAATGTGCAGACACTAAGTGGCAGGAAGAATATTGATATCTTAAAGCACAATGACAGTTCAGGGATATCCTCATATGTCCAGTTTCTGTGAAATCCTTCTAAAGCTGCATTGAGGTATTATAGGTTCTCTCACTTCTAGCTTATTCACATTTATGCTCTCTTTTACACACTTTCTGATGGCACAAAAGAAGAACGTGAACTCTGGATGCCATACTTAAACTCTAAAGGTGCAGTGGGGGCTGCTGGAAAGTTAAGTGGTCAGGGTGAGCCTGAATGTTTCTTGATTGCAGCTGGTCACTCTTCAGAGAGATCAGATTAAATGCGGTGAAGCCAATATGAGCTCAGCCTGTTGTCTACAAGATGGATAACTCAACCTGGCCTCTCATTGCCTCTCTATATAAAGCTGCAATAAATGTCAAGCTGCTTTTACTGAGTAGTTAACTATTAAGTGGGACTGTGCCAAGTGCCATCTTACTGTTCATTTTTTTTTTCATTTTAAGATAGTGATGTAAAATATTATTTCAATTTAATGTAATTTCTTTGACATTTATAAAAATTATCCTATAAAGTGCACCTACTACAGTGTTAATATATTCACTTAATGCTTTCATCTTGTGCATAAGTAGATCACATCTCATCGGATGTGAAGGGAGAGATGGATCAGAGAACATTTCACAAGTCTGATTTGATTTGAGTTTGCAATTAAAAAGTAAAATAGTACATGTTTCTTTAGAGATTTGTATAGTAATAATCCATTTCTAAGACACAACACTGGAAGAAAAAATATTTCTAAAAAATATTTTCTGAAACCTAATCTATCAAAAAATATTGATAATGCACACTGAAATGATATGTATCATGTTAATTTACAGATGACAAATCTTAATATGGCCATTTCAATGTTTTAATTGCATGCTGCAATTTCAAGTTTTTTGGTACAAAATAATTCATGCAGCATCAGTGATTTCAAAAGTGCAAAACGGGTCCAAAAATCACTTTACAGATCAATTAGCGAGCATGCCAAACAGGACCAGAATCACTCCATAAAGCTGTGACGGAGATCATTGAAAAACGTGCAAAATTTCAGTATTTAGAGTGTATTTTTAGCAAACGAGACCAAGAAAAATACTTTCTATAGAGAATACGCACATACCCACCAAGTCCACATAGTACACTGGCAGATGTGGAACTATAAGAATTCACAATCATGCTTTTTGACAGTTTTAAAAACATTCACTAACAATAATTTCAAATTTACAAAAACAACAACAACAAAACAAAAAATGAGGTAACAGCTTGTAAACATTTTCGTCACTTTGTTCAATTTGGCAACATTAAATTCACTCAAAAGATTCAACAGATCGGCCCACGTGTAAACAATTGCCCGAGTTTTACGCATAAACTTTACGCACAAACATTGGTCGCTGGACTACTTTCCTGTAGTCGTTTTTCGGAAGGAAATGTGAAGTTTTTGCATATCTTTCCTCACTAGGACATAGACAGAGCGTCTTTGAGAAGTGCATGCAGATGCAGATTTTGACCTGCTGTAGGAAACGCGCATCAGATCCTCATACCGGATCTCCGCTCCAGTTCTGTTGAGCACCTGCTCTCCATGTTCTAGCTGAGCCCGATCATGACCGTCTCCACGTCTTTGGAGGGTCTCCGGTCCTTCACCAGGAAGTTAATCATGCTCTCCGATTTGATCATCAGGTTGCAACCGAGGAAAAATATACCGAACACGACGGTGAGCGACAACACGCACAGCACCGCGATTTGCACCACACGCATGACGAAGAGTTTGCGCTCGTCTTGCACCAGCACCAGGGACCCTCCGCCGTCGCCGGTCACCACGTTGTCGGTGCCATTGCCGGAGTATGTCGCCAGAGTCCCAGCGAGGGTCTGACTTCCGTTAAATAGCGCGCCCTGGGTCACGTCGAAGAAGGAGACGTTCATGTTTCCTTGCGGGTTATCAGCAAATAGACGCGCGACTCCACTTGGCAGGCACACAGTCTCACCCCAAAACCTGGACTCCAAGCAACAGTTTGCGTCATGTGACTGTTACAAACAAAATACAATACGCTTTTTAAAGTCCAGGTCTACAGGCAAACATCAAATTTTGCCACAGCCTCAGTGCATAAGGACCATCCACATCACCGGATTGCTGCTCCTGTCAAACAGCGTCGCATCATGTGCAGCCAGATTTAAGTTTCTTCAACTTAAAGTCCACGTTTTTCTGACTTTTAGTGAGTCTTCTTAGACAACAAAGTGCAAAACGTGTTTTCTTTCGGTGTAATAAGAGACAGTCCCTTTGCGCCTGTGCTCGCCTGCGAATGCTTCTTTTGTGCCAAGTCTCTGGTGCGTTTTAAAGTGATGATGAGTTCCCCGTGGACCACACCACCACTCTTCACAAGGGGAGGTAGTCAGATGGCCTCAGATAATGCGCTGCTCCTCTGATGTGCAAAAAAGAGAAAGAAAGAAATAGGCCTAAGTCTTGGCATTCAGTCTACTTACAATTTCCTTCTTATTTTCTTGTGAATAACTGCCACTGGAGTAAAATGAGATCTGTTTCTAATATTAACTAAACATTTAGCATTAGATGCACATTTTACTCTCATTTTTTATTTATATGGAGTAGTGTAGTGGTAGTAACAAGTGGTACTTCCTGTTAGTCTCTTAATTCAATATGGACATTTTGAAGCAGGCTTTTCTGAAACCAACATAGCACTCATTTATGTACATCAATAATGCCTGAAAGCCTCACCAATATTGATTCAGACATACATTAACTTTGAAAGCTTCTCATGAAAGTGTTGAAAACCATTTAAAACCTAAAAACATTTATTTCAGTTAGAATCAAAAAGAGTAGCAGATTGTCATCTGCAACTGTAAAAGGTATTTATAGAGTTTAATGCCAATTGCTAAGGAAACTATCACTGTAACCTAGGGGCCTTGAGAGTGAAACCAATATAGGCACAGCAAGCTATAACTTAGAAATGAAGACATGAATTAATAAACTTTGATTGAACCATCACAAATATTTATCAGAAATATTGGCTCTCCTGCTTTCACTGTGCCTATTGTTTCCGTTTCTAGGCAGTGGCTAAAATGAAACCCTTGAACATCAGACAGCTCTCCTATTTTATTGGAATGTGTTATTCAAATATCACTTTGTCTTTCAAGTGTTGCTTGAGCTGCCTGGGACACTAGCTTACTAAGTTGGAGGTGAAACCCCAGCAGCCTGATCTGTAAAGAAATATGAGCCTTGGGAAAGCATGTTTCATTGCAATATAGCATTTAAGTGAAAAGTTTCAAATCAGTATTGATTCTCTTGATTCTTATTACAATAGAGTATTCTTCTATCTATATGAAGCTAATGTTATTCTCCCTCAACACTCACCTCCTTCTGCATGCATAATGTCAGATTTTATTGGTCAGTACTGTATTGACTTGCTGAATTTGTGGCAAAAAAAATATGTTAATGCTACTAGACATCAACACAGATTGTTACTTGATGGATGGATACTTGGCCAGTAGGTTTGAAAGTTACCCAAAGAGGCCAGTTAGTTCTGCAGGAAAATAATCTGACAAATATGATTTCCAGCTAGGCTGTTAAATTTAAAACATTTCAAATTTATGAAAATATCTGTGCAGATTTTTATGAAAATATAACTACTGTAGGGAGGAAGGAACCTTAAAATCATTGAAATGAGGTATAAAAACCAAATTAGAAACTATTAAACTATCTTGGCTGACTGGGCACCAATTTAATATTCATTATCTAATTACATTGCCAAAGGATTACAGCTGCTGTAAAAGATACAGAAGAGAAATAGTATTTTCCTATTCCTCACTTGTTCCTATTCCTCACTATTCCTCACTTGATGTGAAATTGAAAAGTTGCAGTACGATGAACTTCAACAGGTTAATAAAAAACTGCCTCAAACATTTTGAAACACTGCCCTAAGACTTGTAAGCCTGTCAAATTAATCTGCTGTTTGTCTAAAAACAAGGGCCATGAAATTCAATTTGGGATTCTCCTGATGTCTGGGTAAGCAGCTTCCAGCCACCAACTGACAAACATGTACAAACAATGATTAGCATCCACAAATACCTTTCATAAACCTGGAGGTGGTTTGCTTTCAGATGATTTATTAATGGCTGATTAACAGAAGAACAAGGAGTATCTTTTGTGTACAATAAGATCAAATAATCTCATTAGCCTTTGGATTTGGTTGCTGCAAATTAATTGGCAGCATGTAAATCACTGCTGCGTAATTTGATTTTGTTCTATTATTCATTGCAGGATGATTATGGAAAGTAGTTTATACTTACACTTCATCTCTGTCAATATGTAAATCCTCTGCTGCAGTTAAAACCTAACAATTTCTCTTTGAGGCTTTAAAGTACAAAACTTCAAAGAATTTACAAATGAGGAGAAAGTGATTGCAAAGTCAAGGAGATGGAAACTTCAATGAACATGACTTGTATTAATTATCAAAATCTTTTGAAAATGTGTCACGTCACTATTAAATGACTTTCAAAAAGTTTTGCCATTTAAAAGCTTCATAAACTGAAGAACCTGTTGCTGATTTATAACTGATTTATAACTTCACAGTCTTCGGAGCATCAGACTGAGGATTTGCTGTGAATGCTGTACATTTCATTGATGTACCACTTTCTAGCCAGTGGTTATTGTTCACATAACTGTATATGAAGATATATTCATATGAGGATGCTTATAGACATGAATATGAGTGTCTGACTTGTTCCTAAGCAACAGTAGACCTGTGAGCCCAGTGACAGATGGTTGGTGAAGTTATTTTGGTTTAGAGGAGAAGGAGAGGGAGGGAGCGTTGAGGTGCCTGGACGGAGGAGAAGGGGGAAACGTTTCCACTTAACATGAGGGAATTGGCAGCCTAGCAACACAAACTAAGTGAAGACATCCCTAGCAACAAGGAGGTGGTCCCCCCCCGCTGCTTACCCATTATTGTTGGTGGTGCTGCCGCAGGGACTGACTTGACTCTGGACTCAAAATGGACACACCCTTTCAAGCCCCTCCACAATGGAGGGAACAGACTTTCCTCACAACAAATTAACAGATTCCTCCTAAGATGCCCCTTTATTACCAGATCAAAGCACACACAGCACTGCGAAGAAGCCATTGGGTCCCTGTGTG
Organism: Siniperca chuatsi; assembly: GCF_020085105.1. Lineage (NCBI taxonomy): Eukaryota > Metazoa > Chordata > Actinopteri > Centrarchiformes > Sinipercidae > Siniperca > Siniperca chuatsi. The sequence goes on along the minus strand of NC_058062.1, from coordinate 6,737,996 downwards.
CTGGACAGTGAGTGCCAGGGAACACCAAGGTGAGTAAAGTGTGCATTAAAAAAGTATGTTTTGGATATTATCGAAAGACCAAGTACCACAAGATGCAGGGAAAATGTTACAGGCCATGTTTTGATCTTAAGGGGTTTGCCACCTTTGGACTCCTAATAATGCAGAGGTAAATATAGTCATTAATTACACTGATACAGATTGCAGGGGCGCAGCACAGCAGAGTGGTGGCCCATCAACCCCACACTAAGCAACCATCAGTCATTAAAGTTATTTTAAGGAGATAATGACTTCATTGCTTTGATTTGCAGGGGTGTATTAGACTCTCTGAGAGAGAGAGTGTGTGTGTGTGTTCCTAGTACTGCATCCTGTTTGTTTGAATGGCTGGTGAAAATCTGTTTGTTTGAGATACAGATTTCATGAGTCTAATCTCTGTCTCTGTCTCTCCAGTGCAGACATCTCATGCACTCCACGAGCCGCTACCCATTAACCTCATTTCCATTTAGACACATCTCAGTAAAGCAGGCTACCATGATCTGTCTGTCTTTTCTGTCCCTTCTCTGCCACATTCAGCCAGTTTGTCGTCTTTGTTCCTTCAACTTCTAGGCTACATTAGACTTCCCACAGTTCTGAGATCTGGATGCACTTAAAAAATGAAAGAAATGCCCTCATGCACTCTTTCCATTTCTCATCCCTCATATCTTCATCAGTTGTATTATTATTACTTTCTCCATAAGTTGTCATCATCATGTAAGCTGCAGATCCAGAGGGGATAGAGGGTTAGGAGGCAGATCAGAGGGCAAAGCACACAAAAATACACATTGTCCCTCGTCAGCGACTCCGGGGCACATTTCATAAGCCGGCCAAGCCTTCACCTGAGAAAAACTCATATCCCCCACTTGACCCTCCCACCCGCCAGTTAACCCAGTGAAGCAAGAAAGGGTAAGCCCCCGTTCAGTCTTAATTGGCTGCCATCTGACCCAGTCTCTGGCTTTTTACTCAGGACAACTGGTGCTATGCTCTTCCAGAAATGCCATTTATCTGTGGGGGTGGTTGCCACAGAAGGCTTTGGAGCCAATAGATCCAAATCAGTCAATACTGGAGAGGAGGTTTGATTGCCTACGGTGTATTACCTGCACCATCCACCCACACTGAGAGCTTAATGCCAGCAGAACAGTTGACTATTATAGCTTTTCTACTTATTTCTCTATTTCTGTCATTTCTTCTAGCGGAAATTCTTGGACACGGGTGGCAGTAACTTAGCAACCAGCCGGAGAGTAAGAGCAGGGCACAGGGATAAAGATTCAATAAATGGACAAGTGCAGAGATAAGAAGCATTGTCAGCTTCTACAAGCCAAACCACATACACACACACACACACACACACACACACACACACACACACACACACACACACACCACTACCACCACACACTTACCAAAGTTCATTTCTGTAAGACCGTCTTAGCTTTTATCCCATTTTCTGCCTCATTTTCTTTTTATTGCTTTTTTTTGTTTGTTTGTTTTAGAAGCTGGCAAATTTCCGCATGCGCCATCATTCAGTAGAATGGGAGGAGATTTTCTGCAGGCACTTATCAGATTCACAAATTTAGTGAGGAGGACAGAGAGCTTGGCTAGAGGGAATGCATATTACACAGCAATAGCTTGTGGCAAAGTCAGTCCTTTTAGACCCTTAATAATCATGAAATGACTGCTGATCACAATCACCTACAGTATATGAACTCTGTTACTGTATATATCCTTTTATATATTATTTTTCCCACTAGGGGTCCTTGTACAACAACTTCACTTGTAGGCTACTTCAAGTCTTGTGATTCATTCATTTTGAGGTCAAAGCCCAGTTTTTCCAATTTTGCTTTACATTATGTGCACATTTTCTGCAACTTATGTAATTACTGTTATATGCTGGACTCTTTTCAATCCAGTAGAGGGCATGGCAACATGCAAAGAATTAGATATATTTAACAGGATGTAAGTTGCTATATTTTTTGGTGAAATAATGTATGTGAGAGGAGCACTGTAGTAGTAGTTTCAAATAAACTCTATCTGTAATATGAACTACATGCAAAGCAGCAGTGTGTCTGGCCAAACACCTCTGTACAGTATATGCAGGTGTCCAAAATGCTGCTTATCACAATGCAACTCACAATGGAAAAGGAGGAGTTGTTCACAGCTGGAAAAGGTGAGAATTTGCGAATGCAGTGGTGCAAATGGTCTAGTGACTTTTAGTGCATTTTTTTATTGTGACATGACGTTCAAAAGTTTCAGTTTGATTAATTTATCTTAGGTATATCATTTCATTAAATAACCTAAAACTAAAACTAAAATACATTCATTTCTTCTAAACCAACGCCAAAATAGTGGACTAATAGTGGACCACATACTGTACTTGGAGTGTTAGTGAAACACACTGCTGGCATATTTTAAGATTCAGAGTGATTTTTCTAAATAATTTGTTAAGATTTTTTCCGCCTAACCTACTCCCCATCTGATTTTCAGCTTTCGGAAGTTACAGAGAGACTCCTGAAAATCTGCCCAGGTGTTTCTTGAGACGAGGTACAAATGAAATCACATTGGCTGTTAAAATAGTGAAAGACTGAATGTATGCCTATACTGTCAGTTACTCCACTAGTATTTTCCCCTCAACTTATCTCAAATCATTGAAAAACGAGTGTCAACATGCCATAAACGTAGCTGCTCTCAGATACATTTACTGGGGGCTTGATGTTAGAAGCAAAGCTGGAGCCTATGACCCAACATGCGGTTAGTCAAGTCAAGAATGAGGAAAGGCGTTCATGTTGGAAATGAACAAGCCCACACGGAACACAGAGGACTCATTTCAAGTCGGCTCTGTTATTCTCCAGCCATGGGAACATTTTTAGACCGTCCAGTGATACTTTTTCTCTTTTTGTCATTGGCATCAAACGTTTACGGTAAGGTTTTTATTCTTTGGGTTATACTTTTAAAAGTTTCACCTGCTTATGCGACCTGGGGGTGTTTCCACCCGACCTCTAGAGCAAATTTGAAGGCACATCATATTCCCACTGTTAATATTCACAGTATATGTGCTGATGATCATAGTTATTCAATATAATGTTCTCAAACGGAGCACAGAATAATTCACTGTTAGCTGACTTGAATGGAGCGATACTGTTGGTTGTAATTGCGCTGCTCCGTTGGAGCTTTCGCCACCTTTCCTTATAAGGGAGTGAAAATAGCCGGGATGTGTTTCCCAAAGCGAGCTGACCAGGGGTCCTCCATAGGCTCCCTGTGTCTCCTCAGCAAAATCAAGAATAGTTTCATTATCAGCAAATAATAAGTAGGCTAATGTATATAGGCTACGTGTGCTTTGTGGTTTTACTTTTCTTCAATTAACTTAAAAATTAACTAACCAAATAAACAAAACACTATGACAGACTTTTCTACACCATCAGACTTATTTAGAATAGCTCAAGTACTGCAACTGAAAAACCATATACCTTTTGGTGCTTTCAACTCAGTCATCAAATCCATCAGTTGTGTGTTTACTTCAGGAGCCCTTGACTATACCTTTTTAATTTTGGAGTTGATATGATTTCAGGCAATTATTCCAGAGTCAACGTAAGCCTATCTTTTCCTATAAATCCTGTCAGATTGCTAATTTTAACTCAAATTTAACACTTTTTGCAGATGTAAATTACCATTGGGACTGTGCTTTACTGTGCTAAACTCTAGTGAGCCACACCCATAGACCATGCAAGATAACAATTAGAAAAAGGTTTAAGATTGATTTGTTGACTCAGAAAACATAATGAGGTTTAGCATCATTAATGTTATGGATAAACTGCTGAGACTTCATCAAGCACTTGCATGTTTGCACAGTACTTTTGTGAAAGATTATATCTGATAGCTGTGGTATCTGCGTTTGCGGAAGTTGAACAGAGTTGCATGGCAATGCTGATTCATTTTTAAAAATGTGGTCAGCAGTGTTATCTACATATGTCACTTTTTCTCAACAATAAGTGTATGAAAATGTATTTTGTATTACATTTCTCTTGGTGTGATTATCATAGGTTCCAACATCTGCACAACACGAGGAGTCACCACTTGTCAACAGTGCTTGGCTGTTCACCCTACCTGTGCATGGTGCTCTCAGGAGGTAAAAACACCAGATGCACACATACACAGTGTTTAGTAGCTCATACTCCTCCCATTCATCACTCAGTGCAGCAAGTTACAACAGAAACCTAATTTCCCAACAGCATTCTTCTTGTTTTCATCCTCTGATGATTGTTCTTCAGCATGCATATACAGTGTAGCCTCTGAACTGATTAGATTAAAAATAGGAGGAAAATGGGTATAGGCTCCAGTACTTGGGAGATACCTGAGCCTGCTATTGGGTGGATAAATCAGCAATATAAATGTGTAAATGCAAACCTAAAAACATTTTTCTTTAATTGAATTTCTTTTATGTAATGGTATTTACTTGCTTAACAGATCAGATGTGGTTGTTTCAGGAGTTTGGGAAGGGGGGATCCAGCGCGTCCCGCTGTGACCTGAAGCAGAATCTGCTGAATGGAGGGTGCAGTAAGGCAGCTCTGGAGTTTCCCTCCAGCACCCTGACTATTCAGGAGGATGCACCGCTCAGCGACAAGGCCTCTGGAACTGCTGACGACGTCACTCAGATAAAGCCTCAGAAACTCCATATAACACTAAGACCAGGTACTTTTACACCCACCCAGACATCACCTATAAAAATGTAAGACCAGATGCTAACAACCCTACAAGACCAGATACACACATTGGTACCCTTAAGACACCAGACACCAAGGACCATTACTGTAGTTGTACATGCACTAATCACCTGATACATCAGATCTGGTTGCACATTTTTAACAGAGTGATTTCTATATTTTATTATTATTTAATATTTAATCTTTTTCAAAAAAAAAGGTTTAGGGACACCAATTGATATCATTCAATCTACCATGAACTCTTCCATCTCTGCGGCCCTCTGCTCTTTCCCTCCCAGGTGATGCCAAGCGTTTCACCGTGTCAGTGAAACAGGTGGAGGATTACCCAGTGGACCTCTACTATCTGATGGATCTTTCATTTTCAATGAAGGATGACTTGGCTCGCCTTCGCACCTTGGGCAATGAGCTCGCTGTGACAATGGGCCGCACAACAAGCAACCTACGCATGGGGTTTGGAGCGTTTGTGGACAAGACCACATCCCCTTACATGTACACCTATCCCGCAGAGGCAGTGAAAAACCCTTGCTATGGGTAAGTTATTGTTGGTGTTACATTTGAGAAGGAGAAGGAGTTGAGGTTGAGATTTTCTAATATTCTGGGAAAGTCTGTCCAGTTGTGTTTAACAACTTAAAATTGATTTTTCTCCTTCATTGATTTCCTATCTCCCATTCACCTATTCAATATATGCAGCATTAATGATAAATGCCAGGCTCAATTCGGGTTCAAGCATGTGCTGTCACTGACGGAGAAGGTAGCTCGCTTCACTGAGGAGGTGGAGAAACAGCAGGTGTCTAGAAATAGAGATGCTCCAGAGGGTGGATTTGATGCTGTCATGCAGGCTGTGGTGTGCAAGGTATGAAAATGTAATCACATACAGATACACATACACATGCTCACTGATTTGCAAAACTGAGTGTGTGCATACATACATATTAGTCTTACCTTTACTTGTCATATTTATTTCTGTGTCCAACATCATCATTAGGAGAAGATTGGCTGGCGTCCAGGTGCCTCACACCTTCTGGTGTTCACCACTGATGCCAAAACTCACATTGCTCTGGATGGACGTATAGCTGGAATTGTCCAGCCCAATGATGGACAATGTCACCTTGATAATGACAACATTTACAACAAATCTACCGTGCTGGTAAAGGCTGAAATTTAAGTACATCAGTAATTCACATTGGTTTTAAATGGTTTTTGGAGTTGTTGGACAGAACCTGCTTCCATTGAAAACAAGTTGCTTCCTGTGTCTTCCAGGACTATCCCTCCTTGGCACTAATGACAGAGAAAATGTCTGAAAACAACATAAATTTAATTTTTGCTGTGACCAGCTATGTAGTGTCCCTCTACAAGGTAAACAAACTGCACTTGTGCCACAGCATGAATTTGTTTAAGTTGTTGATATGAAAAACACAAAAACTGGGTCATCATCTCTCTGTCTCTGCCATGTCTGTGTCCCCAGGAGTATAGTCAGCTCATTCCAGGGACAACTGTGGGAACACTGTCTGATGACTCTGGGAATGTTATTCAGCTCATTGAGGAGGCTTATGCGGTAAGGATTTCCTAAACTTACTACAATAAGTGGAACTTGCTGATTGATGTTATCTGTAAAATAGTGTGATACAATTTAACTGTTTAACCTCTGATAAACAACTTTATGTTGAGCAGAAAATCCGCTCTAGAGTGGAGCTGGAGCTACTGGAAGTCCCAGAAGAGTTGAATCTCTCCTTCAATGCCACCTGCCTAAATGGAGAGGTCATCCCTGGACTCAAGTCCTGCTCTGGCCTTAAGACTGGGGACACAGTAGGTATCAGCTGAGATGCTGACATGCACATTTGGTATCTACACACACAGATTGTCACAGAGACATTTCTTCCTCTTCAGGTGTCATTCAGCGTGGAGGCTCAGTTACGTGGCTGCCCTAAATATAAGAGCCGCACTTTTACCATCAAACCTCTAGGCCTTAAGGATTCCCTGGAGGTCACGGTGGATTTTGCCTGCGGCTGCGACTGTGAGGCAAAGGCTGAAGCCAACAGCCCCCTCTGTAGCAACGGCAATGGGACCTACGAGTGCGGCATGTGTCAGTGTTACCAGGGTCGTCTGGGCCCACGATGTGAGTGCTCAGTGGAGGACTACAGTCCATCTGATGATGTAAACTGCATCCCGAAGCCAGGGAGCCCAATCTGCAGTGGGAGAGGCAACTGTTTGTGCGGACAGTGCTCCTGCCATGCAAATGAGTTTGGTCAGGTGTGGGGCAAATATTGCGAATGTGACGACTTCAACTGCTTGCGCTTTAAAGGGGCACTGTGCTCTGGTGAGTAGATGCACTTCTTTCTGTCATTATCTCTCTGTTAGTTCTCTCTGCAGAAGCGCATAATGGATCAGACAGTGATGAAACACAAAACAGGTGCTCCTGTTGCACTGTAAGGCAATCAATGTCCATAAAAAAACGGGAATGAATTCCCCAAAAAGTCAAAGGACATTGCTTTGTCAAGGTGCAAAAGTTAAAAAGCTTTTATTAGTGGTTACATGATTAAAAATGAGACCAACATGTATGGACTGCACACAAATCTTCCTCATGGTCAAACAATTACACACTAGTGAAGATCACAGTAGTGATCTAGTGAAACTATTACTTAGTGAATTAAGTACAAGCTTCAATCACATGTGAGAATTTTCATAGCCTCATCCAGCTTCCTCATTACACCTGTACTCAATGAATAAACACTATGTGACAGATAAAAGTATAGAAAACAAATATACAAGTAAATTATCTTGAAACCATGACATTTTGCTCTTAGTATGAAACAATTAGAGTAAAAGCACTGGACTTAAAGGGTTGATTCACCCAAATTACAAATAAACATATATTCTCATTTACATCTGTGGTATCTAGCCATGCAGATAGTTTTGTGAGCATGTTACCATGCTGGTGTTAGCATTTAGCTCAAAGCACAGCATGGTTGTAGACTCTTAGTCTTGTTTGAATGTAATTTTGAATTACTGTGAGCACCTCAAACTGAACACCATATACCTCAATTGAATCAGGTGGTGGCAGAAATCTCAAAACCTGGGCACATAAAACCCAAACTATGTGCTTGGCTAGATATCACTGAAGTTTATTTGTAATTTGGTGGATTTCTTTTGTAATTTGGGTGAAGCAACCTTTTAAGTCAGTGTTAGCAGGAAAGATGACGTTGCCCTTCCCTTCCTTTTCCCTGCTCTGAGGCCTCATCTGACTTAACTGGAATATACTCTGTTTTTTTCCAGTCACTCTCAGTCTGTAAACACACCTTTCAGTGTACAATCAGTTTACATAGTGCTCTGATACTTGGCTTGATGATTACTTGAATCGATAGCCTTTTAGAAACCAATGTGCAGTTATTTGCTTGCTTGTAAATGATTGCATAATTTAGCTGCTAAGCTTAAACAGTAATGCTTACAAATGACCAATCCTCTGTCAGGCCTGTAAACTTGGGGTGTGTACTGAGTTTGATTTGTGTTCTTACAACTCACAGTAGTGCGGCATGAGGCAGTATTACTCCCTATTACAAGTCTGCACAGCTCAGTGCACAGTTACTCAATCACAGTGATAAAACTTTAATAGGCTTTGTCATTGGATAATTTAATGTAACATCAGTTTGTGCCTGTGATTATAAGGAGGGGGCTGAGCAATAGCAGAATAGGAAACTGCTCTTTCATCTTTATGTACATTAAACAGAGCAAACTTAAGCTATGCATACTAACTCTGATTCAAATGGAAATAAGAGTCTGTTTTTTTAAAGGGGGACTCCACCAATCTGGGTTCCTACTCAGCCTGTGAACATAGCTTTATGTTTTCTGTGGCTATGGAGGAGCTTTGCCAAGTCCAAGAAAATAATCCCAGGGATCTCACCAGGGTATCTCCTCCTGGACTTTGAGACTAAAAATGTTTAACAGAAATCCTGTGTTACAAACTATGCTCAAGGAGTTAGGGGATTCTATCAAGTTGCATTATGGGAAGATTAGGAACCAGCATTTTTGGGGCTAGTCAGGACATTTCAGCCTCTGCTGTATTGAGTTTGATCATTCTTTTTTTAATCTGTCTTTTGTCACGCATTCACTCACACACCCATGGCAACGAGCTACCACGCAGGGCGCTGGCCTGACCATCGTGATCATTGGATGACCCATTCTACCTCCTGAGCCACAGCCACCCCAAATCATGAGTTAAAAGTTTCATACACTTCCACAGTGATATATTCTGGTTTCCAGTGAACTGAAATGAAAGTTACATTCAGGAGATGGCTGTAATTTGACATGAAAGTCTAAATGGCAAGTTTAAGTTTGAGTTTTAACTAAACAAAACATACTCTGGGCCCCTTGTGGGTGCACCAAAGAGAAATCGGAATGTCATACGTGTGTTGGCAAGCTGAAATTCTGATATGAAAATATGATATGTCTTTCTCAAGCAAGGTTGTTTTTCTGAGAAACAGGTATTAAGAGGGCTTGGACGCAGACACTCACCCAACCCGCCCACCCACGCACCTACATACACAAAGCCAAAAGTGATGTAAGACAGAGCTCAATTTGGAACCGCTAAGTTGCTCTGTCTCAGTAGAGTCATGATGTTGTTGTCTTTAAAGAATGAGCGTCCCTCAGCCTCAGCTCAATTGGAGCTACTACGACTCAGGCCTCCGAAAAACTCCATCTCTGTGATATACCCTGTGGTTGTGTATTTCTTCCTTTGCTGAGAGGTTGTGGAACCAGTGCAGGGCCAAGGAGCAGGAGTCAGCAAGCACAGCCCCAGGGCCCATAAATTTAAGGGACGAGAGAACAGGAAAGTTTGCATTCCTCTGCTGGCAATTTGCCCAACATCTTTTCTCTCTAGTATGTCTTCCCACTGCACTGATTCTGTTCCCTCTCTTCTTCCAACAGTGAAATATTCTGTTTTACTGTTCTGTCATTATCCCTGTTTTTGTCCTTTTATCATACCCCCCATGTTAACCGTCTCTAAAGCCCATGCATGTGATTAATGGGCAGGATTACTGTGCAGTCTCACAGAGAGTAGGATGATCTAAAGCTAAAAACTCCCTTTTATGTGTGAATCAACTTACAACTAATAAGAACAAGACAGCTACTCCCTCTTGTCAAGTTTAAGTGCCTTACACTGCAAAACATATCCACTGTTACAATGACAATGTAGTCAATATTACAGATTTTTCTTGTTTTTCAACAGCTCTCTCCTGTTATTTTGCTGACAGAGTAAGAACCATTACTCAATGGCTGCTTTGTTAAGCATTATATGTGAGACCTGGTTAACCATTAACCAGTGACAACACCACCAGTGACAACGTCTGAGCCTATCACAGCTATAAACACAATTAAAAGAGAAGCTGCAGTTGACATGGTGGAGACTAGGGAATTGTTTTCTCATGTTTACAACAGCGGATGATTTGCTTTGAGCTCTGGAATTAGGGACCATTGGACCCTCTGTGATGTTTCATGTCACTCCCCCAGTCACTCCCCCAGTCTGATCCAGCTGGGCTGTGACTCACACACTTTGCTCTTAGTCATCCAGTGCCAAATCCTGTTTGGTTTCCTGCTAATAACACTGTAGTCTCTGGGGCTCTGCCTTTGTTTCTAAGGTAGCTTAATGTGCTGATGCGGGGTGTCTCTCTGTAATCCAGGGAGAAAAGCTTGCCTCCAGATTCTGTCAGTAAATGGTTGCGTCACTATAACACTGTTCCTACGATGACCTGGCTTTTGTGCTTTCTACACTTCAATAGAGTCTGAAGTGTTTGTGTGTCTGTATGCGTGTGTCCCTGTCAGTAACGAGATCATTGCCTTTGTCAGAATAGGAATGATTAAGAGATATACAAAAAGCCCCTTGCTGAGTAAGATTAGATTTAAAAACAGTTAGTTACCAAGTTATTGTGTTAAGGTTATCAGGGAACAAAGGACAACTCACAGACACTACAGACCTAAAACAATAAAACACACACTCTCTCTCTCACACACACACACACACACACACACACTCAGTGATTCCTTTTGCAATTATAATTTGTGTTTCATAGTTTTGTTTGCCCAGCTCGACCCATGTGATTATGGAGACTGAAAAACAGATTTGAATTCATATGAATTAAGATGTAATATTTGGATTGTACATATTTTATCTGAATTTAAAGAATATATATTTTGAAGGACCATGATAACATAAACCTCCTCATTCATTTTGATTCTTTCAGATCATGGGAAGTGTAACTGTGGGTTCTGCCAGTGTGATGCTGGATGGAAAGGAGAAAACTGTAACTGCACCACACGCACAGACACCTGCATGTCCAGCATCGGCCTACTGTGCAGCGGCCGGGGTCACTGCGAGTGTGGGGTTTGTCAATGTACTCAGCCTGGTGCCTACGGAGCTACCTGTGAGAAATGCCCCACCTGTCCTGATTCCTGCACTATAAAAAAGTAAATTTCTAACTTAGTGTTTTAATTGACAAAAGAGTGGAGGGAATGGACAAAATAACAGAAAAAAACACATAACCACTAACCACTGTGTACTGTGTAAAGGTAACCGTATGGGACTCTGCTTGCAGGGAGTGTGTTGAGTGTCAGCACTTCAAGAGAGGACAGTACACTGAAGACAACAGCTGCAGTAGAATCTGCAAAGATGAAATTAAAGTAGTGGATGAACTGGGTGAGAACTCTCCCGTCTTTAACCTCATTACAATATACTGTGATCTTAACCTGTTGTGGTAATGGTTACTGTTGTTTTCCTGCTGCTGATCATATCAGCAAAAGGTTCTTGAAAGCAGTTTGAGCACTGATACATGCATTGTGATCCAAAAATATTATGCACTGTTAAGTATTATGTTTCAAAGAGAACGTATTATATCTTAAAATATTTTTTATTACCCTCTTTTTTTATTCTTCTTATCATCTTTGTCTCACAGTTTTCCATGATAGAAATGCAGTGAATTGCTCATACAAAGACGAGAATGACTGCGTGGAGCACTTCCAGTATTACGAAGATGAAAGTGGCAAATCCATTCTCTTTGTGGTAAAAGAGCCAGGTACTGTAAGAATTTGTGTGCATGTATGAGACATTTAAACTGCCAGTGAACCACAGCTACACTCACCACACCACAGAAACCCAAGCATGTAGTGATGATGTACTGAACTTCAGGAGTGTGCTCAGTGTACATCATGGAAACCAACATTGGAAATCAATTTTTTTCCTCTCTCTGCCCCCCTTCCTGTCTCTCGTCTCTCAGAGTGTCCTCAGGGTCCAGACATCTTGGTGGTGCTCTTGGCAGTGGCTGGAGCCATTCTGCTACTGGGCCTTGTTGGCCTGCTCATCTGGAAGCTGCTGGTCACTATCCATGACCGCAGAGAGTTCGCCAAGTTTGAGGAGGAGAGAGCCAAAGCCAAATGGGATACGGTGAGAAATAATTATAATTAAAACACTAACTGCATACACTAACAGCTTCTCATTCAGGGATCAGTGGAGTACTGCAAATATAGTAACAGAATATAAAGGGGAAAGTCTAAACTGTACTTCAAAAAGTTGGATATCAGTATGGAACTGAATTGAACAGCATTACCTCTGTTTTCATTTCCCAGGCTAACAATCCTTTGTATAAAGGAGCCACCTCCACCTTCACCAATGTAGCGTACCGAGGCAACTAACGACTAAATGCAATGAGAAAAACTCAGGGGTCAGAGACAGAGATGGAATGTAGTAGCAGAGATGGATGGAAAGAAGATCCTCTACACTGTCAGGTGACTGGCTACTGCAGCTGAAAAGTAGTTATTGCTGTCATCAACTGTATATTGTAAAAATAGTTAAAACTGTTAATGCAAGTCACAGATGGTTGCCTGCTATTGTGCTTATTGTTTTTACATTAAGTAATGTCTAGTACTCTAAGTACTGTACATGCAATCAGATAAGAGTTCATTAACATAAAGAACTACACTGTCAGTTTACAGTCAAGGGAATTGCTGCTTAAAGTCTGTCACTTTTGTGGTATTTTTAGGAGGCTTTTCTACCACTGCAATATTTGTTAAGATTCTTTAGTATTACTTTTTAGTTTTGCTCACATTTTAAAGTAGAAATAGGAATCACCATCACCTAATAGTAATAAGTCGGTATAGAGAATACATTAATGAAGGGTTTTCTGTGGTCCTCTTCTGTGTTGTCTACCGAGTTTGATGTATTATTTACACCTAAGCCTTGTGTTTTGAAAATTTTATTTGAGTGCAGGTGCAGCCTATTTTAAAGTTCCCTTTTCACTAAATTGAAAAGGGCAATTCCAAATGAACAGCAAAGTTTACTAGTATGTCTAAAATGGAGCACTCTGTTAACTGTAAAAAAGAGTAAAACCCCTTAACTACAGCCTAGGCTGACTTGGTTTACAGTGATAGTTGTGGACTATATTGTTTTTAAAATGCATATCAGCATGGTAACTTTATAAATACTTTGACATGTTTCTTTATCCCTGCATTATTACCTGTTGTGTTTGTTGGGTTTTTTTATTCTTCATTTTATTTGTAAAAGTGTATGAAATAATTGTGATCTGTGTTGCCATTGCTGAATTGTAAATTGTTTGATTTATTGTAATTTTCTCCTGACTTGCACTGTGTTAAACTATATATCCCATATTCTTTATTTGTGAGCAGATTTTATTGCACATCAAATGATATTGGCCATAATGTCCTGTAATTGTTAAAACGGACAGACTTGCTCTTTTGTAACCTCTATGTGGGAGAAAAGAGTACAATGTGAGGTGTATTTTGGTTGCTCCGATCGTCTCTCAGGACATGACCTGCCAGCCCATTGCATAGATGTCTGGGTTTTTTTTGCAACATTTCTAAAGATGCCTTGGGTTTTGCTCTCTATAGTTTGTTACACAGAGGGAATACATAAAGATTCATTTTACCTGACTTCTGACTTCTTCTTACTTGACAACTTTTGTGTGATGCTTGACATTTGGGTTCTTTAAACAAATGTCAAAGCGGCTTTTACCCTTTATTAAGATCAGACTTACAAAAGCCTAAAAGACAAGTTAGTTGAGATTCATATTTCAGATACAAAGCAATAAGTTGTCTAAAATTTCTGAAAAGGAAAATTTCTGTATTCACTCTGTGTGACATTGATTGGGATTACATTTTGGATGAACATTATAATAAAAATCAGAGATGGCCTGTGTGATTTCATTGAGAAGCTGAATGTTTCATTCAGTATCCCAGCTTCATTCAGACAAACAGCAAGCTATTACACAAACACTCTAACTGTAAATAATTACACAAAGTAGAGAGAGATATATTCTCAAAATGCATTCTAATTCAGTGTCATTGCAGATTTGGAACTTACTCACAAAACACTGCACAAACGTTTTTTCTTTCACAAAATACAATTTACACAGTGTTCATTTACACAGAGTTCAACATAAATGTTAAATGTTGATATTTGTGGATACTCAGACATTTTTAATTTATGTTTTATCATTCTTCCTCATACTTTTCTAAACATGTTCATCATTTGTAATGGACAATTTATACGCTGTTCTTGAGGAAATTACTATACATGTTTAATGTCTCTAACAGTTACCATAGGTTTCACTGTTACATTCTGTAATCCAACATGTTTGATCATTGGTATGTAGCATCTCTGCTGTCTTCTGCAGAACATCCTAGTACACCATTATTTTAAATAATGAGTGTCTCTATCTGCAGTACCAGGATGGGGTCTTTGTAAATAGCTCAGTCCAGATGTTGACTACCTCCTGACTTGAAACTCATCACAATAACCAGGTCACTGTTCTCAATATAGTAAATAACATTGTAGGGCTGCTCTTGCAGCAAATGCAATGATTTGATATGTGCATAAAAGTGTAGAAAAGTCTTCCTTCCTTCCACTGAAGATAACACAGTGACATAATTTCCTTCTAAAGTCACGCTTACATATGACTGGTCTCAAAGTATTTATCAGTAAATCTCTACCTCCATGCTACAGATATAAAGTTAAGTAGTTGCTGTAGGCTATGTACAAAGGCTTTCAGAGTGCAAGAAAATGGCTAATGTAGTAGGGTGGAACCTGTGCATTTGTGATTCAGAAAACTGATAAATAGGAAAAAATCAGTCCACAAATACACAATGAACAATAAACAGTAAATGTCAATTTTAGTTTTTAACATCACAAGTTACACATGATAAACTGTTGTATGTCTGTTTGTTTGTTAGGACTGGTAAAAACTTTAGCGTATAGACTCATTAGTCTACTTCAGTCCAGGCATTCTCCTCATACATGTGGGTCATGCGGGTTTCCACAAATGTCCATAGCAAAGATAATCTTGCCATATGTCTCCCTCTAGTGTATAAACACTGCACTAACTAATCAAATGCCGCAGCACACCTGTAGTGGTGTAGCACACCTGTAGTAGTGCAGTCTGAAAGTCTTGTGCTGACCATTTTACTGTCAAGCAGCCCATAGTACAGTGTACAGAGCTGGTATGGATGATAGTCTGGTTGTGAGTTATCAGTGGAGTATTATGATGTCACTTGCATCCATCGATATCTGGACAAAGAAGCGTGTCCCCTTCACGTGCTACGCATAACATCGCTAATATGTAAATCGCAACAAATTATGCCTATACTGCGCATTGTGATGCAGTCAGTTTTTCGGCCAATGAAAAGGAGGAGGAGTCCATTGTACTTTGGTGACGAAGCAGTACGCATGTGGTCGACAAAATTATTGAGGAAAAGATAACGGAAAAATGTGCCTCGAGTTATGTGTGACTAGTTTTACAATGTGGAAACATGTCAAATAGCAAATATTTACAACCAAAAAACAAGAAAATTACATAACCATCCACTCCACCTTCTAAATGCGTTGCATCTGTCGCATCAAAAAGATGCGTTGCAACTTCTGTTATCAGAAAATTCCGACTTCCTGAGTTGTATTTATATTGTTGGTCTATATTGCAATATGTCCTATAGTCCCCGAACGCAGCACGATTACATGCACGGCCGCCCTTCTTCCGTCGCGTCAGTTCGAACATGGCGGCGCCCCATGTCGTGGTCGGAGTGGAGGGCGGCAGCAGTGAAACGGGGCTGATTCTGTCAGATTCAACCACCGGAGATGTGAAGAGACCTCAGTTCGGGACACGTTTTCTCACAGATCCGCGGCAGGTCTTCCAGCACAACGCATGGTCGGTACTTATTCCAGAAATCCAAAAGGGCAGACAGATGTTGGTGTGCATCTCTGTCAGCGCCAGTGTCTCCTGGCTGGAACATTATCGATACTTACATTAGTAGTAACTTTACGTTAGTTGAATGAATGGTCTTTTGCTTAATTGATTGTTGCTAACAATAAGAAAATGTAAAAGCTAATGTAATTATTTAGTAGTTATAACTTAGCTTGCTCTGTTTGTTGTTTTGATAGGGGGTTTATTAAGCAAAGGACAGGTCTCCTCATTTTCATACAATGTTTTCTTGATATTTTTTGGCCTGTTTTAGAGGGAAAATATAATACATTCTCAGGTCATATAGTATCATCTGATCATATAACTGGCCATTAAATAATACTATAATTTTTTTCAATTAATCATAGTTTTATAAAATTATTAAATTCAGTAGTCCATTCTGTTGTCTACAGAACAGTATACAATATACAAGGAACAAGGTAATTTATTTATCATTTTACAACACAAGGTTGTACAATGAAATGAGTTTGTAGTCCCTTCATGCTACACACATAGATCATAACAGGTAATTAAATTAATTTTATAATAGGGTAATAAAAGCTAAAAAATAAAAGAAAACAATATATACAGTTATTTATACATATATACATACACGTATTACACCCACAAAATAATTCTGCAGTGCATTTTTTGAATTTGCATCTGGTGGAATGTAAACAGCAGATAGAGATAGTGATGATAATATGGTTTTCATCTTCACATAAAAAGCTCAACATTTGGGAATACCTGAGGTTTCTTCCTTTTTTATCATTAAAGGTTTTTGGTTATTTTGTTTTGTTTGTTTGATTGATGAACATGTTTACAGATATTAATATATAAGATGTGATATTATGTATCACCATCCTGAGTTTCATTTTGTCCCTATTTCCCAGCTCTATCTGAATATCACATGAAAACCTTTAACTTTAAGTGTCTCAGGATTGTCAAGTTTTCTGTGCCGTTATTCACCACATCACTTCACGCACACTGGATAATGTTCTGTTGTCAACAGGGACAATGTGGAGTGGACTGAGGAACAAGAAGCATCTGCTAAGAAGAAAGTCTTAGAAAACAGTCAGCCACTACCTTCAGAGAAACAAGGTTGCATTGTTGTTGTGAAGACTCGTGTCTTATACACATAAACGTCACAGTATGACTGGCATCAGTAACACAGCTATAACTGCTTCTAGTCATGAGGACAGCATTCCTCAATGTTGTATATGCCTTCATTTTCATTTCATTTAAGTTTTATGTGATCAATGTATGAAAAGATACAGAAATGGACCTTGTCTTTGTTGGAGAATGTTTATATTCATGGTGTGCACAAATTGGCTCATAAAGTTGTGGCTGTAATAAATTTCTGACAGTTGTATTTGATATTTGGTTTTAGGCAAACCACTAAAAATGCTTATTCATATTACTTGTCTTATTGAACTGTATTAAGCTTTTTTGTGATGATTTGTAATCATGACAAGATGTGCTAGATTATGTTTTAACTCTGGCTTAACTGCCTTACCTTTTTTTGCAGAGGAGTACAACAACCGGGCAAATGAGTACTGGAATGATTTTTACACAATCCATGAGAATCGTTTCTTTAAGGACCGTCACTGGCTCTTCACAGAGTTCCCAGAGTTGGCCCCGCAGTGTAGCCTTAACCATGAGTCCCATCCCGAGGTCTCTGGCACAGATGATAGTCAGCAGGATAGTCTGGATCAAGAACAAAGAACAGAACTTGCAGCTGTGTCTCACACTGATGGTGACATCCCTGGCTCCTCTGCCACATATCGCATTCTGGAGGTGAGAGATCCATTTGAAAGCAAGTTAGCTAAACTTTAACCATACACATTTAATGACAAAGCAAAATCTCTGCTGTTATATTTACCTGTATCAAGGAGGTTGTTTTCAGTTCAGTGAAATTTGGTGCAAACTAAGTAGGATTTTTCAGTTACTGTTTGCAAACACATGATTCAAAGTTGGCCCCAGCACCGAGCGAGAGAGCTAGAGCATAAATGAAGAGAGGGCGAACAAAGCAGTGAATCAGAGAAATGAAATGTTATATTCTGATTGTTTCACTGCAGTTACATTCTAAAGCACAAATAAAATCGCCCACACCTCTGCACATCCCTGCGGGAAGAAGCCACTTTGAATGGCTTAAAACTTAAAAATTTCTAATGAACTGCTGCAATTACTTGAATGAATAAAAAATCTGGCACATGTCCCATGATTGTCTACCACTGTGTGTATTTTTCCAGATGTGCAAATTGGAGAAAACAAAATGAATGCTATATGAATTAATGTTTATCGGACAGGTTGGCTGCGGTGTAGGCAATACAGTTTTTCCAATACTGAAGACCAACAAGTAAGTCAAGGCATTTACATGTTGTTTCAAGCCATGTTTGACATATCCTGTTCTCTTCTTGTGTCTAATGATGGGCACTTAAAGGTATAACTGCAGCTTTGCTTTTTGCAGTGATCCGGGACTCTTTGTTTACTGCTGTGATTTCTCCAGCACTGCTGTGGAGTTAGTCAAGGTGAGATGATGGGAATAATGAAAGGATGATGTGTTGATAGATGTATTTATCTCTAGGGTTGTAGGCTAATAGATGAATTAACATTGCCTTCTTGTCATCAGACTAATCCAGAGTACGCCCCTGGACGCTGCTTTGCCTTTGTTCATGATTTGAGTGATGTGGAAGCCAATTACCCCGTCCCCGATGGAACCCTTGATGTTATAGTGCTAATCTTTGTGTTATCAGCATTGCATCCCAACAAGTAAGAACTTCTTTCTGTCTTTCTTCTTCTCTTCTCTCTGGTTTTCACTCAGCGTGAGTCATTAAATATATAGCACTAGTTGTGTTAAAGTTTCACCCTGTCTCAGGATGCAGGCATCCATCAGTAGATTAGCGCGGCTGCTGAAGCCTGGGGGAGTGATGCTGCTCAGGGACTATGGACGCTACGATATGGCACAGCTTCGCTTCAAGAAAGGTTAGTCAGGCTGAAGTCCATTGAGGCTCCAGTCCAAATAGCTGTTCAAAACATCCAAATGCAGAATGGTCCATTATTCATGGCCTATTACTAGTGTTGATACTTTAAATTGTCTATCATTTAGGACTGTTTTTCTTGTAGTACCCTTTCAGAATTGACTGCATTAGGTCACACCAAAGCAACTTTGTGTTTGGGCATTTTAAATGATAGTCAAAGTATGCTGCTCTTAAATATGTTAAAGAATATTATGGACCATACTTAATGCAGATAGTAACAGAAAATCTGGCTGCACAAGACCTGTCAGACTTAGGGTCCATAAGCAGTTCTTCTAATGGTACACTGCAAATTAAAATGGCACTGCATTAATGAAGTGTTTATTTAAAAGTTATATTGATAACATTTTATGTAGACAAATATTAAAAAAAAACACATCCACAGAAGAGAAACGTGCGGAATAAAAGTGTCACTTTTCCTAAAAAGAAAAAACGGGTCCAAAATGAATGTTTTGTTTATTTCTGTGTGAGATGTCTAACATTTGTTTCCTGCTTCTAACAAGGCTTGTGAGCCACTAGTATAACAACGTTGGTATCACGTGGTATAGTTGCCAGTTGGTGTGGAAAAAACTGACACTGACGTTAGCACATATTAGCTATTTTAGCTTAATCATCCGAACAAAAGCAACCCATTAAATTACAGTTCTACATATTTAAACAAAATAAACAACAACTACCGACTGTCATAGTCCTTAAAACCTTAACAAATGTGTTGTTACCAGTTAGATTGTCAAAATTAGAAAAATAACAGCTTCAATCCCTGAGGAGCAACGTTAGCATTAGTGACGGTTGCGTCTAGTTACTTAACGTTATAGTTCCCTCAAACAATGTAACGTTATAACAAAGATGCGTACAAGTTTATGCAGGGCAACTTGATTGACCAGTCACTGGTCTGTCCGGGCCAGTGGCGGACTGGTCCGCTTATGAAAAGACGGTCGCTCTTCTTTAAGAACGGAGTGAACGTGGAATCCCAAATATATAAGCAATGTGGCATTTCGAAGGTAAATTAAAGAACTACTGTAAATCTGCTCATTATAGTGTTTAGACCCAAAATGTGACTGTTATTGAGCGTGTCATCTCATATAGCAGTCTAACATTACCCCTATTTTGAGACACTTTGCTGAGGTACTTGTAGCTAACTAGCCATGTAGCAAGCTGCGTTGAGCTCAACAGCAACGGTACTCACGTTAAATAAAAAATCTGAAAATACTGACATGATCACACATTCGTCGTTTTTCCCTGTAGCGATTGTTGCTGTGTGGCGCTCAGCTGTTTTTTATAATCTGCTATGAGATTTGTTTTCAGCAAGAAAACACTTTGACTAATGTTAGGTCAACACTACGCTAACACTAACTAAGCTAACGTCAACTTTTACTGTAGCTGCTTGTCCAATGTGGAGCGCTGTGGGTTTTAATAGCATCCCTACAATGTACTGTACTGTACTCTTTGATTGGATTAAAATGTAAATATTTACCTAATGTCTTATAGTATAAGGATGATTGAAATCTCATTTTACGGTTAAGTGTTGCAATATAGGGCCCCTTTAATTATTAAATAAATTAAAAAAGAAAGGGTTTCAGTCGTAGTCATCTGGACACTGTTTTCGGAATCAAGACGTTTCGGCTCCCATCCGGACGTCATTCTCAATTGTGAAAAAATTGGACGGGAACTGGAAATTTAAGCTAATCTGAGTTACATAAATTTCCAGTTCCCGTCCAATTTTTTCACAATTGAGAATGACTTCCGGATGGGAGCCGAAACGTCTTGATTCTGAAAACAGTGTCCAGATGACTACGACTGAAACCTTTTCTACGATAGAACACTCCTGGACGAATGAGGGACTACACCGTCTAAATTAAAAAAGGGTTACCTGAAGCTAGCTAGCCATATCCTAAGATTACCATAGATAACGTTAATAGTATTAAGTCGCCTAAATCTATAGCTAATGTATGTTGCAAAATGAATTCATTACTTTATTACGAAAGAGTCATCACTTGACATGACAGAGTCTGTCTGAGTCGTACTCCACTCCACCATGAAATATGCAGGTTGTGCAATAAAGTGGCAACCACTGGAATGTAATGGAAGGGGGGAGGGGAGTGTGCCATCTAGTGGCTGGATATTATCAATGTTATCAATAGCACCTTTAATGTTTGTAATTTGTTGTAGAATAATAGGTGTGGTGTGTCCCTTTACTTCTTTTAGGAAGGTGTCTGTCAGAAAACTTTTATGTCCGAGGTGATGGAACAAGAGTATATTTCTTTACTCAAGGTAAAAATAAAGACATATTGATAAAGAGTGTTTGGGGATTATTTTGCAGCATTGTTCTTAAATTATATATATGAAAATATTTCTGTGCTTCTTTTTCTTTCAGATGAGCTCCATGAGATGTTCACTGAGGCAGGGCTTGATAAAGTGCAAAATCTTGTGGACAGACGGCTACAGGTGAATAGAGGCAAACAGCTCACCATGTACAGGGTGTGGATCCAGTGCAAGTACCGCAAGGGTCTAGTACAGCCACCTGAGACGCAGGGCTGAGACAGAGGAGAGAACCAGCCTGGCTTGACCTTCAACCACAACTGAAACTAGGAGCTCATATCAAGGCAGTGCTGGCTTTTTTCTGAGGATGTATGAAATTGAGATGTAAGAAATTGTGATAAAGGGGATGCAACTGATAGTTACATGCTGTGAAGGCCTTACACTGTCTCGGCTGCCATAATGTTGATGGACTCGTTTTATGGCTAGTGTTCCTGATGGTGCTGCAATTCTAGCTACAAGAGTGATGATTTCTCATTTTTTGCTGATGAGTTCAGTAATCTGAGAAAGGGCTGGTTACCCCTGTATAAATGTTTCTATTCTGCCAGATGCTGTTTTTAATGAGCTGATGTTTTGAAATAAATGGCATGATTTTTAAGATAACTCCATGACCTTTTTGTACATGCAAAATGAATAAAAATCCAAACTATTAAGTATTTTAATTTGGTATTTCAAAGCTGTGTTCAAAAGTGTTTTGTTTAACAAAGGAATCACTTACTTCATGATATTGGTCCTTACACTACTTGCTTTCCATCACAGTCTCTCTTGAATGTTTGAACCCCTATTTATGCTTAAATGGCTACAGCATACATTTAGCAATTTATTTATATTATGTGAGTACAGTGTGTGGGTGTGACCATCATGGGAATGGCAACTTTCTGATAAGTGATCATTTGGTGGTTGGGTGGGCCCTGTTAAATTGTATTGTGTACAGAGGGATTTGCCATTGGTCCAGACGAGATTTGGGGCAGGCGTGGACTGAACGAAGGTGAAAATGCTTTAACAATCTCACGAGAAAATATGAGATTTTACTGATTATTGTTTACATTGCAAAAACATGAGAACCGAACCGAATCGATCCGGATTCAACTGAAAGGCGTGCAACAGCACAACTTCCGAAACAGACTGGTTTCTTCCCCTGCGGCGAGGAAGGCGACTGGAGCCGAACTTTGTTTTGATCGAGCTGAAAGCCAGGACCCGAAATTCATTTCACCACCGGGGAAGAAAAAGATAGTGGTAACTAACGCTATCCTAAAGACATAATTTATACCTGGTGAAAAACGCAGAATCTCGAAGGTCGCCATTGTGTGGAACGAGGTACCCGACATAGGCACTGTATGGTCCTTGGAGAGAGGGATGTGATGGGTATCCCCGCCTAAGGAGTACAACAAGGCGGGTTTGGGATACCCGGAGTTGTCGAGGCCTACGTGGGAATCTGCCGTCGTCCACCTTGAACTACACCCCGCGATCCCTTTTCTTGATCGTTAACAATCAGCACGCGAGGGACGCGGCTGTTGATGCGGCCTAGCCTGGGAGGGTCTGCCGAGCACCGGGGAAACAACGGGGCGGTTTCAGGGTTAACAACAGGCCCTCCGGAGGACCGAGAAAATATTGAATTGCAGTAAGTATCCCGTTAGGTTGTCGAACAAATGAATATATCTAGACAGATCTCTTGTTACAGTGAGTCCAGGCGTCGTGGCAGGAGCACCTGACAACACAGAACCGAGAAGATGCTTCTTTTTGACAGACGAGTTAACGCTAGCCTGTTGGCTACCTAACGCTAGCTAACTTACCTTACGTGTGTTTGTAAAATAATAAGTACTGCTGCGGGCAGTAGTTGTGATGTTTTTTTCCCCGAGTCGTTATCTAATCGGACAACTATGATTGGGCCAACATTAATTACCATTTGCCTTGTTTGGGTACGTTACTTGACAAAATCAGATCTAATGTTACTAACTAACGTTAACCGTTAGCTCTTAGATTGCAATGCTAAGTGATGGCCAACATCGGTAAGCTTCTTAGCACATTTGTCCAATGTTAGCTAGCTACCTCGCTGGTCATTCAGTGATGATGTTTAAAATCGTTATACTAGTCATTATACTATCAGCCGAGTCAGCAAACCTAATCCTGATTAAAGTTATACAAGAATAAGGACTAGAATGTAACAAGTTATCCCCAAATGGACACGAATGCTGCAGGTTACACTATTCATTTAATGTATGCAGGCCATAACGTTAGATAACAGACAGACATAGCAGCCCGTGTTCGGCGTTTAACTTAAACGTTAACCTTTGCACAAGCTAGCAAGCTGGGCACTTATTGTCTATTGTGGCCTTTTTCATTGCAGTGAGTATACTTGGCAGTCCCTCCATATTGACCTTTCATAACTCATAGCGCCATGCAACTTAGGCCTATGCCAGGGTGTTATCACATGATGCTATAATTTTCAGGCAGTGACTACACATCTGGCCTACATCTTTGATGCATGTTTAATATCCCTTATTGGCTATACCTTTGGCGAGATAGTGCATTTTAGTGCTGAGTACTGAATTTGCATGGCTGGTGCTTGCTGAACACACATGATAGTGGAAAACATTATTGTCAGGCTTATTGATGACTCAGAACAGGAATTTTCCACATCCATATAGCTAAAAACAGCCATGACTCATCACAACCAATGCCTTTTGAAACAGTGATCCGTCACTCCCACTTGAATATACCAGACCCCACAATGCCTTCCTTAATCTGTGCTCTTGTCTCTGCAGCCATGATGGAAGAACTGCATAGCCTGGACCCCCGACGGCAGGAGCTGTTGGAGGCTCGTTTCACTGGGGTCGGAGTGGCTAAGGTTTGTGTTACAGTAGATGTCACGAAGGTGGAGCTTGAGAACGCTTTCCTGTCAAAGTGCTTATAATCACAGATTTCCTTGATTACACATTTTTGTGAATCTTTTCCTTCCTTTGTCTCGCTCCGCCTCAGTATCATTCTGCTGTTTGGCCTGAACAAGCTTGGCCCCACTCCTTTTCTTTGTCTGTCTCTGGAGAAGGTTGAGCTGTGTCTGTGTTTTTTGGCTGGTGCGATATGGCATCTCTCCCTGGCTCATGATGTAGTGGCTGTATATGCAAATGGTAATGCTTGCCAAAAAGGCCACAGACAGGACAGGGGTGGTAGGGGGAAGAGGAGTGAAGGCAGAGGCGGAATGCAGAAATAGTTCATAACCAGGTGTGAGTGGAGGCAGCATTTAGCCTTCCACCCTCTTGCTTGCTACATGGATGGAGCTGTCATTGTGGAAGGTGATCTTGGAACAGTTAGGGAGCGAGAGTCAGCGCCAGGAGTGGGCCCTGTGCCAGCCATAGGCAGAGATGAGCCCAGAGCATGGCATGGCTGCTGCCGCAGAGAAAATGGCGGCTCTTGCTAAGGCATTATGCCACAGCCACCCTGTATGACAAGAGATGCAATGTGTGTGGGGGGGAGTACGAGAGAAGTGTGTCAACAAATGGCTATGAAGAAATAATGGGTTGGTGGTCTAAAAGCCCTTCAATGTCACAGACTAGCTTAGAGTTTTTTTTCTTGACCTTGAACAGCCCTGTGGTAGTGCTGCTCGCTCTGTCCTCAGTGAGGTTGTATGAAAGACAAAAAAAGTTATCCTTTTGAGTACAAAGAGCTAGCACACCTTTTGGTAATGGAACAGAGAAGGCCTACTAAAATTGTTGAAAGTGCATTTTCTTTTGAATAAGTCTGATCAAACAAGCTGTTTCTTAGATCAAGCAAAGCATCTTTCACTGGCTTTCTCCAGAGAGAGAGGAAGAAAAGAACTATTAAGACCATGGTGAACAGGAGAAAAATGGATGACATTATCTTAAGGTTACAGACAAAGGGAGGAATACATCCCCAGCAGCATGCCTAATGTTCAGCCATTTTAGGAAGGTTCAGTGAGAGAGCTCTAGTGTGCTCTAAATGACTAAATTTCTCTCCCTGATTGGACAGTGCCTGCTGAATTCTGATGTGATTCATTTGACTGACAGGCATCACCTAGGGAACCAGCATCAGGACTGATGCAGGTCTAGATTCAGTGGGAAGTTAATGGTGACGGTATTTAGCCAAACCTCCGCATCCCTTCCCTTAGTTTCTCACCCATTTTGTTTTCTAACTCTGTTTGCGTTTTCACGCATACACAACAAGTACATGTGCACGCATTTTGAAGATACAGTTTTCTATCTACATATCTCTGGCATCTTTATGCATCTTTGTATTTAGTTGCTTCTGGTGTTTTAGTTTTATCCATTTTTACCTGATTTTAACAGGGTTCAGGTCCGAACCAAAATGAGTCATCCAATCAGAGTTTATGCAGTGTGGGCTCACTCAGTGACAAAGAGCTAGAGGTAAGTCTCTGTCACATTTGAACAGAAGTTTTTAATGCCAAACATCTTTCTGTGTTACCCTATTGAACGTGTGGTTGATTCACACTACTGTCCTGACAGACTCCTGAGAAAAAAGTGAATGATCAGAGAGTGAGAAAACGGAAAGCAGACCATTTTGACAGCAGCCAAGGTAAGATTGTCCCACCTGCTATGATCCTCTCATCATGTATCCCAAATATCAACCTGTTTCTTGACCTCCTTGTCTCTCTCGTAGGCAAAGCAGGAGCAAGGGGACATAAAATTAGTGATTATTTTGAGGTGAGTGGCAGAAAATCCTTCTTTGTTCTACTGAGTGTGTATCTAGCAGAGCTCATGTCCTGTAAAAATGCTTCATTATTGAGTGCATAACTTTTCATACTTACTTTCTAACCCCTTTTTTAGCCATCTTGGTCTTTCTATTGAACTGCTTTCCTCTTCTTCTCTCTTTACGTGTCTGTCAGTTTGCGGGAGGTAGCGGTCCTGGTACCAGCCCTGCCAGGGGAATTCCACCAGTGGTCCGCTCTTCCCCACAACACTCCCTCTCCAACCCCCCTGTCACGGTGAGCATGTTTGCACTATGGTCTGTCTCGTGCTTTGTTACCTCTTAACACTCTTTCTTGCTGTTCTTTCTTCTATGCTTGCTATTAACTTCAGTAGTTCAAATTGTTTACAGGTGGGAATAATATGTGGTCTGTAAACACTGTACAGAATCAGTGTGTTGTGATGTTTAGTTATAAAATGTGTTTAAATCTATCATTGTCCAAAGTTCCTACAAAAGCTAAAACCAAGGAAACTAGTATGAATGAAGAGGAACATATCGTAGAAATTAATATATTGTATGAATGCAAATGGACACACACATACTGACAGTCAAATGGTAATAGAGAAGAGTTTAGATGAACCTGTTCCACATGCCTTTTGGTGTTTGATTCTTTTTTTGGAGGTCTTACATCTTTTCAAGTGAAATTAATTTCAAGGCTTTTAAGTGCTTTTTCTGTGAGAATTTAACCTAGTCTCACATACTTCTGATTTTCTGAAAACAATTTTAGTGTCTATAGTTTCTGTTTATCATTTTCCTGCAAATTTCTATTCCCAGATTGGTCTCGTGTTTTATCATGACTGGCAGCTGCAGGTCTTCATAAATTCTTTAATGTAATGAAATTCACATATTATGAGACCATCTAAGGTTTTTATTGGATGAATGTTTCTGCCTCCCAGGTGCAGCAGGGAAGCCCTTCCTCCATAAGCTCAGCCAACACAGAGCACTCGTCATGTTCACTGAAGCCTGCTTCTCTTCTCATGCTCCACAAAGCCACACAGGTACTTGACATGCTAGCAGGGCTGGCTGACCATTTATCTGATTTAACTGTTGATTGATATGATTCAAAAGGCAGTTGTTATATAATTGTCATATAAACCAATGAATTACAAGAATTGTCAGCAACTGGAAGAGTTTGTTAAATAGAACTACTTGTTGTACTAAATTTTTCACTGCTACAGAATGATCCACCATTAACAAACACTGTTTTTGTGCTTGTTGTACCCTGTAGTCTGATCTTACTATAGAGAAACTAACAGCAATGGAGAACAACAAGAACTCTGACCTGGAGAAGAAGGAGGGCCGAATAGATGATTTGCTGCGGGTACAAATCTCATTACATTTCATCTCTGCTACTCTGCTTGCCATTTTCAATGGCTTTTGAGAATATCATGTTATCTGTCTTGGTTTTTCATTTAAGGCATGTTAGAGCTGACACATTCCTTATGTCTGTACATGTATAAACAAGTTAAAATTGTGTTTAATTCTTTTTACCTGACCTTTTTCCTGCTTGTTTGTATGTGCTGCTCCAGGCAAACTGTGATCTGAGGAGACAGATTGATGAACAGCAGAGGATGCTGGAACGATACAAGGAACGCTTAAATAAGTGTGTGACCATGTCCAAAAAGCTGCTGATTGAAAAAGTATGTCTGTCTAATAGCACTGACTTATTTTAAGCTGTTAGTTTCCAAAGTGAGTGGGTCATTGTGGGTTTTTGACATGAGCTAGTTTTAGAAGCTCTGATTTAAGCCATGTGGAATCAACAGCACTCTTTTGATGCCTGTATTTCTCTGCCCTTCCTCCAGTCCAAACAGGAGAAGATGGCATGCCGGGATAAAAGCATGCAGGACAGGCTTCGACTGGGTCACTTCACCACAGTGAGACATGGAGCGTCTTTCACTGAGCAGTGGACGGATGGATATGCCTTCCAAAACCTTATCAAGTGAGAACTTTAATGTTTTGCAACTTAAACAATAAAATCCTCACATCTTAGCAGGAATTTTATATTGTAAAGTTTTACATGAATGTAAGAGAACACATACTGTGGCATTGTATACCCAATCATGTGCATTATGTGTGAATGCAGAGGGTTATACCCTGTGTTTGCCAATGATTGAACATGAACACACCCGTCATAGAAGTGGTAAAGGCAGCATTTCAATCAGGGAGCCAGAGCACTTACAGTAGATTATACACAAACTGATAAATGCATTAGGTCTATATGTCATTGCAATGTGTCGTCTGTTTTCAGACAACAAGAAAGGATTAATTCTCAGCGAGAGGACATTGAAAGACAGAGGAAGCTGCTGGCCAAACGCAAGCCGCCCTCCATGGCCCAGACTCCACCTCCAAGCCTGGAGCAAAACAAACGCAAAAGCAAGGCCAATGGAACAGAAAGCGAAGCGTACGATGCTTTTGTTTGTTTTTTCTATTCTCGTTTATACCAACTGTTTTTCCCCTGCATGCATATTCAAAGTTGCACTGAGGTTGGTTTTGTATCCTCACAGGTTATCACAGGCAGAGTACCACGAGCAAGAGGAAATCTTTAAGCTAAGACTAGGCCATCTTAAGAAGGTAATACCTGACGAATTTTTGACAAGTTGTAGGTGACAACATGCTTATTGTGGTTTATTTTTTGTTTAATTGTTTTTTTTAATTGCACAAGTTTTACTATTTTTTTTGTTTCCCTTTGCAGGAGGAGGCAGAGATCCAGGCGGAGCTGGAGAGATTGGAGCGAGTAAGAAACCTGCACATTCGCGAGCTGAAAAGGATCCACAATGAGGATAATTCTCAGTACGGTTTCTTCTTATATGGTCCTTTCCTAGTTAGTCTGTACTGATGTGTCCCTGTGCTCTGTTTAATTACACAACTTGAATTGTTTCTCTCCCTGTGCAGATTCAAAGATCACCCTACGTTAAATGACCGATACCTGCTACTCCATTTACTTGGGCGGGGAGGTTTCAGTGAAGTTTACAAGGTGAGAGAAATTTCATCTTTCCCTGATAAGGCAGAACCACTTCTTTTCGACAATAGTTTATGCACTATAAAGACATTGAAGTTTCTTTTTTTGATTTAATGTAGTGAAGAACCTTGCCAAAACATCCTGTATATCAGACCGAGAGAGGCAGCATTAGTACTCAGTTATTACAGTTGTTCTGCAAACTTAGAAATTAGGTACAATGTCATAAACACATGCGCAATTTGGTGCAATCTTATACAGTAGCCTTGCAATAAATACCACTGAGACTGTTAGAGATTTTGATTCAAATCTGTGGTAGTTTTTGAGGTCAGAGATTGTGGTGAAAACTAACTTCCTTATATTCCTAAAGTGGCTGCAGTGGCTGTGCTGCGCATACTTTGGAAAATATTTGAGGATGCGCGTTTCATTGCATGACATTAAGTTGACATCATCAACATTTCGAAGTACATGATTGTGCCAGAATGTGAGAGTTGTTTCAAGTTGTTTTTGCTGTCATCACTGTAAAAATGATGAATGAACACAGACATTTAATTTGAAGCAAGAGTCTTACTGCAGCTAAAACAAAGTTATACCAAAAGCAGATCCTAACTAATATGACACATTTATTTTCCAGGCCTTTGACTTAACAGAGCAAAGGTATGTTGCGGTCAAAATCCACCAGTTAAACAAGAACTGGAGGGATGAGAAGAAGGAAAATTATCACAAGTGAGTGTTGTGCAATTTTTTTATGCAATACCACTGTATATTTACTATGATTGCTATGAATGATGTTCTGTTCATCATTCATTAACTCATCAGATTCACCATGTGAAATATCCACATGGTGTGAATGCTGAAAATGTTCTTCTTTTTTTCTAGACATGCTTGCAGAGAATATAGAATCCACAAAGAGCTGGACCACCCACGAATAGTTAAACTCTACGACTACTTTTCGCTTGACACTGACTCGTAAGTCATTTCCTTTTAAACAAATGTATGCCATCCAAAATATTTACTAATGTTTGTATAGATTGTGTTCATTTTGAACCAGAACACAATTTTTTCAATATGTAGTAATATGTAGAGCCTTAACTTTGTTTTGATTAGATGTATCAAATCCTGCTGAGGTGGTCAAATACCTCTCCCTTGTTTTGGAGCAGGTTCTGCACAGTCCTGGAGTATTGCGAGGGCAATGACTTGGACTTCTACCTGAAGCAGCATAAGCTTATGTCGGAGAAAGAGGGCCGCTCCATAATCATGCAGATTGTTAATGCCCTCAAGTACCTCAATGAGATCAGACCGCCCATTATCCACTACGACCTTAAACCTGGTAGGTCTCCACACCACAATGGTTCTTACACTCTAGAGCTTGCATGATCTTGTTTCAGTTTTCTTGGCACAGTTCTACTTCAAATTAAATTATCAGTAAAACTGTCATTTAATTGACCAATTGACACACTGCTGCAGCTACATAAGTGTTGAAGGGTAGCTTTTATTCTGGTTCACATGGTGCCCAACACCAGGTATTTATTAACAGCTTCATGGACGGACACACAATACGATTGTTGGGCTGATTATAGTTATGATTTGGTCATCACCACCGACTATTAAAATCTTGCCAAGTTGCTATTGACAGTAAAGAAGGTTTAGATGGTTTGGCCTCTAATTCAGTTGCTGCCCGTTATTCCATTAAGATTGATTTGAGCATGTTTAATTGCTGTAAAACAGACAATGATTGTGCATATAGTAGAACTGAATAATTATCATTTTGACTCAAAATGTGAATATGAATCTGAACTATGCAAACATTTTCTTTCATGCCTGTAAATCCTTTCCTCTTCCTGCTCAGGTAACATCCTCCTGGTGAACGGAACTGCCTGCGGGGAGATCAAGATCACAGACTTTGGCCTGTCAAAGATCATGGATGATGACAGCTACAACTCGGTGGACGGGATGGAGCTGACGTCACAGGGAGCAGGGACATATTGGTAAGATTTACACTGGGAGATGACACACTGCTGCAGGAGTGCCATCATCTGTGATATATAATAAATTGTGCTGTTTATTTTTACCACTGAGCCTTGGTCTTCAAGGGTCATATTTATGCCAGGGCTGAAATATTTTTCCATTCCCGAGTGCTTTCCCACACCATAGTGCATTAGGAAGTAAAAGTCATCATTTGCTGTATGGACACATTTTATGCTATAGAAAGAAAAGTAAAATGGCCAAATCTGAAGTGTCAGGTATGAGTGTTTTTAGAGGCAGAATCAGAGTTGGAAGCTAAAACACCTCCTTAGACTTGATAAAACTTTTGTAGAAGCATCATGCAAATAAATATGACCAAGGTGTGTTAGACCAATAAACACAGTTGAAAGCAATAAAGATGTGTGAGGAAATCGGTAGGTAGCATACACTCCGCTTGGTAGGTTGCAGTAGTACGCATTGTGTACAGGCTGTGATCCGCATTTTAACCTAGAAGAAAAACGTATTTATCCAGCTTCCGATTTGAGGGCTGCAGCGGGAAAAAGGAAAACACCAAGAATGTGGCGCTGCGAGCAAGCAATATAGGGTCAGCCATTAGTAAATGCAAATTCAATAAGAAATTCCAGCGATTCATATGAGGCACTATGTGAACTTTGTCACAAAACATTCAAATTTGGAACAATGGTAAGCACGGATTCTCACATGAAATCTCATAAGCACAAGCGCTATGCTAGCACTCGAAAAAGGATTATGCCCATCGAGTCGTTCTCTGCTACTGCTAGTTTGGCTGTACATACTAGACATGATTTGTCTGCTGCTAATATGCCTGCTCTGCAGTGGTGGAATGTAACTAAGTACATTTACACAAATATTGTACTTAAGTACAAATTTGAGGTATTTCTACTTTACTTGAGTCTTCTTCTCATGTTGCTTTATACTCCACTACATCTCAGCATCAATTATTGTACTTTTTACTCCACTACATTTATCTGACAGCTTTAGTTACTTTTCAGATTACAGTTTTTCATCCTGTCCAGTGAAAACCATGTATCTCCAAATGTGATGATTCTGAATGTTTGTGATAAACTGAAGGATGAAGTGTTTCTTTGTGTGTTGAGAAAATTCCTCCTGAACTCCTACTGAAGCTAAATAAACTATTTAAACCCCCCTTGGATCAGCTGGAAAATGCATGCTTGTAGTGGAGTATTTTCACAGTGTGGTATTAGTACTCTTATTTAAGTGAAGGATCTGAATACTTCTTCCACCACTGCCTCTCAGGCAAAGACTTCAGCTACCATTCATCAGACTACCGCCATACAGTTTTGTTTTTGTTAATGAGAAGGTAGTTATATTAGTTAGTTATGTGCACTGGATATTTCAGTTATTCAAATTCAGTAAAACTCATTAACGGTATATACTGTAGTCTAGTTTGTCAATTTCTTTTGCTTCGGTAATGGTATTGTTTTTTTTCCTTTTTAGAGGTATTAAAAAGATCTTAAAAGTCATTAAATTAGTACTTAAAAAATGGTTACTATGTCTGACAGTACACTTGATTGACTCGAGTTTGCCAGAAGCAGCACTCCAGGCTAAACAGTTTCATGGTTTGCATACAGGGGAGTTCATTGCAGCAGAAATGGAAGAGATTTGTGGCAGAGTAAAGAGTAGAGTGCATGTCATTTCACAACATAATGCAAAAGAACATGCAAGTTGCAGACTTATTACTACATAGATATTAAACAGACAAAAAAGTATGTGATTGTTATCAGTATCTGCAGATACTCAATAATGTGGTATTGATATCACTTGAAAAAGTGGTATCAAACCATAATTACAGTACACTGCATACTTCAGCATTTTCTAAATGCATTCAGTGTTAAGAGACAGTGTCACTGTATGTACAGTATGTAATATCTTTAAGTTTTATGTATTTACTTATTTATTTTTTGTCACTGTCTTGATGCTAAAGTAGAGGTTTGGGATTATGCTTGAGTGAAACAGACAGCTTGACTGTACCCCACAACAAAGTGCTTTTGTGGCCAAAAGACTTAAAGGCATTTCTCCACAAGATGTTGTGTATGTCACATCTTATGTATTGCTACTTACAGTAGTTGTAATATTACTGAGGTATGTCTTTGGTATATGGATGTACAAAGCTCCAACTTCCATTTGATTGATGCTTTTTTAACTTCTACCATGCTGCCTGGTGTACAAATGCTTATAAAAGGTCAGCTAAGCAAGATGCCCTACACACAATGAAATAAACTCACAGAGCCTTGTTATTACTACTACCTACTACTACCTAGTGCATAGTGTAACTACCTAAACCTAATTCATGTTAACATGGCTCCCCTTTTCTCGTTTAGGTACCTGCCCCCTGAGTGCTTTGTGGTTGGGAAGGAACCACCCAAAATCTCCAACAAGGTGGATGTATGGTCTGTGGGAGTCATTTTCTACCAGTGTTTGTATGGCCGCAAGGTAGGAGACACATACTGAATATACATCTTATAACAAGACATTTGAGCTATTATTGAGTACTACAGTTATATTTTTATTGCAGAAAAGTAAAAAAAAAAAAAAAATGCAATGCGGATCATTTCACTTGGCTACGTGAATTTAATTTTACTTGTATGTAACATAATTAATTAATTTTTAGTTAAACTTAGTGTTATTTCCTTTTATACACATTAAGGATTCCTTCAGTTTTAAGAAAATTAGGTTTTTAGACAAAAGGATTAAGTGACGTTTTATGATGGACAGTGTACTGAACACCAACATGCTTCAATTGTGTCTTTTCACTTTATGTATTTAATTAATGTTTTGTTTGTTTCAATAACGCTTCTTCTCTTTGCTCTCTAGCCCTTCGGCCACAACCAGTCCCAGCAGGACATCCTGCAGGAAAACACCATACTGAAGGCAACAGATGTGCAGTTTCCCCCTAAACCAGTAGTCACACCTGAAGCTAAGGTATTGGACTCTCTCACGTCACTGCTTTTGTTATGTCTATCTAATGTTTGTATCAAGTCTATGCATTTTCAACTCCCATACATAGCTTTTAGGAGGGATTTTTTGGATGTATATAATTAGGAAATCCTTATCTTTTTACCACAACATTGTCAAAGCTGATATCTGCACTTGAGGTTTTTATTTTCTCATTCACTCCACTCTCATTCTGTCTCCTTTCAGGCCTTTATAAGGCGCTGTCTAGTCTACCGTAAGGAGGATCGCATTGATGTGCACCAGCTGGCCAGTGATCCCTTCCTCATGCCCCACATCCGCAAGTCAGTGGCCTCCTCGGGCATCTCGGGCATGGCTGTGGCCTCCACATCCAGCTCCTCCAACAGCAGCGCCTCAAACTGAGCCCATGCCCTTTAACTAACTGACTGAACCATTGGAAAGAGTGGGATGGGGGCGACACCATACTGTGTCCCCCCTCCCATCAGCATCCCACCTTGCCGTGAAGAGCCCAAGAGAAACTGGTTCGACGACAGCAAGGGGTGGGTGAGAAGTCATGGATGGGTTGGGAAGGGAGACCCACGTCACCCTTCATCCCTCTCATGTCCACCCACCCCAGCCTTCCTGTCCTCCTTTGTTAAAAGGGTGGCATTGTACTGGGGGTCAAAGCCCTGGACAACTCACACAGCAAGGAGCGAGGTTTGGCACTCTGTTGGTGAAAAGTGGGGTTCAGTGTTTGGGATTTTTCTTTTCTGCTTAAAAAAAGAGAAAATAAAAAGAGTATAGAACTGCTTTAATTTGGCCAGATGGAAAGGACTGCGGAAGGCCTCATACCTATACGCACTCACACATACACCCATGCATGAGCCATTCTGGTCCAAGGTAGTCTGAACTGCCCAAGCTCAAACATTTTGTTTGCTCTCATCTCCCTGAACCTAACTGAGAGAACCAGTCTGGTCTGTTATTGTATTGAAACCTAAATATATATGGCACTATGTCATCCAGCCCGCTGTTCTGGGATCTCCGCTTAAATTCCAGATCCAGATAGCTTGTGACGAGAAGAGACTGACGTCACTATCCCCCTTACCCACTCCCATCTCCTTGTCAAAATCCTGTGACCAAAGCTTATAACTTCCAGCTGGTGGCAGTGTTCCACCTCAGTTTTTATAATGAATGGTTTTAGAGTCGTGTTACTTGATATGGAATGGAAGCTGTAGAGAAACGACCCCTTTTACATTTTTTTAAAAAAGTTTTCAATTTAACCAGTTTTATGGAAAAAAAACTCTTGCGTTTTTCAAGTTGCCTTTAATTAGAACTGTTACTGTTTTGATTGACCCCCTACCATAAACACACATATTTATTTAGGTATGTTTGAATTTATTTTTGGCCAATAAAATGCAAAGGACTGGTCTACCTAATAGTACTGTTGGGGGGAGATTGGGCCTTAGCAGAGAGTTGCATAAACCATTAAATACTATTGGTTAAAATGTGTTTGTTGTTCTGGTCTTCTGTCTGACTGGGTTTACCATCACTGTTTTCTTTGAAGGAAAAACTTATTTACAACACAACTACTAATGTATTCATCAGCATCATGTCTGTACTCAGGTTTTGTTTTTCACTTTTCAGAGTAAAATTGGCTTTACATACAATAAATTACAGATATTTTCTAGTGAAGACTTGCAATCAGCCTCACCTAGCTAGTGATGGGTTGTATTGTTCATATTCAGAATTCAGTTATATTCTCTGATAAGTGAGTCAATGGAACAAACAACTCATTCATTGCCAGAAAAGAGACTGTAAACTGTAATGCCACATTGAAAATGTTGATCTAATAAGAGCTGACTTTATGGACGAATACAAATGTTAGAGTAGTGCAGCAGTCAAAAGCAGTAAAGCATCATGATGAATGCTGTCTCTCATTAATAAATCCAGTACTGGTCTGGAGTCACCATGTTTCTGTCAGGAGGTGAAGGACAACATTAATACAAACACTGTTTAAAAAGTCAATATATAGTGGGTTCACATTTGTCCTCTGTCTTTGTGGTGACATGTTGAATATATTAGACACAATTAGGCATTCTAGCACACAAACTGGCATGCATGTGAAACTTCATAATAGGCCACAAATTGAATTGATTATTTTTCAGTGTAGACACCAAGTAGCCACTCACTTGACACATACTGTACGTGTTTATGGAATGGGTTACATCAGCTTTTGGCAATCGGATCAATCAATGTCATGGTGGCAGCAGGCTTAGCAAGGTAGTCTAGACGTGCCTCTCCCAGCAATGATTTCTGGCTCCTCCTGGGGGATCCCGGAGTGTTCCCAAGCTAGATGAGATATATATTCTTTCCAGTGTCTGGAAAGTCTGGAAAACCTTCAATGGAAGGCTACCAAGAGGCATCCAGCTATGAAGGAGACAAGAGAACCACATCATCTGCAAAGAGCAGAGAGGCAATTCTGAGGTCCCCAAATCAGACACTCTTGTCCCTCTGGCTGCACCTTGAGATCCTCCATGATAATCACAAATCACATGTGTTTGATTTCCTGCTGAGAATATGGACACAGCTCTTACACCTGTTATATAAGGAACGGATGTCTCATAGCAACGGCCCTAGTACCTCATACTCCCACAGTACCCCCCACAAGACTCCCCTGGGGACATGGTCGTAAGCCTTCTCCAAGTCCACAAAACACATGTAGACCATATGAGCAAACTCCCCTAACCCCTAGCAGTTCCTCAAAGTGCTCTTTCCACAGCTTCCAGGGTCAGCAGTAATCCTTGCTGAACACAGCCAAGCCCTGATTTCCCTTCCTAAGTCATCTGATGATTTGCAAGAACTTCCTTGAGGCCAACTGATAGCCTCCCAGAACTCCTCCCACATCACGGTTTTTGCTTTTGCAACCACTGAAGCCACAGCCGTTCTGGCCTCCTGGAACCTTTCTGCTGCTTCAGGAGACCCCTGGGCCAGTCAAGCCTGAAAGGCCTCCTTCTTCAGCTTGACGGTCACCTTCGCAGGTTCACACAGTTCTCAAGTTGCTGACACAACAGGCACCGACAACCTTCTCACCACAACTCCAAGCATCTCCCTCCACAATGGAGGCTTTGAACATGGCCCATTTGGAATCTATGTCCCCAACCTCCTGCATGCATACATGAGAAATTCTTCTGGAGGTGGGAAATAAAGACCTCATGGAACGAGGCCTCAGTTAGATGTTCCTAGGTCGCATAGAGGCGACAATCTTGGTCTCCAGGAAAACTCCAACACAGCAGCGCTCAGCCAGGGGGCTCATGAGTATCCCCACACCTGCCCGGCACTTCTCATCCAGGGCACCTCTGGAAAAGGAGAAAGTACAGCCCCTCTCCCGGAGTTTGGTTGCAGACCCAGTGCTATGCGTAGAGGTGAGCCCAACTATATCTAGTGGGTATCGCTCCACCTCCCACACTAGCTCTGGTTCCTTCACTACCAAAGAGGTGAAGTCCCACCTTCCTGGAATCAGTCTGCGATGCCAGGCGTTAGCACAACAGTGTCAAGTATACTTTTTCCCCAGAATGAATGTTTAGGATGTTTATTGAGAAAGCTATGCATTAAAAATGAATAATATTACTATTAAATAAAATTAGATAAAATTACTGTTAAGGCATTGAGCACTATAAGTGGGATATTATGTGATTTTTGAAGTTGAAGAATAATGCTCTTTACCATGGCAGGACTCTCGTGGATCAGTCAAACCACCTCTGAGGCTTTCTGATATTCTTGGCTCAGCATGATATGAACATTAGTGCAGATAGATGTTTGCAATATACAGGTGATGGGCATACTAAAACATATTTGTACAACATACAAGAGGATAGGGTTTTTTGTAGGAAAAAAAGATGTTTACTAAAGAACATTACTGATGCCTTTGCAAAATAATGCATAGATACACTGGAAATCACTAACGGAATCATAGTCTGTGCCCAAAAAGACAGCTGTAATGAAAAAGAAAGAAAAAAACTCTTAGGAGTAAATCCTATAGAACTTTGTGTGTCAAAGAGGCAAAAGCCTTTTTCTCAGGTTTATGAATAATTTTATGAGATCAATTTTAGAGGGTTTTTTTTTTACTATCACCAGGCCACTACAGGCCTACTTGGTTGCTAACCTTTAACAGGCGCCTGGAGGTCCCCGGACCTCATGTTGGGAACCATACAAACACGCACACATTGTTGTCGCTGCTCCATTCATTTCAGTCTCATCTGACTGAGAGGCAGACGGAGCTCTAGCGGTCAAACTCACCAAATCTGTATCATCCGTTCTCAAAGTAAAACACTGGGGCAGTTGCTGCTCCGGCTTCCCTTTTTTTCTCGTTTGGTTTTTTTTTTTTTCAACGTGTGTGTGCGTGTGTTGTAGTTGAGAGCAGCATGCAAGGTAACGGCCGTCACCGAAACAAGGAAACAAGGAGAACATGGACAAATGGGCAATTTATATTTTACAAATGCACTTTATATTTATTCATATTTAGTCTGGAACTGAAGAGGAGCGTTACGGGTGAGAAAAAGCTCTACTTTCGCTTAATTTCATTCATGTAAAAGTCGAAAAACCGGGCATTTAACCTATTGTGCATGGTTTTGTTTTGGCAACTACTTCCAGTCAGAAAATACATGACAAAGCAGATATTGAAAGATATTTTCTGTGTATTCTGGATTTGGTGCCTTGGTATGCCACGAACCAAAAGTCCGAGCAGTGAGTGGAACCAGATGTGGAGAAAAACGGGGGAGGAGGGACGAGGCTGCTGGCTTAGTTTCTCTGTTGTGAATTCTATTTATGTATTAAGTTTATTTAAAGCCGCAAAGCAACGCACTTTTTCGGCTTGTTGTTCTATTTTTGTACCGGATGGATTTTTTAGGCTACATTGGCACCCTGCGGGCAGATGTGACCTTTACATCCAGTTACAGGCTGCAATTAACACATTCAGTACAGTCCTGAAAAGCTACTAGACCATTACATGCTATGGGATGCCTGGAGGGTAAACCCACCTAAACAGTGTTTTCCGGTAAAGATGACATTGGATATTTATAGTATTTTTGTTTTATAACCATAAAATGAACTCCTTGTTTTATGACCACAGAATTATTTTTTCCAGTGTTTCTGCTTGTCAGCTGGAAATGAGAGTTTACAAACCTAACTGCTGTCAATGACTTTTCTATTGTACAGTGAGTGAATGAGATGATGAAGTGGACTACAACAGGGGTTAAGCAGCATGATTTTTTTTTTGGCACAGAAAAGGATATAGAAAGTATAGAATATAATAATATATACTGTCAGTGGCAAGTAATTAAATTGTAAATATTCTAAAAGCTGGGTGAACTAGGCTGTCATCTCTGGCCATCATAACACAAGCAGATACCATAATGATTAACACATTTTCATTTAATCAATTTAATATTACAAAAACGGGTGCAAAGTTACCACACTGAATTTTCTGCTCTTATATTGCCAGACTCAGGACATCATACTGCTTCGTAATACATTAATTTACCTATTTTTGTTTGATCTTAAAGCTAGATTCAGATACTGAGATTATGTGGGTTTACATTCTTATCCCAAACCACATACTGCTAGATACGTATCCTAAATAATCTGGAGCTCTTTTTGGTGAGGCTTAGTTTTTTCATTTTAAAATGACTTGCACCCATCTGCCATCAAATCCCTGTGTTGCGAAAGTTGAGAATACCTTTTTAATCATCAAATGGATGAGCTGCAGTAGGATCTAGGGGGGAAATAATCATTGTTGATTTGTTTTATGAAATGTTGTCTCTTTGGATTTGTTATGTGAATTGTTTTGCAACCAAACCACCAGCTCAGCCACCAGAGTTTAACACTGAAAATATCTTTGATCTGGAACAACTCAGCATGTTGTCATGAACTTTCATGCACTGTGTAACGTCATAGGAAATTAGAGTTTTGTGTTGTCTTGTACCATGTATTGTCACCACACTATACTTGTGGAAATCAATGGAGTAAAGAAAAAGTGTGACAATGATGATACTAGATGATGTATCGGAAATTACGATATTTTTCCCTGATTCATGACTCATAGAACTGCAATACAGCAGAGTTTATTTGGGCATGAAAGTTCCGACTAACACGGTGTGGGATTTCAAAATAAGAGACAGCGCTAGCTCTGTGGTGTTCTGTGGTGCCAGGCTTTAGAGCAAAGTTTTTCATGATCTCACACAAAATACCCATAAAAATTAAATTGAGCACTGTTCTTCTTTAACTTCATCATTGTAAATCACTGTTACCTTACTAGGTTTTCACAGTTAAACCTAAAATGTGGTAAGTCATTATCCCCATTATATTGTGCATAAGTGTGGGATTGATAGAAAGTTTTGACAGTGTGCACTTAGTCTCACTTTGGTTTCTAAATTTTATAGGCACAAGAGTTTCTAGTTACCTGTTTCTGAGTGTGGCTGCAAAATGCAAATATGCTCCTCTCTTCTGAAGGCCCCTCTCGCTTCTCTCCCATGCTTCACGGATTAGGTAAAACCTATCCAGAGTTTGGGTTGCTTCAGAGACCAGACCACCATAAAACACCAAAGAAACAAACACAGCAGGCTGGAATTTCCTGCCTATTTGTTGGTTGCCATTTTGTCACACTGACCAGTTAAAGGCCTGTTTTTTTAATCTCAGACATCTGTCAAAATAAGGAAAGGTTACGGGAAAAGCCTTTTGCTCAGATTTCAGTCTAGATCTTTAGATTAGATATAAGTATATAGAATTAATTAATGGAAAAAAAACAGTTTGGAAGTTTGTTTGAGCTCATAATGTCTTGGGCCAAGACTCCCTATTGATTAGTCACCCACGTACCTAAGTATTGTCCCCAAACCTGGTCCAAAAGATGACGGTATTGAGGAGGTGGTTGTTCTGGGAATATCTGCCTCTTTTGGCGAGTGTTGCTGGTTCTTCTTGGCTGTGGGTTTCAGCCTCTCTCTTCAGCAGAAAACTGTCTTCAGCATTGAAAAAAGGGGTGACAGGGGAAAGAAGAGGATGAGATCACAGCAGGAGAACTGTTGTGGCTTAGCTTTCACAGGGCTCAATGGCTTAAAGTTAATCTGGAATTCTGCACTCACTCTGATTGCCCGGGAGTTTTCTCACATCAAACATCCAGTTGTGTCCCCTCCAGACTAGAATTAAAAGTTCTTTTTGAATTTGGTCCTTGCTGTCTGGAACTTGAGCTTCAGGTTGTCTAGTGGTTCAAAAGCTTTTTCCAGGAGTGTCTCATATTGTCACCATATTAATACTGAGCTTATAGTCACATACTGAAGTGAATTCAACACACAATGCAATGCTGATTTTGGTTCTGGTGTGAAACTCTTCCCACAGGCACCGTTGGAGCAGACTCTGGTCTAATTTTAAAAATGATTTTAATTGTGAAAATTACAAAATGGCATCAGACTGATTTATATGTATGCTTCGCCTCGTTAACAAGTCAGCATTGTGTAAGTTCAGCTATTCAAGTATTCTTAAGGTTTTTACTTGCAATGAGAAGTGTAACTAAATCCTGAGCTAAGATTATAGTATATCAACATTTTATTGTCTGTTGCTGTAGACATCCCACTGTAATTGCAGAGTAGAGATGAATTACAACAGAGAACTGTGGACAAGTCTGTCATAGAGGGTTTTATATGAACTATCCTGAGGGCTTAATACAAAATATTCTGTACAATTTTTAGAGCTGAAAGGATTAGTCAATTGATTAGTTGACCGACTATTAATGAATAAACAATTTTGATCATTGATTAATCATTCAAGTTATTTTTTAAGCAAATATTCATCAATTCTATCTTCACAAATGTGAATATTTGCTGGTCTTCTATGATAGTAAGCAATAAGTAAGCAGTAAGTAAGTAATGAATTAATTCACCAAGAAAGCAGATTAAAGAGCTGACAGAAGTCAGTGCTTGACACTTGACTTAATAGATACTCCAGACAGTGATTTTCCACAGAAACAGGTCTTTGCTGGCATTTAAAAAAAATTGATCCAGCTCTGGATTATGTTGCATTACTATAAGTAACTAGAATAACATTGGAAAGATAGTTTTGTCAAAAGCAACTGAGATGTTTCGTGTTTGCTGGACCAGTGTTTACAGTATAGGTTTATGCTTTTTTTTTTACCTCCCTGTTTTTGTTCCCATCAGGGAACACACTTGCTCTGATTTAAATCTCTCATGATTAAAATAATGAATTAGCAGTTAACAAGCCTAACAGCTGACTGTTACTAAAAATGGATGGCTTTATAAAAAGAGCAGGGTGCCACTGTGCTCCGTTACTGTGTTTGCTACCGACCAAATGAGCTAACACTGCTTCTGAGAAACTCAACCACAGAAGCAGAGTGCAAGAAGAGGGCCGTGTCGGTCGTCTTCTCCAGATTACAGGGATTTTTATGGAGCTCTTGATGAGACTCCATTGTCTCTGTGTCTATAAAAGCAGCACAGGAGGTTTGGAGTGTTTTAGCTGAGAGGTAGGAAACAAGGGATTGCCGCAGACTGAGCCCACTGAAGTATCCGCATAGGAGAGTGTTTTTCAACCAAATGCCCAGTGATCTTTTCCCACCTACCCCACTTCCTGGCCTCTCACAGAAGCTCGCAGAGTAGGAATGCTGAGGCTCACACTTTTTCTCCTCTAAATCTCAGGTCTGAGAGAAGGGAGTTGTGTGTATTTTGGGGATCTGTTTTTTAATCATTTTAACAGGACCTTAATTTAGAGTCACTC
Organism: Siniperca chuatsi; assembly: GCF_020085105.1. Classification (NCBI taxonomy): domain Eukaryota; kingdom Metazoa; phylum Chordata; class Actinopteri; order Centrarchiformes; family Sinipercidae; genus Siniperca; species Siniperca chuatsi. Next base: position 6,695,290 of record NC_058062.1, on the reverse strand, counting down.
CTACACTCCTGACTTGTATATCTCGCTCTTTCTTTCTTCCATCTTCACACAGACTCATAACAACACACTATTATATTCACAATCCTGGCTTCTAGGTTTCCAATCTCTAAATCCTTTCTAAACAATACAAAAGAAAAAAAGGAATGGAAGGAAAACCACATATTTTTTGAGAAAGGGTGTTGGGTTTTGTTACTGGAATTCTAGTCACTGAGGCTGGTGTCCAACCACTGCCCTGAATGTGTTAAGTTCAACACTTTTGTCAGTAACTCTTAGTTTTCTGTTAACATTTTATATTTTTGTATGGTATATGTGTATATGAGAATGCTGCAAAGCTCTGTGGGTAACATGTTGCCGGCAGCTATAGCTCCTCAGAGAATCATACCAAAGTAATGCCAATAAAGGCATCAGTGTACAGCAGTGAGAAGTCTGCAGACTGAAACAGCTACCCATTTCACCACTGAGTTTCATCAAATTAATCAAATAACCTGTTAAAAAAATACAGTTATTTGAGTCAAATGTATCAGAGTCACTCTACAGATTCTCATGATAAAGATCCTTATATATTTATCCCCCCAAACCACCAACTCCTGCTCTCTCCATAGTAAACCCAACAGAAATAGACACCACAAAATGTAGTGAATAAGGTGAGAGGTAATTCCAGGTCAAACTTCGGGTATGGGGTGAATTCTTGAGACCTGGTGCATGTTGAAATACTACAGCCGTGATTGCTAACCTTGCATTAAAAACGTGCAACCACTTCACAGTTTATTGCATGCCATTTCTGCAATTATGTCCTGCTGAGAGTCATATAATGTGTATATAAGATTTTAGGGTTATAACAGGATATTTAGAGGATTAATAACACTGAAGTGTATTACACAGGGACATCAGAGGCCTCAACTCAAACTAGTTCTAACCCAGCACTGCATCTATTAATGGAGATATTGATCCAGCCCCTGACCTGTTCTCTTGCAACATTAGCTGCTAACATGGGATCCTGTTTTCATCAGCATTATTGACTGATGCCATTGTTTCCCTCTCTCTGCACAGCGCCGCTGGACTCTGACGCTGACGAGTTTGCTTTCTTCCATGCGGGCGCCCAGGGGTGCCTGGGGGTGCGGGATCACTCCCTTGTCCTGTCAACCTCCTGTGAGGAAGTCAACCAGCGCTGGAAGTGGGTGACCCGGGGTCGCCTTTTCAACTTGGGCTCTTCACTGTGCCTGGGCATGACCACTGGTAACCTCACCTCCAGATGGGACAGGTCTCCTCTGGGTGTGTACACCTGTGATCGCGAGCCCCCCAGAGTACGCTGGACCTGGAACTGTGGCCAAGTGTTGGACAACCTCAACAACTACCTTCCCTCACCCTCATTTTGGAACTCCTCCTCAACCTCCCCTCCTTCAACGCTCAAATGGGCACTGCATGGTGGTGTGCAGGACCTGTGCTCTAAAACATATCGTGGTAAGCATGCTTGTAATCAAACAAGTTCAGATTTGCATGGCAAGGATTCTTCAGATAGATGTTAAGATTGAAATAACAAGAAAAATGAAATAAGATCAAAAAAAGTAATTATATCCACGTAAAATCCACAAAAAATAAGAAATGAGATCACAAATATTGTCCCCACTGGAGGTATCTGCAAATCATTCTCATTCTTAAATGGACTGAAGGCCCTCATTTCCCCAGCTATAGTGACAGTGACTCAGTGAGCTGCTCCTTCACTGTATGTTGTGCTGCCCCAGTGCGACAGATAGACTTACTATTGTGAATACCGCAGCTGTATCTGATCAAATGGATATAGCAAAATGTTGCTTCAAGGGAATCTTTGAGGACAAGTGGCTGTCTGCCAGTCAGAAAGCCAAGGAAAACATTGCTGGTGTTTGTAAACTCCAGTAAACACACAGAGTTGTCTTTGCCCTCAAGTATATTTGTATTTATATATAGTTTTCAGTCCTGATTAAATCTAACCATGGTGGTTCACAGCTAAGCCTCATTTCCGCTGTCACTGCCATTCTTACCAATATCAAATGTCACGGTTGTTTATTGATAAACTATACTGCGAGGCTCACTCAGCCATATGAGTCTATAGTTAACAGGCTCTGCTTGACTGCAATTAAAACCAGATCAGCCATAAATGTAAGACCAGAAAATCTTTTTGTCCTTCCTCTCCTAAGTCTCCTTTACTTTTTGTGTGGTAAGGGAAGTGGATGAATTAACATTTTTAACTTTCAAGTGCAGATCTTTACAAGTTTCTTTGTGAAGTCAACTCACTGCTGGAGAGGAATGCCTCTGACATTAGTCAGCCGAGGAGCAACTCCTCTGCAGCCAGCCAGCGGTTGGAGCAGAGAGGGAAGTCAGGGAGGGAGCTTAACATGTCTGCCCTACTTTCCATTGGCCTAACTTGTTTTGGTAACACTACAGATCCAACCTCTCTCAATTTCTCTCTGTTGCCCTTTTCTTCTCACCATAGTATTCTGGTGGAATGTAGAGACTAGAACGGCAACCTCAGGGTATTTTGTCAAACTGCAGAAATCAGATTTAGATTATTAGTTAAACTAGCCTAAAAAAATATGTGTAATCATTTAAAGATCCTGCTTTGGAATCTAAATATAGGTTGAATCTTTTTTTCTGAATTCCTAGCTGTTGATTCTGTTTTCACATAAAGTTCATGATAAAAGATACTGATAACCTGCCAATTTTTATTTGTTTATTCTTCCTTGTGCTGACCACTATTTGACTTTACTGTTTTGACTGTAACATCATCCTGTCTTTTCACCCTGTGCTTGGTTATACAAGTCACTGAGAAAACAGATAAGGTATTTCAGTTCAGCACAGTTCACAGCCATAACTTTAGACAACACAAGCATGGCCCGTTTCGGCTGCCGCATGCAGGGATTTAAAGTCTCTCCTCTATTTGTTCCACAGAGATCTACACAATCCAGGGGAACTCTCATGGTCGCCCCTGCTATCTGCCCTTCCTGTATGATGGCCAGTGGTTCCACAACTGCACTAGTATCGGGCGCGAGGACGGTCACCTCTGGTGTGCCACCACCTACGACTACGGCAAGGACGAGCGTTGGGGCTTCTGTCCTGTCAAGAGTGAGTTATCGCTTTGCATGTTCAGGACTGTATTGTTAAATCTCTCTGCTCATTCTGGCAAGACTGGAGAAATTGCCAGAAACTCAGAGAGCTTCACCACACTTTCCTCTTACTGAGCTGTTCACATGACTGTTATTTGTTTCTGCTTTCTCCCCTGGTCTAACGAACTTCTTATTTCCTTCCCTTACTGTCAGGTAGTGGCTGTGAGACATTCTGGGATACTGACCCGCTGACAGACAGCTGTTACCAGTTTAACTTCCAGGCTACACTGTCATGGAGCGAGGCTCGGATCAGTTGCCAGCAGCAGGGGGCAGACCTGCTAAGCATCACCAAGCTGCATGAGCAGACATACATCAATGGTAAAGTCAGTGTGCACACATGTAAATTTGTGTGCAGAGGCATCCACTCATGTTGTAGCTACTTGTTTGCAATATACTTGTTTGAAATATACATTGTATTTTCACCAACCTCTGTGAAAACAGTAGTAAAACCTAAAAACCTTTTACAAAGAGGCTGTGTCATCATGTGTGTCAATCAAGTTTTTGGTTCTTAGCTTCCCTGTGACAAACATAAAAAAAGAAATCTCAAATATTAATAGCATTGGCCATTCAGGACAATGACATTTGCTTTGCAGCATAATGTTTACTTGTATTTGCTGTGCACATTCACTCTCCCAACAGGAATAATTGATTTTTGGGATGTTGTGACCCTGTTGTCAATATTAGGCCACACTTAGGCTATTCTTACATAACAATTCTGTCATCTACCCAATAAAGTGTTGACAGTTAAAATCATGGCTAAGTATTTTCTTTTATTGTGTCTTCCTTCACAAAAGTACACAGAGAAAACAGGGTTTTTGCTCTTGTCATATTTTATAACATTTGAGAAAGGTGTTGTCTTGCTGTTTCAGGTTTACTGACAGGCTACAGTGCTGCTTTGTGGATTGGCCTCAATGACCTGGACATCCATGGAGGGTGGCAGTGGGCCGACTCCTCACCGCTCAAATATCTCAACTGGGAGCCAGGTTAGACTGTAAAGACAACTCAACCTTTTCTGTCTTTTTCTAAGCCTGAAGACCCCGTGATCTTTTTTTAAACATTTATTTCCCACAGAAGGCTGAATGAGCATGCTTCCTCATTTTTAGCAACATGCTGCTCTGAGTGCAAATACACACTTGGCGGCCTTCCAGTGCAACCACAGTCTTTTACTGTTGACCACTGGAGTATTTGGGGGGTAAGTGCCTTGAACAAGGGTACCTTGGCATTATTGATGTTCTGAAGAGAGTTTTTCTTAATCTCATCCTCTAGACCAGCCAAACCATGCTGAGGAGGAGAACTGCGCTGTGATCAGAACTGAGTCATCAGGTCGTTGGCAAAACCGTGATTGTTCTGTTGCTCTGCCATATGTCTGTAAAAAGAGGCCCAATGCCACCCTGGACCCCTTTACTACTGGTCAGTGTACAAGCATTTGAATTAGTCTATTAAAGTTAAATACAGCAGTTGCAGTCCTTTCACAGTGGCAAAGTCCAGAATTTTTTGGGTTGTATCTTTTTGCTCCCACAGACTCGTGGGCAGATGATGAGAAATATGAGTGTGATGTGGGCTGGCAGGCCTTCCAGGCTGGCTGCTACAAGGTGACTTCAGAGAAGTTTGACTGGGATACAGCTCAGAAAACCTGTCAGAAGATGGAGGCCAACCTGGTCAGCATCCACACTCTACCTGAGCTTGAGTTTATTATGCGCAACCTGAAGAGAGGTGATTTGTGCGTTTTTTATTGTACTGTACTTTTCCCTCTGAACTGCATTGCTATTGGGAGCCAGAAATTACATGAAATTCTCTCAAATCAGAGTTCTATATCTATACCACATTTATACCACAGGGTACCCACTAGTAGTTGACTTTAAGGAATATAATAAACATTTTGAAAGATCTACTGTGTTGTAGACAGGGGAAATCAATGATTTTGATATTTGTCTGTATAAATGTAGAAGAAGAAAACAACAAGGGCAAAAAGAAAGAACATGTAACTAATGTTGAAGTGCAGTGGGTTCACAAAGAGTTCAGACACTCCAATCTATCAGAACACTCTAACTTCTCTTCTTCAATTTCTATTTTAAGCACAGGGGAGCAAAATGCGCAGATGATTCAGCTATGCCTTCTTCAGTGTGCAATATTAAAAAATAGAATTAAAAAAGTAAAATATTAAAATGTTAAATGGTATTTTCCAGCTGTTTTTCTACATTTTATGCTCACATCTCCAGAGCAGGCTCAAATGTAGTGGAAACCAGGCAGTTCATCCCTTTCCCTGAGCTGAAGAACACACATTAAGGGAGGAATCAAATTTTTAGGTCATGGAATTGCTCCAATGTAGTTATTGAACCTCATGGAAAAGTCTGACAGTTTCATATTAAGATCATAGTTGGAACCCTAATCCTATTTTCAACCCTAATTCTTTGTTCCCTAATTGTCTTCCTAACCCGACTGTCTATCTGTGTCTTCTGTCAGACATTGGCCAGCTATGGATAGGGCTCCATGACACTGATATGCAAATGGACTTCCAATGGACTGATCACACACCCGTCATCTTCACCTACTGGCACCCCTTTGAACCCAACAACTTCCGCAACACTCAAGAAGATTGCGTCTCCATCTGGGGAGCTGTGAGTGACCCAATACACAGTCACAGTGACCCCCAAAGTCTGGGGTCTTAATCACCTCAAACTAATGGACTCTCACTGTCAGCGAGTCTCCTCCATTTGTATATACTGAACAGCTGTGTTCTCTCTTTTTGTTTGTGTCTTGCTTGCATGTGCAGGAGGGCCGCTGGGATGACAGCCCTTGTAATCTGACTCTGCCCTCCATCTGTAAGAAACTGGGAACAAAGAGTGATGGAAAGCCACAGCACCAAGACTGCAAACAAGTATTATTCTTTTTCTCTCTTTGCATTCAGTGCTACATACTTTTCCCCCTTGGCATTTACTGAATGTTTCCCCTCGATACTAGATATAAACTTCTTGTTTTTTGTCTTCGCTATATCTCTCAGTTTTACTCCATAAAGACTCAGTATCTTCAAATATCTCGCAGCATTTCAGGGCTCTTATTCCAGCTACTGTCTGTAGTGTTGCTGGGAGCATAATTATTATTCTAAATATTTCAGCCCTTCCTTCACCTTTGACCCATTTTCCCTAGCTTCCATCCATCTCTCACCCTTCCACTGGTCCACTAGTCCACCCCCAGTCTGTAACTGTAATATAAATCACTCCCTTAAGAATGGGAAGATTACCAGGCACCCCAGACAAACTAAACCCTGGACACACACGCTCTTCCCTTGGCTTAACACATACTGTACTTTTCCATGGCCCAAAAAACAAAACACAAAATACATACATTTTTTAAGGCATTCAAATTGGGACATGTTTGTATCTTCATTCAGCAAATGTATACAGTACATACAACAAAAATGCACTATCATGCCTACTACTTGTACCCACATGGTGAATTAAATCCCATCTGGAGGATCCATCTACATCTGTCTATGATTTCACAGTCTGTAATTCTCTCCATATGAGACTTAAAGCCTCTCATACCTGACTTGTCCCTATCCGACCATTGCTGCAAATGTTCCCTGTCCAAGTGGACAGTTTAGTGGGGGGGGTTTTCAGGAATGTGTGACATAGTCGATAATCATAGTGAGAAAAGAAATCATAGTGTGTGTTTGTGTGTTGTTTATCTTCGTGCTCTTCAGCAATGTTATATTTTTGCTAAACACTGATTTATGATGTAAATGATCTGAAGTTGAGAGTCGAGCTTTTTCTCAGCTGTTACATTCAACAAAGATCTTTCTATGGATGAACCATTTGTTTGGTGTAATGAATCTTTACCCCTCTCCCTGGGGAGTGAGGCATCATGGGTGGTAATGTGACAGGGGTCATTTGACATGGCACACGCTGCAGGGCCCTGTGGCGGTGCGGTTTGTCAGCAGATGAGCTCACTTCATGCAGCATGTGAAACAACAATGACAAAAAGCCCACTGACCGCTTCAGCAACATTACACCACATGATCCCCAAACCATATACCCCATTCAGCACTTCATTACTAAAAAAATGTAATGGATTGCTCATTACTGTAATGCTGTCATTTTACTTACTCACTGGAGCAGTCACTCGTTACACTAGCATTGCATTTTTCCTTTATACTTCCAAAGACAGTGATTTTATTATCAGGCTAACTTCATGTGTGAATAAACACAGAGCTTAGAAAACTGGGGCGTAAGCAGCTGCTTAGGGCCCCTCAGCCACCAAGGGACCCCTGCAATACTTAAAAATGTGAGCTCTTTGAGTTGTGTTCATTATTTGTGATTATTTTACTGTTTAAAGATACAGCCCCTGATTTTGTCCAAAAGCGGCCCAGATGTCCTCCAAGATTGGAATTATAGCAAATAACAAATTCTGTAGGCATAACAACAGCTTTGCAGACCTTTATAGTGAGTTTCAGCTCAATGTTTTGCTGTCCGGCACACCACTTTACTGTTCTGGTTCACCCTCATTGCTCTCATAGTGTCATTTTCTGCCACAGCAGGCGGCTGTTTTCAGTGAAAAAGCTCTAAAAAAAACCCACTGCACACTACCTGCTCATCACCAAACAGCAGGCAGACACAGTTAGTGACTAGCTGGTGAACATAGTGAAACATTTAGCAGCTAAAGAGCCAGATATTTCCCTCAGGAGTTGGTGGAGACCAAAAACAGAGCTAAAAAGAGAGTGAATATTATTATTATTATACATTCATCAGGTGGCCAGAAACACGACTCCAAATGATTAATAATGTTGCTCCGAGCTGTTTTGCTGCTTAGGGCCCAAAAAAGCTTAGGCCAGTGCTATCCATTGTTTTGGTCAGTGTTTTGTGTAATAAAGTCAAAATAGTGGGAATAATTCCACCTACCAAAATTCATTATATTGCTTTGTTTGTTTTCAAATAACTGAGGACATGTGGTTGAATATAATGTTTGGATGGTTCAGCTTCTCTGTAATTTATGGGGGAGATAACAAAAAACTTAATGGATAATGGACATATGGCTGAAGTCAGATGCAGTTTATCATAACATTGCTACATACTAGTTGATTCTAGTTGAAATACTTCTCAGTACTGTTACATGTTATTGGGAACATGCTATAAGTTAACATTGATGTTGTGACTGTAAGACAGGGAAAGGAAGGATAGGAAAGGGTGTTAAGGAGATGTGAATTTCAACAGATCAAGCCTCTCCAGCAGCTGTAATCTGAGGTTTTTGTCTAGATGCCAGTCGTGGTTGTGCAAAAAGCCTGAGGTTGGTCTTATTCACACAAAGCTGTATACAAACTGTCTCTCACTATCATTCTCGCACAAAATCTCACCTCTTTTGACCTTCTGCGTGTTGGCTGTGTTCTGTGTCTGTACACGTCCACAACTACAGTACATGAGCTGGCAGGAGGGATTGAGGCCAGGGAAAAGTTATTTCTGCATGCCTTGACTTGTTCTTTTTATTCTTCATTTGGGACACAGTTGACTGGTATAAGTGGACTCACTTCTGCTTTGATTGTTAAAATGGCATTAAAATTATTTTCTGAGAGACACCATTTAAGTTTTTTGATATGTTTTAGGTCTTGTTTGCTTGTCTCTCTGTCTGTGAGTATTTTCCTAAATTCGTTGGTCAAACACATTTCTTTTCCATATCTATCCAATACACCCTCTGCCCAAAAAAGTGAAATGTTATTTGATACTCCATTTTCCTGTGTTCAAGTGTTTCAATTTGTTGTTGCCCTATAAATTGCCGTAGTTCCTAAACTTCAGACACTTTTGCCTAAGTAGGTGGTGCTATTGAAACATGACACATTTAAATGCCTATAATGCCTTAAATGATTGAATTAGCAAATTTAAAGAGTTGCACAGCCTTTGTCAAAGTTTGTGCTCTTTGAATGGTTTATTTTTATTTAGAGGGTTTTATTTATTTATTTATTTTTATTTTCCATATCCCGCTATTCTCCTCTTCTCTCCTTCCCTCTCCTCTCAGGGCTGGAAGTGGCACAGTCCAGCTTGTTACTGGGTGGGAGAAGATCTGCTTACTTTTGATGAGGCCAGGAAGTCCTGTGAGGACCATGGAGCCACCCTTGTTACCATTACCAACAGGTGCATGCAGCAACACACACATACCCTGACGCACACACAGACTCCCTTGCAGCAATTAAAAGACATCACAGTGTGTTTTGTCAGTGCTGCCTTTCTGAAAGTCCCTTTATATCGTTAAAGGTTCGAGCAGGCCTTCGCCAACAGCCTGGTGTTCGGTCGCTCTGGTGATTCCTTCTGGATCGGCCTCCATGACCTGGGCAGCCCCGGTTCTTTTCACTGGCTCAGCGGGGATGAAGTGTCCTACACCAACTGGAATCGAGACCAGCCAAGTAGGACACATATATTATGTTTGAATAAGTATGTGAATGACTCACAGAATGAATTACAAATATGATCTGATAATGTATTGCAGGATGCAGAATGACCAGATTGTTGACCAGGTGTCAAAGCACTAAGACATTTTGAAGATCACCTTGGATAATATCTTACTGGTCAAAAATAGATTGTAATAATGCTTGTGGAGTAGTTTTTAGGGATTTGAATAATTTAAGACAAAGTGATGTTCAAGAGAAATCCCGTTTTCATTGTACATGGCTAAAAGATATATTAATGCCAGGTGGATCAATTTTACCTATAAACAGCTGCTAATGCATATTTACATGTTTTTTGTACATATGTACTCTGTTTTTTATTGGTCTGTCTGCTAATGTAAAACGTAACTTACTTCTGTATCCACAACCTGTAAAAGTAGTCATTTATTAATCTGCAGATTATTTTCTCCATTAGTTGAGAAAATTAATGTTGTTGTACTTTCCCAGAGCCCAAGGTAAATCACATCTCGGAAACCAGAGTTATTGGAGTTTTTGTTTAAAAGATGGACTGGAACGATTAATCAGTTATCAAAATAGTTGCAGATTAAATTTCTTTTACCCCGTAATTGATTAATCAACTAACTGTTTCAGCTCTAGTCTTTTATATCTGATATAGTATTTTCATTGTGTTCTGTTGTTTTGTTTTTTTGCCTGTTAATTTCTGTATTCCTGTTACTGTGATGAGTTCACTTCCCTAAGGGCATCATTAAATTTTTTTTATCTAATCTATGGAGATTTTCAACTGCCCAAAACATGAGGTCCGTTCTGAACCAGAGCCAATTTTGGATTTAATCTACAAAGAAGAAACTGGATTGGTCCCAGGTTTTTTTCTTTGGCAAAAATACAGATTCAGAACTACATCCTGATTTGGCTATAAAGCAGCTTTGAATAGCTGACAATCTGACTATCTAATAAAATTATCAGCAGCAGTCAAAACCATCCAGCAGGGTTATGTTCTGATTTAAATTTAATGTATCAGAATTGGATCAGTTTGTTGAGGAAATTGTAAACCGCATTTTTGTCTTCCAACAAATAGTCATTGCAGCACAGAGATGAGATAGTAAAAAACAGTTGTGGGCGAATCCTCTGGCTTTGGAGTCACTAATAATGTAGATCCAAAGACATGAACTGTCTGACCTCTACGCAGATTTGTAGTTGTAGTTTGTTGCTTTAGTAGACTAGGCTGGTTAAAGGACCTCTGACCATTTTTTTATTTATCTGTAGGTTTTTGTCACATGTTGACATTTCTAGTATGAACACTTGTCAATACTATGATATTCTCATGATATTCATATCCCACAAAATTTGACACCTGAGGTTGCACCTCAGGCCAAGTAGTAGCAGAAATTCTCACTACAGTATAACCCCAAGACCCCTATTTGTTCAGCTTTCTTTAAAGCTCCAAAGCCTGTGATTGTGATCATTGACATGATCACATAAACACATATAGTGGTGTGTACAAATTCATATTAGGATAAAAAAAATAAAAATAAATGCTCACTGATAATAAACAAGTTTAAAAAAGTATCAGAAGTGCCTACATGCAACATTTTACATGACTCATTGGCAAATATTTTTTTTAGATATCTGTATAATGAAATAAAACAATTCCATCAACTCTACTGGTGTACACACCTTTTTTTATTTGACCCGTAAGTATGATCCATTAGGGAGATTAGAGAAATAGAGCCTAGACAGCACTCATAATTGTCTTATAAGAAATGTGTAATCACATTTTCCAGACATTTTTCTTCTTCACATCATCCCTCTTTTTCTACATGTTTCTCTTTCCCTTCTCTCACCTACATTTCACCCTGTATCTATTTCAGTCAACGTCAGCGGTGGCTGCGTTTCCATGGCGACGGGCTTCGCAACAGGTCTGTGGGAGGTGAGGGAGTGTGCGTCATCGAAGGCAAAATTCATCTGCCGTCAGAACCAGGATACGTCTCTGAGCCCCGAGCCCCCGGTCCCTCAGCCAACCCCGAGTCTCAGCGGCTCCTGTCCCAGCGGCTGGAAGAGCAACAGCAACCTGCGCTACTGTTACAAGGTTCATCCCAGCAATGTTTTACAGTTTCACACCATCAGTACTCTGCTGGAAGTGTCTTTTAATTTCAGTCACACTTTGGTTTTCATTAATTGGGTAATTCTGTCTTGGACTAAAATGGCCTTGGATAATATTTGAATGGTTACTAAAAATGTTCTCATTTCAATGCAGCGGCATCTGCAGTTTATTATACATTCTTGTAGACGTAGGTATGATCACTTTTTACAAAGTAGCATGACTACTGTTTTCAAGGTGATTTAGAAACACAAGTTCAACTTCAACATAGTGTAGCTGTATGCTTTCCAAGTGTCCAGTCTGATAATAATATTAGAGTCAAAACTATATTTCATCCCGATTACGGACATTAATATACTGTAGTTTCATCAGATAGACTTTAGGATTTATTCTGTTCTCCTTTTATTAGTGTTGCCATGTTAATCAGTTTTCATGTTTAATTAGGTTTTCATTCACAACAGATTGGCATTGTTCATATGTAACTCTGAACTTGTTCATTATGAAATCAATTGAAACAAAGCTTGTATAATACTGTAGGTCATAACTAGAATTAATTACATATCTTAGATGTACATTAGTCCTGAGGAAACTAGATTTTTGTAACATTTGGCATATCTGAAAATGTATTTTTAAAGCTTATATACTGTATATTTAGCATTCACTGAACAGATAGTGGACTTTCGTATGTATAGATCTATTACTTTAACAGTATTTAAATTTATATTTCCAATACGATAACTGAGTTTTAGTTTAGTAGTAGTAATTTATATCAGTAAAGTTTTAAGCAAAAAGTAAGTAAACAGCACCAAGAATCTGACCAAGTATTTAGTGCCAACTTTCAGTTCAGGTTTTTACTGTCAAGTGGTGGACACAATCCGGTCAGCACTCAACAAGTACTGAGGTTTGATACCCAGCCATAGGTAGGAGTGGTAGTTTTTAAGCATAGCATTTTTAATTGAACTGTAATTACACCTTTATCACCTGTATGCAGGTGTTTCATTCCTCCCAGCTTGAGCAGAAGCTGAGCTGGCTGCAGGCTCACCTGTTCTGCCAGAGACACGGAGCCAATCTGCTGAGCATCAGCGGCCCTGAGGAGGAGCACTTCGTTCTGCAGGTCCTCCATGAGGCCTTTGGGTGGGTGTGCGCCTCTGACCAGGTGACATGTGATGTAATATGATGATAATGGTAATGTTGATGATGATGATTATGATGATGATGATGATGTGGCCCACAGGGAGTCAGAGGACCATGAGCAGCACTGGTTTTGGATCGGACTGAACCGCAGAAACCCAATGGACAATGGCAGCTGGAAGTGGAGTGATGGACTGGCTGTGAGTAATGACAAGATGCAACCTAACTGTGAACCAACAGATGCTGAGTAAAAAATGCTTGAAACTAAATCTGTTTACTCTTTGCTTTTGTCTCAGTTCACGTACCAGAACTTCGGCCGCTACTATTACAACATCCGGCAATGTGCTGCAGCAGACTTGGGCACTATGACCTGGCTGGCCATGCACTGTGACTCTGAGTTAGACTGGATCTGCAAAATCCCCAGAGGTACAATAGCACCTATTTGACCTACTTGACCTATTTAGAAAATCCTATACTGTATCGATACATGTGCACTGGACATCTTGACTGGACTGATTTTGTATTCTATTTCATGTTGCATGTTTTCTATTCATCAAATAGCTTTTATAGCTTTTTCCACCTACAGCTCCTATTGTGGGGGCATCACTCTCTGAGTCTCTCAAGACTTCTTCCCTTTTTTATGCATTGCCTTTTGGGCGTCTCACATTTTGTATTTCATGAATACACTTTTCCCTTGTGTTTTAGGTAGTGTTGAGAAGGAACCAGAAGTCTCTGAAGGTCAGTCTTACTTTCTTGGCTTTGGACTCCTCTTAGCATACTGAAATGATCTCATAAGGGCTCTTTTTCAAAACCTTCCTATTATGTCTCATGACTGTCTTTCCTTCCTCCCTCATCCCTCATCTGTCAGGCACCAGTTCACCTGAGTGGATTGGCTTCCAGGAGGCTGAGTATAAATTTTTTGACCACCGCACAACTTGGGACCAGGCCCAGAGGATTTGCTCCTGGTTTGATTCCTCACTGGCCTCCGTCCACTCAGCTGAGGAAGAAGCTTTCCTGGCCAACACTTTACGCAAGGCACTGCACACTTTATCTAAAAGTGCATTATTGTTTGTATTAGTTGATTTAATCCAAAAATGCATTCAATTACTAGTGTTCTAGCAGGCAGTCCAGCCTTATGAGAGCAAAAGCCTCAGAAATACCTAACAAGTATGAACCTGTGTAATTATGGTGTCTATATTATGCATGGCAACCTTTTCTACAGGCAAGCCCTGCACGTTTAAAAGTCTCTGTGACTGTGGCCTCGACATGCCTTTTCACAGTTTCTCTCTCACCTTCAGATGGCGAAGGTGGAGGGTGACAACTGGTGGCTGGGGCTTCACACCTACGAAAACGATGGCCGTTTCCGCTGGTCTGACCATTCTGTGCTCAATTATGTGTCCTGGGCCCTTGGGAGGCCACATGCACTCAGCCGTGATCGCAAATGTGTCTACATGTCTTCCAGCAAAGGTAAGAACAGCCAGAATAAGAGACCTCAAGAGACTAAATCAAATGCAGTACACATACATGATCTTGTATTTTTCACTCCCAAACAGCGGATTGGGCTGATCAAAAGTGCCACTCCGACCTGCCTTACATCTGTAAGAGAGTTAATGTTACAGGCACCATTCCTCCAACTCCATCATCCCCCCACCCACCTTCAGGCTGTGCTGACGGATGGTCCTCCTATCAGCATAAGGTAGTTGCACAACACACCAGGACTACTGCATAATGAAATTGTTACATTAAGTTGTATAAAGGATGCGGGATGTCTAGAATGCATCAAATAAGTATACCATGTAGGCAATGAAGCATAGCAAGTAAACAGGACGTACTTAGTGTTTTATTTCATGCACCTGCTACTGTCCTAACTCAGCCTAACCAACCTGAGCAAACTTTTTTTTCATGTGTGCAATGACATCTGGTGTTTCTGTAGTGTTTCAGAGTATTTGATCAGTCATACCAAGGCACATGGTCTGCAGCCAAGTTGAAATGTGAAATGCAGGGAGGTGTACTGGCAGTGGTGTCCAATCATTTGGAGGAAGGTAATTACATCAGAATACCGCTGGCATAAAGTTACAAGCAGGGAGGTGGTGGTGGACCCAACTAAAGTTAATGAACTTACCTCTCTATACTTGAATGTAGATTACTTACATTTTCATGTATAAATAATTTTGTACGGTAAATTTGTATGATCTGTCATTGTGAGCAGCATCAAATGGCTGTAGTGTGTTATAGTACGTTATGAGAATCCAGTCATTTTATTTTAATAGGAATTGATTGCCTGTTTATCACCAATTGGTAGGTGGTTTATTTATTCCTGTTTATATTTATCACTGTTCATAAGTGCCTCAGAAGAGTTTCACCACACACATGCACACTGATGCAATCAATTCTCCTCCTCACAGCCTTTGTCACCACCCTGCTTTACAATACCAGTGTTGACCTTTGGGTGGGTCTGAACTCAGACTCTAAAGGTCATTTCCAGTGGGCCAAGGCTGGCCTGCTCAGCTACACCAACTGGGCTCCTGGAGAGCCACTCGACAACAGCGGACCACACCACAACAAGACCCCGGTACTCACAAACACACACCTTTCAGCACACATGTCATGGTTTTGTCCTCAATTTGTTCCTGTTCTTATGATTTCACTGTCACCTCTCAGGGAAACTGTGTGGTGATGATTCATGGGAACCCACAGAAGAACACTGGCATGTGGGCTTCCCGAGCCTGTGAGATGGAAAGTAATGGCTTCATCTGTCAAAGGCAACAAGGTGTGATACTGAATAATAACCACGACAACGGCTGCTTTAAAAGTGCAGAATATTTGCACCACAAACACATGTGTGTCGACTTAAATCATCTTGTGTGACTTTGTCATTGCTTCAGACTCAGGTCTCCCTCAAGCCCCGGCTCTTATTCCTGCCTCCCTGTCAAAGCCTGTGGAGCTGGGTGGAGTGACTTACCGGGTTGTGGAAAAGCGTCTGGACTGGACCGGCGCTCTGCACCTTTGTGAATCTTTGAATGGGACCCTGGCCACGGTGAAGGATCCCTACCAGCAGGGTTACCTCACGCTGCTGATCAACAGCCTGCACCGGCCCGCCTGGATCGCTCTCTACAACTATGGAGTGAGCCTATTAACTTATCTTATTATGATTCATTAATAAAGTCACACAAGTACAGCTGTGTTTTTCAGGCTTAGGGAAAATGCAGTGAATTGCTTTTTTTATGTTCTCAGGGACGGAGCTTCACCTGGCTGGGTGAAGAAGAAGTGTCATATTCAAACTGGAAAGATGGGGAGCCCAATCCGATGGCTGGTTGCGGCCACATGACCACTACTGGGCAGTGGACAATGACTCCCTGTGATGCTAAACTGGAGGCTGCTATCTGTCAAATTAGTGGTATGTGTGTGTAATGTGACAGCAATAAATTTAAAACATGTTACACGTAACATACACATAACAACTCACCAGAATGCCATACGCAGTGCTGTTGTGTGCACACACATCTTGTAAAAACCTAAACACCTTACCTGTAATTTCCCCTGGTAACATGTCAGCATTACAGTATGTTACAGTTACTGTAAATTAAATGTATTCATCTTCGTTTTTTTCTCCTTGCCAGATGAGCCTGTGGTTCACCAGTGGATCTATCCCGGCCAGTGCCCCCACTCTCTGGGAGACTGGGCGTGGATGCCTTTCAGAAACCACTGTTATGCCTTCAACCTGCAAAGTCTTAAACTGCAGCAGGATGCACGCATGTCCTGTAAAAAAGGTAGGGAAGAGTTTTAGAAGCGCCCTCACACCTCCCCCATTCTGACTCCTGCTGTGCTGCCCATGCAGCTCATGATACTGAATTGAAAGCCACTAAAGTGCAACACTCTGTCTTTCTCCACTGCAAACACTATTGACAAAATGCATCAATATGTCTATATTTTGTGTTATTTATTGAGCTGGCTGCACCATTGTTAAATCTCCCTACATGATCAATTCCCATTTCTCTTTTGTTCCATCTCTGTGTATTTCTTTCTGTTTCTCTCTTCTAGTGGGAGCAGAACTTCTCTCTATCTTGGATGAGACAGAGAATGGATTTGTATGGGAACACATCCAGAGCTATGCAGAACAGGCACATGGAGCTTGGCTGGGCATCAGCGTGAAAGGTCCAGCAATGTTGCCTCAGACAGTCCTTTCCATCTCCCTCTACAGCAGCAACCTTATTAACCTTCAGATTTTCAAAAGTTTTTTAAATCCAAGCTTATTAATTTTAGACTTTTAGTCAAATTATCTTACTCATAATTTGATAAGTTTTACCTGACTGATTATGATTTCTTTTATAGAATAATCGTGAAACAATTAATTAAGTAGAGGAAACCAGAATCAGAATCAGAATCAGAAATACTTTATTGATCCCTGAGGGGAAACTCTTTTGTTACAGCTGCTCACTATCATGTCAGTGCACACAGGAATAGAAGTACTAAGCAAATCAAATATAATACAGGCATGATAAATTAAGTACAAAGTGGATATAAGTATAAAATTAACATAAGTGTAAAGTACAAAGTGGGTTTACCGGTTGATGATAATTGAATCCAGTATTGGAAATCTCTATGACTGAACAGAGATGTCAGGCAGAACATGATATTACAAATGAGCTCTCCTTAAGATAAAACTAAATAAATAGTTCTGCTTGAGTGTGTTTGAAGCTTCTCTGAGTGTATGTGCATGTGTTCATGCTGCAGGTAGAGGTCTAGTGTGGAGCGAGGACACAGAGATGTCGTACACCAACTGGGAGGCGCATGATGTCGCCTTCTCTGTTCTGTCTCCAAACTCCTGCTTCTGGATCCAGAGCAACAGTGGCCTGTGGAAGCCAGGCTCCTGCAGAAATCGCACACATGGAGTCATCTGCAAAGGGCCTCGCAGTAAGCACACAAGACCACTTTAGCCATGGGAAGTCATTCTCAGAACCAGGTCTATTTGAGTCAGTTGGGTTTGAGATCGAACTAGTCAACAATGAGACCAGAGCAAATTAAATTGTTTTCAAGGTTTCATAAATGCTGAAAAAGTTCCTTGAGCATGGTGATCCATGTGCAGAAGCTAATCAATTCAAAGAGGTTCACATACTATATACAAATGTAAACCCTTAAATGTATTGTAGTGTTGAGAGAAAATAAATGAAGCAGAATGATGAAAAATCATATATTTGTAAGTTTTGTAGACAGGGTGGAACAACCTGAAAAATCACCCAGTAGGCGATGATATCAAGTGCAATTAGAATCATTGCCAAATGCTAAAGTCAATTTTTACTAACTGTCACCTCTTCCATTTGCAGGTGCTGAGACCTCAGCTGTAACATGTCAGTATAATTACCTTCTGCCATGTTTTTCTGTTCACTTGAAACTAAATAAATAAATATCTGTGTTGTAACTTGTATACCAAAAAGTGAATTATTTAAACTAATCCTTACATCTGTCTTCTACCTCTACCTAGTGGATGGTGACCACCTGCCCACACTGATTATTGTCATGGTGACGGGCCTGGTGCTGGTGGGGCTGATTGTCACTGTGATCTACTTGTACCGTCGGCGAACTGTCGGGTCCCGGGGGTCCTATGAAGGGGCCCGCTACAGCCGCACCAACTCCAGCCTCGCAGAGCAGACTGAGAAGAACATCCTGGTGTCTGACATGGAGCTGAACGAGCAGCCAGAGTAGCAGAGCTGACCAACCCAGGATTGGACCCAACCTGACACACGAGAGGCTGATTTCAACGTGCTGACTCAGATACACATTATGGCATGTTTTTGTTGTCTCTTTTGAAACCAAAAAAGATTTTTAAAGTGCTGAAGGGCTGTGTAGAACACAGCAGATGTTTAGTTTTTAAATTGAATCCCCGCCTTGTCAGTCTGCTTTTGCCAAGACTTAACAGTTCTAGCAATTTCTCTCAGATCCTTCCATATGTACAACTTTTCCCCAAAAGTGTTCATGAAGGGCATACATTGATCTACTGGGAGTTTAGTTTTATTGCAGCTGGAAAAGTTCAACATAAAATCGGTTTTATGAAATGACTCCTCACTGTCTTCCTTGGTGCCAAAGTCAATTTCCTTTCTTGTTCCCATTTTGATTGAAAGACTTACAAAGTCCTATCACAGCCACAGATTGACTAAACCATTTGTCTCTGTCCTCTAAATACACAGTCACAGTCTTCTTCAGGACCAAATGCATTTTTTCATTTTCATTTGTTTCTTTTTTGTCATGACAGTATTTACCTGAATTTGAGGTGTGTTTTGGTTGCTTCATTGTGTTCATGTCCTTCCCATTGATTTGTCATTATCTGTGCAGCTGTAGAGAACTGTTACTGATGATGCATGTGTGGTTTTTGTGAGCCTGCCTCTCTCCTTCTTTCTGATCTGACACGTCAGCACCAACTGTCAGATGAGGAGAAGACGAAGAAGTCCAAATGTGAATGTGTGGAAGTTGACAGAGACCATTAATATTAGTGACCTTGAACCGTCTGAGGGCAGTACACTAGAATTGTGCACATTACTAATACTAAGTTCGGTAGAGAACTTAGTATTGAAAGCTGGTCTTTAAATAGACTACATTGTCTTTTTGGTACGGTGGGACTGAAGGTTATCATAAAATGATCAGACTTTCACTTCCCATGGCTTCATGTACATTTTGGCACTTTCTACTATTATCTTGAGCTAATTCAATATAATCCACATGCCTTTAGTCATTATCCTTAAGACACAGTTGCTGCTCTGTGATTCCAAACTTTTGTTTGTGTTGGCTCTTCATGCCACCATCTGGAGCTGATTCAGCAATTTTTAAGGACAGTAATTATCTTTGTATGCACCATGAAATAGGTTTGCAATTTGATATTTGTCTGATTCATCATTTTTATGGACCACAGTTCACTTCTCTGTATATTTTATCACTAAGATATTTTTCTTTATTTGTCTTTTTAATGATGCAGGTTTCACTACGAGTTTTGACTTAAATACAACTGGTAAAGACATTTGGACACTTTCCTTTTTTTATGCAATAATTGCCAACACTTGAATCTCTCCTTGCCCCACAAAGAAAAAACATCCCTCATGTTAATGACACAGTTGTATATATGAGAGCCAAAGAAAAGTGAAATTGTGATAAGAGGAAAACGTCATTTTGAGATTTCACATTTGCACAGCGTAATGACCACATTTTCCAGAGTTCATTTGCCTCCTCAAACATTTTTTTTTTTCCTTCAGCTCTTGCCTCTGAGTGCATTTCTGTCTTCCTTCTCGGCGGAATGCTTTGGAGCCATTTCAGTCTGAGGCTTTTGGTGTTTCACAGAGCTGCTGTAAAAAAACCCAGCTTTTTTTGCTCCGTGAGTTGGACTAAGATAGAGGGGGAAGGGAGGAGGAGAGGGAGTGAGTAGAATAGTGTGTGTGTGTGTGTGTGTGTGTGTGTGTGTGTGTGAGTGTGTGCAGTCTCCAGCTGTGGAATGTTGAGTCGGCAAGAAGAGCTCAGTGGCACGTCTGGAACCAATCAGAGAAGGAGGGCTCAGGGACATGAAGGGTCAGAAAGAAGATTGAAAAAAGGAAAACTAGACGAAGGAGAAAAGGGAAAAAAGGAGGTGTGTGAGGAGGAGTCGGGGATGAAGGAAGAGAGGAAGGAGGAGTGTAAAAGGTGCAGTGGTTTGTCCCAGGCTTGCCCCGGCCTCTGCTGGTGGTTTACTGTACAGGTTTGTCTTTATATGATGTTAACTGACTGAGGTGATGATGTGAAGGTGTGAGAACCCTTGGTGTGTTCCCCAATTAGATCATGTCTATGATGCAGGCTCTTGTCCCTGTGAAGATTACCTGAAGCACCTGTTCAACTTTTTTTTGATAGTTTTTGTGTCCTTTTTATATGAAATGAATAAAGTCTATGTTCTCAAAGCTTCTGCCTTCACAATTATTTATGAAATTATTATTCATTGTGGAGCAAATTCTAATGTGAAATTGTTACCTTCTCTCACAAACAGAGAGAAATAGTATACAGTTTATTTATTGGTAACTTAGCGGTAAGTTTTCCCTGTTGTGAGTTTTCCAAGTCAGTGAGCTGGGATATTAATTAAGGAACTGATGTGTAAAATGTGGACTGCGATGTTGATGTTTTTCCACAAGAGGGCACACCTTGCCTGCTGTATGGATGTCCTGAACATGTTGTCATTTGATTCACTTGACCATTTGTGTCTTACTGCCCACGTGACTGTGTATTTTCAAGTCTCTACAGAGGTACACAACTAACCTACAACTAGCCCTTTTATGTTGTGATCAATTGTAGAATTTCCATTTCTTTGTGATTGCAATTATGTCTACAGTTGAATGGTTTTATGCAAATAATGTGTTACTTTGCCTGATAAGATGCTGCTAGTGTAGTTAGCTAGAGAAAGAGTAGCAGCTATAAGCCATAATCTACCCTATCCATTCCCCAGCTGGACTATGTTAAAATCAACAAGGAGACAAGTTGATGTTTTACCTAGAGACCTGCCACATCCAAGGCAGTAAATTGCTTGTTATTCAAATCAAAATTGCTCTCTGTAATCCATCTTACTTAGGATGGATGGATCCAATTGCATACCGCAGTTTAAAACAGCCAGGGGTTATGTACTCCAGCAATTGTTTATAAGTTTCACAGCCCCGTCGCCTGTTGTTTATAATGTCTCTTCAAGGAACTTTTGCATACTCTTTAAACATTACATTTTTCTGTCTGTTGAATTTCAGACTTGACTAGCTGTGTTAAACATCTCTACCATTAGCTTTATTTGCCGGCTAAAGCTGCAAGTAGTTGTCTAAACACTTTGTTATGTTGTATTTATGCTGCATTGTACTTTAATGTGTTAGTACTTTGTTGTCCTCAATATATATTACGCAGCTGCTGAAGGAAATTTATATATAGCAGCAGTTGCACTGCTTTTGGCTTTATTTCCTCATGTGATGATGCAGAAATGGCTCACTGAGAGGTCATGTGGGTAATGTAAAAGTGTCATTGTGAGGTGAAAAGGGTCGAATCATGATGAGAATTTCATGGTGGCCTGTGGGCTTCTCTCTGCACATTTACAGCAGCCATAGCTAAAGCAGCAACCATCTTGCCTGAGGCATCTTGAATGCACCTGTCTGGGGTTTTGGAGTTTAAAGACAGGCAGCAGTGGCAGAGGTCTCTGCTCTGAGAGTAACTGAACAATATCACTGCTTATTCCTCCTTGCCTCCTCTGAGATACTCGAGTAAAACCCTTCATGATTAATTAACCAACAAAAGAGGAGTGAAAGGAGAATGAAACTCTTCAAATAGCTCAGCTCATGCCTAATCAGTGTCATCTTAATTTGAAGGTTTGATGTTCAGATTCTGCTCTTGTGTTGTTCACAATCTGCTGTTTATTCCCCTTCCTCCCACTCCAAGTGTTCTTCCTATCTGGGTGTTGGCACTGCAGGTTGAGGGAGGGGAACCAGAGAGAAAGCGGCGTTAACAAGTGAAATTAAAAACCCATTCACTCTCCTCAGTCATCCATTTGGAGGCTGGCCAAAGGAGAAGCAGCTGTTAGACTGGCAATGGAGGAAAGAGAGAGAGAGAGAGAGAGAGAGAGAGAGAAGAAGGAGAGGAGAAAAGTGAAAGTGAAAAAGAGAGTTTTGAAAGGAATAGGATCATGCTTATTCTCCCTCTGAACACCAGCAGTGGAATGGGCTCTTTTGAAAAGAAGCTGCCTAATAAAAACTTGCTCTGCACTCAGAATTGCTGTTGGCTTATATAATCAATTGCTTTTAATTCTTCTTGTCCAAAATGGTATCTATGAGACTGACTATGCAGCTTATCAGCAAATAGCTCATGCTGATAACCCCACAGCACTTTCATTTAGTTCCCATTTACAAAACAATATGTACTGATTAAGGTCCAGGGTGCAACAAAATGCAGTTACGTAACAGTAATGGAGGTTGACAGATGTAATCTTTACCACCAGGTGTTGGTTTTCAGGTACTTGTCTCTATGTATGATTTGTCTTGCTCGCTGCTCAAGTTGGTATCGTGTCAAGTGCTCAAGTGTCAATCAGTCATCATCTTTGTGACAATAAATAGTGAGGGAAGTCTGACCTATTGACCTAAAGTCTTTTTCATTCTTTCCAGAGAAGAAACAAGTAGGTTCTCTGTTCCATTGGCATGTATGATGGCTAATTTTAAAGGGTAATTTCACCCAGATCACAAAAAAACTCACTTACTCCTAGAGGTACAGTATATCTAGCCATGCAGATAGTTTCAGTTTTACCTGTATGTGCAGGGGTTTTGAGATATTTACATTTGACATTGGTGTTGCCATCCCAATGGGTTGGCAATATGAAGAAGATCTTCTTTCACAATGTATGTCTTTATTTCTCAATATCGATATACAATACATCATGATGTAGTACATCAGAGTTTTAAATGAGACACAATCACAAGGTAAAATAACCAGATGGGAATGTCTCTTTGGCTCATTCAGTGAATGAACTACCTGTAATGTCAAGGCAGTCCATCACATTGATGAAACATTCTTTTAAATCCAATATTGCTATAAGTCAATCCTGCTCATTGATTTGCAATTATTTGCATTACTCAAAATGGACGAAAACTGCGAGAATATATTAAAGGGATAGCTTTCTCAGCATAAACTCTGTAACAGAATCTCTGAAGGTTGACAAATCAATTCATCATTACCCAGTCCTACCCAGTACAGTATTATGGAGGTGAACGGAATTTGGTTTCTGGTGCTCAAAGCATTGCAAAATGACATTTGGAAAAACTCAAAAGCAATATTTCCCTCTAGAAATAAAGTCCTGGTTCCTTGCTATGAACAGTTTTCACTGGAACTACTTTCCACCAAACAAATAGTCCCCAAGAGACTTAGATATGTCAAAACCTCATCAAATAAAACCCAAACTCGTTGCATGGCTAGATAGGGACAAGTGAGAAAAAAAATTGTGTGTGATTTTGGTGAACTGAACCTCTATCATAGCTGAACACTGAGAGTCTTCTACAAAGGGAGCAGTTCTAATATTATGCTTTTAAGTGGTTACAGCGTACTTGCGCTGCTCTTGTTTCATTTTAGACTGAGGCACCACAGAGACGATGATGTCCCCGTCCCTGTTATCTGCAGTGGTAAGAGCTCTTGGCTGAGATTGCTTCTGGTCTGTCATCATGCAGTATGACAGCTCGCTATCCACCTGTTGACACTGCTAGATGCTTGTCATTGCCGAGCCCCTCTGAACTGTGAGTGCGGAGTCAATATAATAATCTCCCTGGCCAGTGGGTCGCCTGATAAACACTTTGCAGACACACTCACATACCCAGAGATGATGCACTTCACTGCCAGCTAAGAAGGCCCCATCTGGAATCAGACATTGATTTTTAGTCAAAATTATTGCTTTATGGCCATGAAAACAAGCCCTGTGTGCCAGCTTCTTTAAAATGGGGATCAAATTCCCTAATCTTTGTCCAAATCAAAGGCTGCACACTTCAAAGTGACTGGATCAGCAGAGATACACACAGAGCGCCAATGCCAGAGCAGGAGGAAGAAAAAAGCTTTGCTCTCGCTTTGCTGTCCAAACTCATTTTAAGTCCCGTCTTTCTTCTCCCTTCTCGTCTATCCAGTGAGTTTGCAGAAGCATTGTGTTTCAATTTGTGTGTGTGTGTGTGTGTGTGTGTGCGCGCGTGGGTGTGTGTGTGTGCTCTGTGATGGACAGTCGTAAGAGAGAAAACTTGGAGGGCCAGGAGGATGGATGGTGTGCAGAGGCAGGTTGGGGATGGGGGGATTAGAGGCTGGGTGTGGTGCAGTTATCTCCTCTGTGCAGATGAGAACATGTCTTTGCCTGCGGGATGCTGCTCTTTCTCAGGCCAAGGACAGCATCCGTGTGGTGAAAGGGATTATGGGCACACTGTTCCCATTCTCTGCCTTTGGGGAAGCCAGGATCTACACGTGGTTGTCATGTTTGTTGGCCATTTTTCAGGTATGTAATTAGCATCCTTAATGAGTCTAATTAGGGCCTGCACAATTTGCGCTATTTTCAATTTCAATTTTAATGTACAGATGATAACTCGATAAGGGAGCTGAGATTTAGGCAGAAAAAGTGTCTCACTGCTCAGAGACAGTATCATTTTGTATCAAACATTTCAAGATCAGAATCAGAATCAGCTTTATTGGCCAGGTATGTGTACACATACAAGGAATTTGACTCTGTTTTTTGTTGCTCTCAATGTACAAGGACAACAAGCTCAACAAGGTAAACAAACATTAAGTTGCTATATGCATATAGACATATATATTTTTTTAGAAGTACAAAAAACAACAACAGTAACATCTGTAAACAGTAAAACAATTAGTGCAATGGTGCAGAGTGCAAATGGTGCCGAAATAAATATAATTAATGTAACAGGTTGCTTTCTATACATGAGGTAGGTGGATATGGCAATATGTACAGTATACATAGCATGCATAGAAAATGATGAAATAATATTTACATAATTGTTGATTTATTTTTATTTATTTTTTATTTTTTATTTATTATTAATTTCCCATTTTCTGATTCTGAGACACAAAGAGAACTATTGTCTGTGACAACTACTATATAAAGTGAAATAGCAGTGACAGGTTCACTTCACAAGGTATCCACTCCTCCACCTGCCTGATGATAATTCCTTATTGTAAACAACAAAAGGTACCATTATCACCCCTAACCAGGGACAGGATTAGACACGTCCTCATTTGCATGGATTTTCACCCCAAAATAACAATTAAGGAAGAAATAGAGACAAAAGGTGAAGTTAATTTTTGAAAAGCTCAGCTGCTCCAATGCTTACTGCTTTGATGCTTAATCCGTTGTTAACCCCCATAACATTGGGTATACACACATGACCATGCATGTGCACACACACTTTCTCATGCACACACACCTTGAAGAGCTAAGGATACCTGAGTCAGGGGGACCAGGTACTGAAGCCAATATTACCCCTCTGGGAAATAAAGATAGGCCGAGGGTGCAGAAGGAGTGATATGAGGCTACTGTGAGCAACAACCCAATCCCACTTGTGTTTACTCTCGCTGGTTTCCAGGGCAATGGCAGGAGGCTCTGCCTTTCCTGTAAAGGCAAACCCACTTAGAGGAGAAAATTTCAGCCTTGAAAATAAAATGTTGTGGGGGAAAAGGTTCCATTACTGGGAGCTTTTTCTTTTTGTGCAGCAGATTTCTCAGAATGTGACTATACAGACTGCATGTGTATGTGCATAGTCATGTGCTTTCAAATTAACTGTGTAAAACAAGAGACACTGTTTTCACCTAGTGGTTTACTGCTGAGTGTTTTCCTCTGTGAAGTAGTCAGGATATGCAGAGATGAGCTCCATTGTTGGCATAAATTGCTTGGCCCAGAAATGCTGCCTCTCCACTGGGCATCTCCCCCCTCATACTGATCGATCTAATCCTCAGCTATAATGAGTTTCTCTGTCTGAGAGCGAGGGGTGGGCCAGGCCATGAAGTGGAGAGGAGAGTGAGTGGGAGGCGGTGGAGAAATGAGGGACACTGGTGGTGTAGGTAGTGATTAAAGATATTTGCAGAGGTACAAAGTTATCAAGTTATGATCTGACAGCAGATTAACTTCATGATGTGATGTTCTTTCATGAAGTGAACTGTTTCTCTATTCAGTGTTGAAAATAATCTCACACCTTACAGGATATTGCATTGCATAATGGAATAGGCTGCCTCAGTATGGAAATATGACCTGTCTAGATCCATCTGTCACAATTAACTTACCTTGTACTTTTTTTATTACTAAATGAGTCATTAAGTTTATTTAATGTTAAAAATGTTTACTGATGGCAATCACAATTTCCCAAAGCCAAAGTGAGTGTCATCAAATTATATGGAACAATGACAAGCAAGCAAGTGTTCATATTTGTGAAGCTGAACAAGCAAACACATTTTTGTAGATATTACTAATTACCAAAATGAATTAATCGGTTAACAAACTTTTATCAGTAAATGTTTGGTTAATCCACTAGATGATTAATCGACATAGGTTCAGCTATAAATCTATTGGAAATTGACAGAGACTATTGGTCTTAATATGCAGAATTACCTGACATAAGCATAAAGCTGCACTATTATCAATATTATTTACAATGGATCACATGACCACTTATATGTGAAAGTGGTCACTTGCAATGATGAACCCACCGAGAATTATCACCTAACTCTGCTCAGGTCTATGGAGCTTAGTTATTGTAGATTTAGCAAATAAAGTTAACATCCTACTCCAGGGCTATTCAATTAGAAATTCAATTGGGCCAAATTTTAAAACCAGGAAATGTAGATGGGTCAGACATTTTCAGCAGCCTATTTAAAACCTTTTTTTTTTTTTTTTTTTGTAATGACAAATTTTAAACAAATGCAAATAAATGTAATAAAAAATAGCAGGCATTTGGAGATGGCGGTGAAATACTTGCCAGTCCAGGCAGGGTTGAACTGATAATTTTCATTGTCAAATTTATGTTTCAGGGTTGACAGAGACATATTTACTTCCCTACTTGTGACTGTCAATAGCCAGATGTTTTGAAAAGCTAAGTGTGGTCGGAACTCACATGAGAAAATGTTGATTTGTGAAAGTTGACAGTGTCGCTACATCCGTAAACATCCTGCCCGATCAGTACTGCGCATGTGCAACTCTCAACAGAGATAAGAAGGAAGCGAGATAGCTCACTCAATAGCTGCTTCCATACACTATATTTGTAGTTTACTTATTTTGTCATACATCAGATTTATATATGCTGGACCACTCGGAGGTTGCTTCTGGACCAGATGTGGCCTGCGGGCCGCCAGTTGAATGGGTCTGTCCTAATCCATCTGTGTTGTACCATCCAAATAGGTGTAGCCATAGTCAAGCAACAAGCTAGCTAGCTACCTAGAAGTTTAGCCACTATGTGGGTAAAATGAAATGAAAATAGTGCAAAAATACAAAGTGGGTCTATATACATTATAAATATAAGCAAACATTCTGAATTTCTGGATGCTCAACCCCAGAACACACAGAGAGCAACCCCCAAAACGTCCTGCGTGCTCAGCTGGATCCAGGGAGGGAGGTAACAATTAAAGGCAATGTTGCTTCCCTCTTGCAGAGACCAGACAGCCGAAAAGGCGAATAACAAAGCCGAGAAGCTGAGACAGATCAGAGAGGACTGCCTGTAGTTCACAGACCGACTGTCCATCATCTCCCAGAGAGCCGGCACTCTGCACATCAAGGTAGCAGACATGAAGATTTCTCACTACATGAAAAGGCTTTAGAGGAGCAATAATTCACACAGAGCCAACATCTTTGTGAATATATATAACCCATCTCTGAACCATCACACTGTGTCCAACAGGCCTCTATATGTCTGGTCATCTTCTTCTCATTCCTTGTCTTCAAGGAACTTGGAAACAAAAGATGAGAGTGCACTGTCTATTACTTTTAAACATGATGTGTGAGAACTTTCCCCTTTCTAAGAACAGATCACTATTTTTATCTTTCTTGTGTTAGCTCTCTTCCATCAAAAAATAGCAAAGCTATGGGAAAGTAGGGCTGCAACTGATGATTATTTTCATTATGAAATAATCTGTTTATTTGTCAGTTACTGATTAATCTGTCGATAATTAATTTTCATTTCAGAAAATATTTAAAAAAACGGCCATTACAGTTTCCCAGAAAACAAGGTAAAGTCTTCAAATTGTTTAATTTGATCAACAGCCCAAAGGCAAAATCTATTCAATTTACAATGATTTTAAGCAAATTTTTTAGCAAATTCTCACACTGCAGAAGCTGATGTTTATCAAGCACATGTTTGGCATTTTTGCTTGATAAATAAGTTGATAAATGATTTTTCATCACATTTTTTTGTTGATTGAGTTTGTCAGTCAAGTCATCGATTTATCGACTGTGTCATCACTGTAGGCAAGTATCTGAAACAGTGCTGCTGTGTCTTGCTCTGTGTATCTTTGCATGGTCGAGCATCTCTTAGTGGTTTAGCAGGTTCAAGTGTAGCTAATCTGACCACCGCGTGCCTTCAAGGCAAGGGCCTGGCGTGACAGAGGAGACCATGTGAAAGGCCCCTTTGTTGAGCCATGTCATCATTTGTATTCAGCAGGATCAAAGTCTCCTCAGCTGCTTTAAAATTTGTCCTGTGGCTAGAGTTGCCAGAGAAGTGAATGACAATGTCAAGGGATGCAGAAGAGCTACATTTACATAGAAATGGCCCTCGATATGAATGTTTAAGGAATCAGATCAGTCCACAATTTGGGATTGTGTGGGCATGTATCTGTGTCTGCCTTACACTCGCCTGCCTCCAAGTGTGTTTGTGTGTGTGGGTAGGTAATGAATGTGTGTTTGTGGTGTACATGTGGGTGCATGTATGAGAAGAGAGGGGATTGTTGAAATCAATCTTATGGCCACTTTTCTCACTGCATCACTTTTTTAGAATCTTTTTTGGCCTTTTTACCTTTATTGGATAGACTGCCAGTGAAGTTACAAACAGAAAATATCCATGATACCGTGCTTGGGCGGGATAATGTGATCATACCTCTGCCTTCTATTACCGAAGGATGGCCTCAGATAGCAGTAACAAACTAAGTTACCTTGGCATTAGCTAAGTGATGTGGTTATGTGGGATTTTGAGGCTCTGACTTGGCTCTATGTCTGCTTTTAAAAACAAGGTTCTGTCCCACCTCCTTTAATACACCACGCCTGACTTTATTACTATGGAAGTAGTGATAGGCCTCAGAACCTTTTCAGATTGTTCATCACTTCATCTGTAGAAATGGAATCAATAAAGTATCTAATTATGCTACTGTCCTTCCATTCTGAGGTAGTTGTAGGCAGGCAGAGGTATAATCACATTATCCCGTTTTAAGTGTGACAGGTTACCTTCCACATAATTTGTTTCCCCCAAAATGTCTAAGAAAAGGGAAGACACCTGTAAAATAGCTCTTGCAGATGCCGGTTCTGTGAAAGGAATAACCTCCCAAAATTCACGCAAGATATCATGGGACGAGGAATAAGGTGGATAGGAAGAGAAAGAGAGGCAAATAACATGTAACTGAGTGGAAATTGAACCAGGGATGTTGCAGTTATATGGTTCAGTCCTACCCACTAAGTCACCAGGAGGCCCCCTCTTCATTACATCACTTGAAGGGTCGTTATGGTTTATTATTGCACAACTTGTGTCTTATTTTCATTCTTTTGCCCTCATTCCTATTAGTTATGACATTGGACTCACTAATTAATGCTAACATCTGGGAACGTGGTGCCATTGCTAAATAGGGCAAAGGGCAAAAACATGAGCAGTCAGACGATCAAACGGGTTTTAAACAGAAGTTAGACAAACTTATTTGGAAAAGAAAACAAAGGCAAAAACTATGTGTCTGTGTAAACATCCATCACAATTTACAGACCAATTTCCTGGTTGAACGCTAACCTACTGTACAAGCAATTAACTTTTTTTTTAAAAGCACATGATTTAAATCTTGTGTTTTGATAATTAGATTACCATTAGACAACAACTAAATCTAGGTATTTTCTAATGCTGTTAAAGGTTTGTTTACATCAAACTTTTTTGTAAACACAGAAGTAAAACATTTCCAGTTATGATCAGCTGAGAAACACACAAAATGTTGATTTTTCATTATTAAGAAAAGTCCCTCATTCATCCAGGAATGTTCCATCGTAGAAAAGGTTTCAGTCGTAGTCATCTGGACACTGTTTTCAGAATCAATACGTTTCCCATCCGGAAGTCATTCTCAATTGTGAAAAATGGTCTGAGAACTCGTTCTCAGTTCTCGAGTTCTCAGACCATTTTTCACAATTGAGAATGACTTCCGGATGGGAGCCGAAACGTCTTGATCCTGAAAACAGTGTCCAGATGACTATGATTGAAACCTTTTCTACGATTATTAAGAAAAGTTCTTTAATTATATGCGTTTGTAAATGTAGCTCAGATTTACATGTTAAAAAAAATACAAAAACACTAAACCCAGATGCTGTTTATTTGTTAAAAATGTGCACTTTAAAGATTGACGACACCGTGATCTGTAGTTTCACATTAACAACTCATTTGTTTTACTCAGTGGGTCAAATCAGTTGTAATCTTCAAGCCTGCCAGACAGCTGCATGTCATAGCTCGGGCCTTTCTCCTCTTCATCATTTGGAGAAAGGCTATCAGAGCATACACTGATTACACTCTGGCTGCATTGACATCAGCCGTCTTCATTATTATGGCAGACACACAACAGAAAATCAATAGGGTCGTTGTAGACTTAATAAAGGTAATTTCTCTACAGTCCTGGCTCATGCTGTGCCAAAGTACCGGGCTTATTTCTCGACTTATTTTATCCTTCTCCGCTGTTCAATTTGTTGCAGAAATGCAGGAGGGATCGATTCATGAGCCATTAAAACTTTCAAAAGAATATTGTGAAAAAGAAAGGTGAAGGCTTTATTTTAAGATTTGAATGAAGCAGAAATTCTCTATCGAATAGTTTGTTTAGTACGGTGGATAGGGCACATTTATGAGCCCTCTCAAACCCCTTTTTTGAAAAATGTTAGACTATGAAGGTGAATATGAATCGAACTGATAAGGCATTTCACAGTGACCACTTTCACATATAATAGTCTCTGTACAGAAGGATACTACTTAAAGAATAGGAGTATTATCCATGATCACATTTCCATGCTCCAATGCTTCCTGTATAGTTGACTGATCAGTGTATATACAGACTATATTACTGTATATATGTTTTACTTTATACATGTTGCTACATTTTCTTCTTCTTGCACAGTTGATTGCAACTGAGATAATGATACCACACATCAATGCACACACTGTCACATTTTATTTAAATCTGTCTCCTCCATCTGGAGTGAACAGCCAGCAACACTCATATCCAAACATAAAAAAACATGTACATTTTATCTACATCTTTAATTCGAATATATGTGATTTCACAGCACACATTTACATACATACAGACTTTTTCTGCACATACATATTAACCCTCTGTAGGTAGATTGTAGTGAATAGGAACACTTTCACACATTAGTTCTATTCAGATTTTTTCATATAACCATACCCCTCTCACATATCAGCTATTCAGTATATTTATGATTTAATAATCTACACGTTATTTTTGTCTGTATAGTCCATTCCTTCTTTTTTGCGTTCTTAAAGCTTTAATACATGTTTTTACACATTTATAAACAGCACAGTCACATTTTTATATGTACTGTACAAAGTTTGAACTGTTAGATTTGGCTGTTTACCGGATCACCTACAGTAGTTGCTATACTCCTCTACTCCAACAGCCCTGTTTTCTGATAGGCATCAATAAAGTTTCATCTTAATCCATTTATTTGTCCTGACCAAAGCTTGGCTTTCTGCATGCATATAGTGTTCATCACTTTCCCTATAAATGGAAGTAATATTGTCTCTAAAGGCAAATGATTAGCCAAAGAAAATACAGGACATTTCTCCCGAGAGGAGTAAGGAGAGAGCATTTAAATGACTGTTGAAGGGTGGACAAGAGGCTGGATAAGACACTGGTTAAAAAGAATTGTCTAAGCTGGTATGTAGCCTTTGGCAAAAGATTATATTATAAATAGGAAACTTTGGTGAAACTCGCCTCGCAGCCATGCATCAGATCAAGGACAGCTTCAGTCTGTACACTATTAAGATAGTTTACGGATTAAAATTCTTTTAAAGTAGGATTTTAGTCTGTTCGAAATTTATTTTCCTCTCCACTTGGACTAACAGGTTAATCTGCTGTAATTGGAGCACAACAGCCATCAGAAATGGCTCTCTGCCTTTATGAGGGAAGATGCAGCTCGACCAGTGGAGTCGCACAGAACTATCATACCATTCCAACCAAGCCTAGTATTGTCAGTGTCATCCTGAATACCCAGGAAAGCTTAAATGTTGTGAGATGTAATGTCCCATTCCAAGTCTTCTGCAAGGCAGGTTGACTAGTCTGTGTGGACATAAATGCCCCCAGCGAGCCCAGGTGAGTTGACTAAGAAGACAGTGGCCTTGCATTGGCCTGAGGCTTGTTGTCTGTGCATGTCTACCCGAGGCCTGCATATTTATCATCTTATCTCCTCTCTCTGCTACTGACGTGCCTTTAGATTTAAAGCGCTCCTTTATGAATTTTAATGTCCTCTCCTGATCTTGACCCACTGGCTAGACTGAAACTCTCATACGCTAAAAAACACTGACATACTTTTCCAGCATGTGCATGGTATCCCAATAAAACAGACACATGAGCATGGATCAGTAGTGTTCGCTAAAAGCGAGGAGCGTGCTCAATTATTTAATGGACATTGAGAGTGGTGAATAAGGATGGAGTCAGAATTCAAAGCAAATTGAGAGTGTATGTGCGGTGAGTTTGCTGACTACATAAGATGGATAATAAAGAGTCTTTTTGAGTACATCAAGAAAGGACAGTTTTAGTTTGTCTCTTGATAAAATGCATCATATAAGAGCTAACTTACAAGGTTCACATTTCCCTTCGACTTAACTACAAGGATAGTTTTTAGAGTCATAGTTTTGGCCATTTTTCCCATCAGTAGTAAGGATGCAGTCACCAAATGAATTGCCGAGATCTGGGAACACGTCACCATCTTTGTTATTATTGTTTTGTTAAAAAGAAAAGCACCATAGCAGTTAAGTGAATGAAGGACACAGCTGCTGATAGGACTGTGTATTTGCATGCAATATGTGTGTGTGTGTTTGTGTATGTTTGTGTGTGTACAAGGATGTAATTAACAGGTAAATGGGCAACCTGCCTTCACAGAGAGCCAGAGTGACACAATGGCTTGCATCAACATACATATCCCAGCATGCACGCTGTTTGTATTCATGCTATCCCTCACACTCCTACCTCCCTTCCCACTCTCCTCACTCGCTCACTCTTTGCTCATTCTCCTTCTTCTCTCACACACAAACCACACATACACAAAAACAGACACCGCGATTTGCATGGATGACTGTGCCCGTCATGCCAGTGAGAATCAGTAATGTGACGCAAATCAGCCTACTTTGTCTCATCAAGAAGTGATGCTGAGCCTGTGGGCAGTCTAAACCAGCATGTCACTGCCTCATGACTGCTGCCTTTTTCACTTTGAAGGCTGCATTTGCTCACCTTTAGTGTCTGTTTGCAGGCAAAGTTTAATCCCAGATCGACAGCCACGCAGAAGAATACAAGAAGTGAATACTGAGAGGTGTCACTTATTGCTTTGCATGGCTTGTGCTGCACTGAGGCAGCAGTTTTTCTTTGCATCGTCATCCTCTTAGCTCATTTGTCTCTACGTATGTGTGGGTGGGCAGGTTGGTTAAACTTACATGCCTGTATTGAGTGAATATGAGCAACATATGCCTGTGTTTTTGTCTAAAAGCATGCAGTCTTGTTTGCGTGTATGTATCATTGTGTGGCTGAGTGCTTGATGAGCGATTCTCTCGACAGGCCAGGTTATAATGAGATCCCTGGGGCTGAACGCAGGCTGCCTGTGAAACAACAGATGTGACTGGACTCGCTCAGTCTACCTTCTCTCCCCACTAGATGACAGAGCTGCCACTCAGAGGGAAGGAGGATGACTGACAGGTGAGGAGGGCTCCTGTGTAGGGCAGGAGATGGGTGAATTACTGTGAGGAAAGGGGAAGCAGTCACCTGGGCTGACATTTGATCCCACAGCTCGGTGCTCTCCAAACAAAATAGTCTGACGGCTGAAACATCCCAAATGTCAACAGCTCTATTGCACTGGAGATGTGATGATGATGATGAGACCTTATACTTCTGCTACTGATGCTACACTTCAAAAGCAAGCAGAATAATCTGACATTTAAAAGGAGACATTTGGAGACTTTCAGATAAGGTGCCATCTATAATCACATCGGAAATGATCAGTTGTTAATGTTTTAAATGCAGAAGGCTTGTAAGCTGTGCAAATGGGGGAAAAAAATCAGATTTCCCGTGAATATACTAAAAGTGAATCCTCACATTTTTTTTGACATTTTGCCCTCCCCAGAAAAGCACTCTTTATAGGAAAAATAATTCAGGATGCGATTTTTCACCTGTCTTTCTTCTATAAGTCCCAAGAGAGAGCCAGGCGGGGGAACTGGCAGAGGCCCCCAGTCAAATGTTACTGCAGAGTGCCAGAAACATCACAATAGAGGTTCTGTGTGAGGGAAAGAGCAAATGGGCACGCGCGCACACACAAACACACACACACAAAAACATCCCTCTGCTCCTGGGCAGACAGCCACTGGCCCACTGCAGCCTCTCAGTGAATAGTGTATTGTGCTTCCTCCAACAGGAACCTGCTGCAGAAACCTGTTACTGCGCCATGTGCAGGCCAGAGCGAAATTTAACAATTAGCCAAAGGTTGCATTAGATACAACCCTGTGATTCTGTTTTGTTTTTGTTTTGTTTTTTAACGATTACCCAAATTACACAAAAACACATTTTGAGTCAACAATTTTCACACAGTCAACACACAGTCAACAGTTTTATAGGGACTTTTCTGTGGTACAAACATTATCAAGAGTAACTAGGACATTGTTTCTGGAAAGACTCGGTGTTTGCATGATATCTCAGCAACTATAGGATGGACTGCCGTGAAATTTTCAGACATTCATGATCCCAAAAGGATGAAGCCTACTGGTGATTGGCGATTTCTGACTTTTCCTTAACACGACCAGCAGGTTGACATTTTTGTTTTTTAGTGAAATATCTCAACAACTTTTGCCATGAAATTTGGTACAGGATTAATTGTTATAACTTTGGTGTTCCCCCAACTTTTCATTTTAATTTGTCCAATACTTTGGTTTATGAAC
Source organism: Siniperca chuatsi (assembly GCF_020085105.1). Taxonomy (NCBI): domain Eukaryota; kingdom Metazoa; phylum Chordata; class Actinopteri; order Centrarchiformes; family Sinipercidae; genus Siniperca; species Siniperca chuatsi. Next base: position 6,659,644 of record NC_058062.1, on the reverse strand, counting down.
AAATCAAAACAAAACATATTACATTCTCATCAGCCTCAGCTGTACTTTGTGTTTAGTGCTAATTTAGATGACACTTTAACCCAACTCTGACCCTGGCTTTTGTTTACACAACATACAGTATATTAGCACTGGTCATCTGCCCACAATGCAACACTTATGATCTGACAGTGAATCTGAAATATTTTAGGTTACGCAGTGTTGTACACTAGTTAATCCCTGTGCTGTAGCTCCCTGGTTTCTTTATGAGACAACATGTCATTAACTAGATAATCAAGCTTGTTCCCATTATCGCTGCTCATTTTAATGAGCTGTGTACATCCACAGCACTGCCTCCAGAGATGAGCCATCACACAACAAGGCCTGATTTTCTCCAGCATTCTCTAATGCTCTGGTTAATGTGTGTAAATTAAACAACAACTATTTTATTTGTAAGTCTGCTATCTTTGGGACATGACATTTAATGTTACTCTATCAGGCACTATTTGCAGATTGCTTTTTTATAAACATATCATTAACCTTAGAGCTGCATAGTAACTCCATATCTGTTCCATTGCCATTCAATCAGCATACACTGGCTGGATATTTTGCAGGTGAAATATGTAGCATCTCCATCATCAGAGAAGGCTATGATGCATGACCTGCTTGACTCAGTTGATAAATGATTTATCAAAAGCACACATTACCAGTCTAGGTAAGGGTTGTGGACACAGAGAGATGCAAGCAGGAAGAGGAAAGAAAGCGAGTACTGAATCTGAGAGCAGAACATTGATGCTCCAGATGGTGTCGGTGACAGGTGTGATCATCATTGGGAATTACGCTACACTTGTGATACTCTGACTGCACAATGTGTGATATTTCAGCTCTAATTTCAGCTACACATCACACCACAAGAAAAGTGCCTTCAACATGAATGGCTTTTGAAACAGACAGGAGCAACATAACCAAGCAGACAATCAACGTTTGTACTGTAGGTAGACGAAAATAATATGATTTAAAGCATACAAATACATTTGTAAAACATCAAACAAGCTTGTTAAATCAAAATTTAAGGGTTTGCAAATTTGATTTTGTAAAATCACTTAGATTGTTTTTGTAAACCCGGGAATTAAATGCTTTCAACAAATCAATTTTATAATATTTAATTTAAACCATTCAACTATAATATATTAATTGCTGCAAACTCAAGGCTATTAATATTAAAAAAGCTAAATTTTTTCATAGAAAAACAAGCCCTGGCAACCCTGGTCAGAAACCAAATCAGTGGCATGGTGTCCTCTGTTTAGTTCCAATTGGAAGTTATCATTGATGGCTGATTTTGACAGAAAGAGGCCTGGGCGAATCCTGCCATTACATAAATGACCATGAAAAAGGCCACTTGCATTTCATTTTCACTGCAAATTAGTTATAATGAGTACATAATTCAAATATAAAATTCCAGTTTGCAATTTTAGGTTGCACATTACAGTTTAGCTTACACATTGTCTGCCAGTTTGAAAATGAATAGTCCATTTTATTTTAAATTTCAGTATCTGTATGGCAGTGTTATGCTATGGAGAAAACTGAAATGTATTTTGACTGCAAATTTGCCTTTTAAAATGAAAATATATATTTTTTTCATTTTGGCCTACATCATGCGCACACAAATAGAAAACAAAACCTTTAGGTATATGCTGGGATAAATGTGTTTTTTTGATACTAAGTTTCAGTGGTTTGTTTAGAATTGCATACTTCCTTGAATGCTGTTGTTCCACTCAGTTACACCAGGGAACAAATGTGCTTTCATTGACTAACACGTAAATGCCCCATAGTGTGACATTTATACTCTCCAGCATTTTTAATAGTTTCAAACCTGAGAGTGCTCAGGTGAAAACATTGAAACTGTGTTCAAAGCATTAAGTTTGATGTTGGTATATTGTCTTAAAAATGCTTTGTGTCTGTTTGTGTGTGTGTGTGTGAGACTCAGTATATTTATGTCTCCAAACACTCACCATGGGGCGTTTTCAAAGACTCTGCAAGTCTGTCAACTCAAAATAAATGTTTAGATTCCCATCTCTTGGTGGCAGTTGAGCAGGTACAGCTATATAGATTGGAGTGGACTTTCTTCCAGCAGAGTACTTTATCACTATTAACGTCCCTCCCATGTGCCATCATTTTCTCTCCATTTGTTCTCTTTCTCTTCTAGACACTAGAGCACTTTATCTCACTGTTCTTCCTCATTCCTCTCCTCGTTGTTTAAACTCTCTCATTTGTAAAGGACGCAGGTAATGTTGCTGTTGTCCTGATCTCCATTTTTACAGGCTGTCTTTCTAACTCTATCTAACACCACTTCCACAGGATGAGAGAGAAAAAAGGTGAGAGTGGTAAAGAGAAGAGGGAGGGAAAAATGCGTTGTCCATTGCTTTGAATACAAATTGCAGCTTTCAAAAACTGAAACCAAGTGATTTTAACATTTGGCTCAGACAAATATGCTCCTTTGGCTTAAAATATAGCTGCTGTTTTCACTGCATCTTCATCTCAAACACCCATTATAATTGGCATTAATTCAGTGTTAGCAAGCTGTGAAAATGTAATTTCCAGTTCAAGGGCTCCAATTGGAGCTTAGCTAAAGTGGAGAGCATTACACTGTCTGTTGAATTGGTTTTGCCAGGCTGAGATTGCCCTGGTTCCTCTGCTGAGAGGTACGGGTTAATAGATCAACAGCGGAGGAGGCTGAGAGAGCGATATGGGCTGAGAGAAAAGAAAAGAGCAGGAGTGTGGTTATTTAGAGGTAAAGGGAGGAGAGAAGCATGTGGATATATGAGGGGGGAGAGTGAGTGATTGGCTTGATTTCCCCTGTGTGTCTGTCATCATTGGGGAGCTGGTCTGGCTCCATCATCTGGCCAGGAGCTCGGCTGCAGCTCCTAATGCCACTCCTGCCTACATTACATGGCTATTTGCAGGAACGCGCTGTGGTTTGATGGTCAGCCATATTGGTCATCATTGCCTCTTCGCAGGAAATGAACAAACAGAGGGGAAAGGCAATTTCTTATTGTCTCCCTTTCCTTCCTCCCTCCTATAAATACGGTGTGGAGATTTGCTATATTGTGTTTATTCATGCTGAAAATCTTTTATTAGGCCTTTGATTTGTAGACGACTGTTTGCCATTTTTCTGTCTTTCTTTGCTTTTGTTGCCTTGTTCTTTCTATTGTCTGATTAATTTTGAATGTGTGTGTGCTGCTTGTCTGTCAGCTGTTTTTGTGCTGCTGTGTTTTAAAGTTTTGTGGGATTTGTTCTGTTTATTGCCTATCTGGTTTCTCTCTGGACCATTTGGCTCTACCACAAGTCTGTGTTATAGTTGGATGTCTCTCAGGACTCCTTGTAGCTAACCGGGCAACGCTGGCACGTCTTCGTGTTTATGAGACAGCGGGCATGTGTTTGGTCCCACCTGGCAGGGGGAGATAGAGAGGGAGGGGGGCTTGAAGGAGTGTGAATGAGAGGCCTGTTGTGACACTGTGGGGAGCGGGTGGGCATATTGGAGAGCAGCAGGTGCTCAGCCAATCTGGGAGGTGGCCTGAGCTACCAAAATGGCCACCTCAAAGGAGGGACAGCCTCTGATTGGCTCCCGATCAAAACTGACAGGGGCAACGACCACGTTGCTTTGCCAAGGATCCAGTCTGAGTGCACCTGGCCTTGAGTCACATGACCGGAGATGTCTCAGACAGACTCTGTGTGCGGCGCTTGTGTGTGGCTGCTTTGAAGTCCTTGGTTCTGGCTTGTTTGTGTTGTGACCACATGGAGAGTTGAGGCCCGGCTCTTCCTCTAAGGAGAGCTGGTGGGAGTGGCTTTGTCTGCTTGCCAGTCGCCATAGATGTGGCTGGTTTTCAACGGATGCTTCTTTGTTTTTCAGCTAATTTGGTTTTATTCCCACATCTCTCATCTCTCCAGGGGTCGCCGGTCAGTGTTCAGCCTCTTTGGTATTAGAATACCAATCAAACACCCACCAGTACCGACTAAACACTTGTCAAACCCTGAGCCAAGAGCATCCGCCTCCTCATCTTGTGTCTTTTGAGTGTATACTTGTAGGCCAGCAGAGCCATCTGGACACAGAGTACCACTGCTGCTGCTGCTGCTGCTCCCCCCCATATATATTATACTTTTTGAAGCATTGGTGGAAGTAAATAAAGGATAAGGATATCACTGCAAAGCTAGCGTTGTCATAACACCAGAGCTGGCCTCATTTGTCAAGAAAAAGCCAGAGGAATGCACAGCTAAAGTGCAAATGTATATATAATAGTCATGTTACTATGGACCCTTTAAAAAAGCCTGTTAGATACTAAATGGGTTTTTGAGGAACAGCACCTGCTTAAGGTCACAATGAGACCGCTCTCATTAATATATATCCAAGGGTTATGATGTTGTTATGTGTTTAATGCAGAGACTGTTCATGTTTATCCTTTCTACCACAGAGAACTGACTAGATCAACACGGCAGAATGATTCACTCCATGCCCTGTTTCCACCTTCGACTTTTATCCTTGACTCTGAGTGACCCTTGACTCCGGAAATTACCCAGAGGAAATAGTAACCCCCCCACCCCTGACTGCCACTGACCCCGATCTGCAGTCCGCAAAGAAAAACTACAGCTATTATGTCATTATTTCCAGCCTCAGCAATAAAAGCCTGTAGAAGAAAATTAAGAGATAAGTGCAGGGGAGTGAACAGAAGACTGAATAGGACAGTCTATTGTGAAATTGTTCATTTTTCTGTCAGGACAAAAGGGAAATCAATAGGAGATATTGATGTTGAGCTCTAGGCTCACTTGTATCGTTGCTGCTTTGTCATCTTTCTCTCGTTCTCTCTGAATAGTGATTTTGAAGGTGTGTGGTGATGCGTGTCTGTCTGTTTTTTTGTTATATGTGTGTGTGTTTCCTTTTCTTAGACTGACATCAGAAGATTGTTTTGGGAAAACTTAAATAAATGAGTTTACATCGGGTTTCACATCAATCCCCACTAAAGGTGGACGGATTAAGATATTTCTATTATTATTACTTTGTATTGCAACAGAATTACGTCAGCCTAGTAATGGTTTGGTGTAAAACAGTCACCTGTCACTCAAGACAATCCTCAGTGTCACCAAGAGATCTACTGATTCCTCTAATGCTGCTATGACCTCCTCTGTAAAATTCAGTGACCCAATCCTCATTCTGGAAGAGCGTATGTGTTTATATGTGTGCATATCTGTGAGGGTGCACATGTGTGCGTGTGTACGCTGTTGAGCCCTTGAGCACTTGGCAGAAGGACACCCCTGTGCTCAGCACCGTGTCCATCACTCATCTCTGTAAAGTATTAGTGTAGATCATAGCCTGTATAAAAAAATGGACAGTGTCGTGACATCAGCCATAGGTTTCTGAAGAGCTGTTGTGAAGCTCAAAGTAAGCAACTCTGGTGGCTCCGGCCGTTGCCATCTTGGCAGTCCCTGACTCCGGCTAATCCAAAAATGGGCAAAGAGGTGGAGCTGAGGTGGCCAAATGAAACCACCTGGTTGACGAAACCAACTATGCAGTCCAACTATCCCTATTTTCCCTACTATACCTGAGTTCGTTAATCCAATTAACTTAATTTACAATAAAGAATACTTATGGTAATGTTGTCCTGTTTCTCTTTTATCCCTATACACTTTTAATTGTCTTGAGTTCCTTTATCCACCATTAGTGAACACCACTATTATCGCTTTGACAAACTATCACTTATATTTATCTCATATGCTCAAATTTAGTTTCAATAACTTGAGCTACCACAATAATTTCCTTCAAATGGAAACACACAATCTAACGACAATTCAAGTTACATTTATTTCAAGTTCACATCAAACTCAGTGGGCCCACACTCACCAAGCACACACACACACACACACACACACACACAAGCCAGCATATATTAAAATAAACTCCCAAAAAACCTCAAGTTATAGGCCTGATGTGATGCTTGGGAGCAGAGATTCCGAAAACTATTGGTCCTCTTCACTCAAAAGAGCAATAAAATAAAAGTGTGTTACCTTGGGTAAGCAATCTGAGTCCAATCTACAGCTTTTATCAGTCTCTCGGTCTCCGGTGAAGAACAGGATGGCAAGCAGGTGTCCAAAGATGGCGTGGTCTGTCCCACGTGGTCCAAGGTATTCACATCGACTTGGAACAACGAAGACTCATCGGGTTCAGGAGAGATGTGAAGCGGGAGAGGAGCAAGAGGGAGGTCGGGCATCAGTCGCCTCCCACCTCCACAGGCGCACCAAAACTGGTAAGAAGGTATTATGAGACAGGACGGGCAGAAGCTAGCTGGTTAGCATGCTAATTTCAGTATATATCTCTGCACCACAATAACACTTCTTTGACATAATGTCATAACTGTGATTTCTTCACATTCTGTTGATCATTTTTGTTAATTGTTCAATGTTTTAAACCTAACTTCTTAAATATAGCTCCTTTAAATAATATACACTTAATTTTACATTTTAACACCAATTCAAAGCAAACCAACGTTGCTGCCCCTATGTGCCCCTATGTGTAATTCTGATCTGTGGAACTCCTAGCGGTAGAATCAAGAAAAAAACACTCAGTATAAACAGCCCTTTAATGAGGGAACACCAGCTCTTGCATGCACGTTGATTAGCCCTAAATGAACAGGCCAGAATCTGTAGGAATTATGTCAATATTGGACAATTCCACCTCACGATTTACGTCCAATGCCAATGTTTATTGAGAATGCAGGAAGTAATGTGCCCTTCATGCAGCCAGATGGAGATTAAAGGTGTTGATGCCAGGGTGGTGAATGGTCATGTAGCATGTATGACTTTCAGGAGACTGGCATTGCAAACCTGCAGTTAACGTTTGCCTTTTTATTAACCTTAGCCTAGTGTTTTAATTGCCTGGCCCTTACCAACCTGTTAGCCATAGTTTATTTGATATGACCATAATCTTTCCCTAACCTTAAAGAGTAACTTACCATTAGGCTAAAAGCATTGTTTCACTGCCCTCTCTGGTTGAAGTTTTCAACAGTGATGTCACAATGTATGACATACACTGACATACTTCAACATCACTGCAGCAAGGTGAAGTTGAATCCCTAGAGGTTAGCAAAAACAAGATTTTCAGGGGGTGGTAAATTGCTCTTTAAACATATTGCAGTTGCTACATCCAGACTGTGTAGAAAGGGGGAATTCGAAACATGTTGTCATTGAACAAAATCCTGTGTTTTGCAGAATCGTTCAAATCAATGTTCTTATATGGCGATAGGGTTAAACGCAGTTAAGTGCTCTTGGGCAAGACACTGAACCCCAAATTGGGCTGTGCCTTCAGTGTGTGTGAATGATTAGTTACTTTGGACTGATGAGCAGTTAGTCAGTGTATGAATGGGGTGAATGTGATATGCAGTGTGTGAAGCGCTTTGAGTGGTCGGAAGACTAGAAAGTACAGTCCATTTACCATTTTGACTTTAAGTGGCCTCCTACGTGCACTTGCCTGGGGTCCCAAAATGACTATGTCTACCATTGCGTTGATTCTCAGCTTTTCATTATCTAAGCCCTTATAATCTCTGCTCATCTTCTCTTCTATTCAGTTATCAGTCACATCTTTCTTTCACATCCACCCAGCTGCATATATTCAAAGATACATAACACGTTTATTCCAGAAACACAAAAGTTCTCATTTCTTGTTTCCAGGAGACAGACCTAAGTCAACTTCCCTTAAATAATTACCTTCATCTTACAGTGGCATCATTATTGGTAACCCACGCGCATCAGATCAGATAAGAAATACTTTATTGATTCCTGAGGGGAAACTCTTTTGTTACAGCAGCTCACTATCACATCAGTGCACACAGGAATAGAAGTACTAAGCAAAAAATATAATACACTATAATACAGGTCAGAAAACAAATTAAGTACCAAGTGGGTATAAGTATAAAATTAAAATAGGTGTGAAGTGGGTTTAACGGTTGATGATAATAATATGGTATAAAGTACGGTATAAAGTAATAGTGCATAGTAATAGTGAACTGTTAAGTTAAGTGTAGCTTATTAGGATTATAATGAGACGGAGGATATTGCACAGCAGTAATAGAGGTATGAATAAATATCAATAAATAGGGAATTTTAAACTGAAAAGACTATATTGCACAGCAGTATTAACACATAATATTGCACAATTATGTCAAGTATTGCAGTTATGTTAATGATCAATGTCCAGTTTAATGACTTAGGGTCATATAGACTTAGAGGGAGGAGTTAAAGAGTTGGATGGCCACAGGCAGGAAGGACTTCCTGTGGCGTCCTTTGTTTGACCAGCACGTCATGGAGTGGATGGGAGACACTGTCCAAGATGGCATGTAGTTTGGCCAGCATCCTCCTCTCTGACACCACCGCCAGAGAGTCCAGCTCCACCCCACCCCACAAAGTACAAAGTGCTTCACAACAAGAGAAATAAAATACCACAGTGAATGACAAGATATAAAGAAATAAAATACACAAAAGCAATAAAATAAACAGTAAAATAAACAGCCAGTTCAGGTAAAATCAGGATATGCTTTCAGATAAAAATGTGTTTTGAGACGAGACTTAAACGAAGACACTGACTCAGACAACCTAATTTCTTCAGGCAAGTTGTTCCAGAGTCTCGGTGCCCTGATAGCAAAAGCTCTGCCCCCTTAGTTTTCATTCTGGACTCAGGAACAGATAGGAGACCCCTGCCTGAAGATCTCAAACTACGTGAAGGTTCATAAGGGATTACAAGGTCTAAAATATAATCTGGGGCCAGGCCATGAAGAGCCTTAAAAGTAATCAACAAGATCTTAAAATCAATCCTAAAACCAACAGGGAGCCAATGTAAAGAGGCTAAAACAGGTGTTATGTGGTTGTACTTCTTGGTCCTGGTTAACAGCCTAGCAGCTGAGTTTTGTACAGTCTGCAGTCGTGTTTTTTGATTAAGACAAGTGAACAGGCTGTTACAATAATCAAGGCATGAGGAGATAAAAGCATGTACATCACTAAGCATCACTAAGATTTAAAATAGATCGTATTTTTGCAATGTTTCTGAGGTGATAAAAACATGATTGGACAAGTTTAGAGATATGTTGCTCAAAACATAAATTGCTATCAAACAGGACACCAAGATTTCTTGCAACAGGCTTGTTGTTACAGGTTACCAGTAGATGGCAGTATTTGTTTAGTGATGTGTTGGGGCCCAATAACAAGGATTTCAGTTTTATTTGAGTTGAGCTGACATCCAATTTTTTATGTCAGACAGGCAGTCATGCAGAGAACTCAGCGTACTAAGGTCAGTGGGCTTGACAGGGAGGTACAACTGTGTGTCATCCGCATAACATTAAAAAGAAATACCATGTCTGTGGATTACATCACCCAAAGGAAGCATGTACAAAGAGAACAGTATTGGTCCCAGAATTGAACCTTGAGGCACACCGTACTTGATATGGGAGAAGGATGACATGAAGTTATTAATGCTGACACAGAATTTCCTATTGGACAGATAAGATGAGAACCAGTCTAGTGCAGTGCCAGATATGCCCACCCAGTGCCTCAGTCTATCTAAAAGAATGCCATGATCAATTGTGTCAAAGGCTGCACTTAAGTCCAACAGCACAAGAATTGATCACATGTCTGTGTCTGCATTCATTAAAAGGTCATTGGTGACTTTGAGGAGGGCTGTCTCAGTGCTGTGGTGTTGACAAGGGCCAGATTGGAACTTTTCAAAGGTATTATTGTTTTCCACAGCAGCAAGAAGCTGCTTAGATACAAGTTTTTCGAGAATCTTTGAAATAAAAGGCAATTTGGAGATTGGGTTACCCAGGAGGGTGGGACCAAGCCCAGGTTTTTTTAGGACTGGCTGGACACAAGCTGTTTTAACAATGTTTTAACAATGTTGAAGGACCTCAGCCTCCTCAGAAAATAGAGGCTCTGGCCTTTCCTGTAAAGAGCTTGAGTGTTCTTAGCCCAGTCCAGTTTATTGTCCATGTGTACTCCCAGGTACTTGTAATCCTCTACAATGTCCACACTAACCCCTGGAAACCGGGGTCACTGGTGCCTTGGCCCTTCGTAGGTCTACAACCAGCTCCTTAGACTTTGTTGCATTGAGCTGCAGATGGTTCTGCTCACACCATGAGACAAAGTTACCCACCACAGCCCTGTACTCAGTCTCATCACCACCTCTGATACATCCCACCACAGTAGAGTCATCAGAAAACTTCTGAAGGTGGCAGGACTCTGTGTGGTAGCTGAAGTCCGTGGTGTAGATGGTGAAGAGGAAGGGAGAGAGGACAGTCCCCTGAAGGGCCCCAGTGTTGCTGACCACGCTGTCCGACACACAGTGCTGCAGGCGCACATGCTGTGGTCTGCTAGTCAGGTAGTCAACAATCCAGGACATGAGGGGGGCATCCACCTGCATTGCTGCCAGCTTCTCCCCCAGCAGGGCTGGCCAGATGGTGTTGAAAGCACTGGAGAAGTCAAAAAACATGATCCTCACCATGCTTGCCGGCTTGTCCAGGTGGGTGTGGATGCGGTTCAGCAGGAAGATGATGGCATCCTCAACTCCCAGTCGGGGCTGGTAGGCGAACTGAAGGGGTCCAGGAGGGGTCTGACTATGGGCCACAGCTGTTCCAGCACCAGTCTCTCCAGGGTCTTCATTATGTGGGAGGTCAGTGCCACCAGTCTGTAGTCCTTGGAGCCACTGGGACGCGGCGTCTTCGGCACAGGGACGAGGCAAGATGTCTTCCACAGAACAGGGACCCTTTGAAGACTCAGGCTCAGGTTGAAGACATGTTGAAGGACTCCACATAGCTGGGGGGCACAGGCTTTTAGCACCCCGGGGCTAACTCCATCAGGGCCTGCAGCCTTGAGTGGAGTTTCATCAGCTGTCCTCTCACCTGGTCAGTAGTCAGGCAAGATGGAGGAGGGGGGAACAGTGGAATCAAAAGAGTCTGAGGGCCGACAGCAGCTGAGTTAGAGGGGGGATGAGCAGGAGCTGATGTGTCGAATATGTTAAAGAACAGATTAAGTTTGTTGGCCATGTCCAAGCTGCCTTCAGCTCCTCTGCTGCCAGTCGGTCTGAAGCCAGTGATGCTCTTCATGCCACTCCAGACACCTCTCTCATGTTGTTCTGCTGGAGACTTCTCCCTGGCCTCCCTGATCTTTACTTTCAGGTCAGCCTGGATTGCCCTCACCTCCTCCCTATTACCATCAGTAAAGGCTCTCCTCTTGGCATTCAGGATGTCTTTGATGTCCTTTGTTACCCACGGTTTGTTATTAGGATAACAATGGACCATCTTAGTTGGGACACTGCAGTCCACACAGAAGTTAATGTAGCCAGTGGTGCACTCAGTGAGCCCATCAATGTCCTCTCCATGAGGCTCACAGAGTACATCCCAGTTTGTCACTTCAAAACATCCCTGCAGTGTCCCATAGGCCTCCTCTGACCATCTCCTCACTGTCCTTGTGGTCGCAGGCTGCCTTTTACCCAGAGGAACATAACAGGGTGCAGCATGCTGAAACACAAAAGTTCTCATTTCTTGTTTCCAGGAGACAGACCTAAGTCAACTTCCCTTAAATAATTACCTTCATCTTACAGTGCCATCATTATTGGTGCCCACGCGCATGCTATACTACAGTCAATCTACATAATGTTCTTTTTTTCCACATAAATCATATGTGCACAACATCACACATACAAACACCTATAAGCACACACCCTGCAACACACACACATACACACACAAGTAATTAAGTCTGAAATTAAATCACAAGCACAAACAAATTTCCTTGGCGATGGCACGGTGAACACATCTCTCCTCATAACTGGCCATTTAGAGTGAGCCTGTGTCATTGTCTTAGCAAAAGAAGTAATCAGTGCAAGAGAGATAAAGACTGAATTATATTAGAATAGAATATGAAAAAAAGAGAGGTTGAGAGGATGGGAGGCTGATGGAGAAAAAGAGAGAGGCCTTTGTGAATGCAAGTGCTAGATGTATGCATTTATAATCTGCTTAATTTTACATGCTGTTTAAACAGACAATCCATTTTTAAATACTGCCATTTTCCTTGGCAGGCACTTCCTGTGAGGTAAGAGAGCTTTTTCTTCATTGCCATTTGCTGTTTGGCTCAGACACTGAGACATTGAGGAGAGCTGGAAACACTAAAGCCATTACTGTAACGTCCTAGTGAAGTCAATCATGGACACATCTGTACTTGAAAACATTACACTGAAAACTATCTAAAGATAAGTTGCTCTGCTTCTGGGGGGCACAAAATTAATTAATTTACTCAGATTTAGGTTAATAATAATAACCTGTTTCAAAACTATTCTTTAATTTCTGTCATTTTTCTTCTTCCTCAGATCCAGTTAGACTATACATCTTAGCATATGCAGATGTCAAACCACATCAAATATTGAAAGATAAGCACCATCCATCAACATGAGGTGTCTAATTTATTTCTTGAAATAAATTTTCTTGTTTACTTTTTCAAAAAACAACCTGCATGTGTAGCTGCCAGTTGGCAAATATTTGATAAAAATGAGTTTATGAAGAAAAATGCTGCTCATGTTGAAAGTGATGACTGTACACTTTCATTTCACCCCTAGAGAATATCAAGTGAAAAGCATCTAGCTGCTTACAGTAGATTTTCAGGGACTGTGTTAAATATTATTTAACAAAAATCACCAGCCTGTACAAGAAAGCCATACATGGAGAAATGGCTTGTGGAAAATGGCAAGTGTAGCAAGGGAAATAAACCACTAAGTTAAAAAATCATGAGTATTTCTTTCAGCCAACCAGTTGTCAGCTGTGTACCTGCACTTCTAACAAAATCACACATCCTTGTGGCTGCCAGCTTTAGCTAAGTCAACAAACCTAGATGTGTACGTGTTTTTGCTGCAGGAAATCTCCCCAGTGTGAAACGCGTTTTACTCTTGCGTGGCTGCAGCGGCCAGCTCTGAGCATTCAGCGGGGTCTTCTGACTCTGCCGAGCTAACTTTCCTCCAGTCTGCCAGACCCTGACCCTAGCTCCAGGCCTGCCCCGGGGATGTAGGACTCATTTATAAGCCAGGATGACATTCTGGTGTTGGATGCCTCCTCTTGCCTCAGCTTGGTTGGTTTCTGACTGGTCTGAAAATTTCATTAGAAAAGCCACCAGCTGCAGCTTGCATATTACAGGAATGTGAATGGAGAAAAGAGTATCTACCCTCTCTGGTTCAAGAGAGGAGAGGAGAGAATATCAAAGAACTGAGCTAAGAATGGAATACATGTATACTATCGTATGAGGGTGGGAAATATATTTTAAACACCTAAATATAAATGATTTTAAAGTACCTAATAAGGAGTATAGGGCCATTATTTGTCTTCAGACAACTCTGTTTGATGATTGATATTCCCCCCACTGCGTTAGAAAATACCTACAGTAGATAATGTATGTTTTATGAATATTTATTCTGTTATAGCTACCAAAGAAGTACGCAAAACTCTGGGTGAAGAAATGCTTTGTTGGATGTTTCTTTGCTGTGGCCAGTGTTGTTTCTGGGTGATGGGTTTGTGTGGCATAAAGTCACTCATTGGGGGAGGCAGTGATTTATGTGTCGTGCAGGAGGGAAGCTACACATCTTTGCTGACACAACTCAGCCATCAACAGGAGTTATGTCCACCCAAAAACACAAAGCAAACTCTGAAGGTGGACCGAAACAGGACAAAGTAAGTAAAGTAAGCTTTTGTTATTACCTCTCACTCTCTCATGCACATACAAACACACACACATACACACAGAAGCCTACAGGCCGGCCCTCCTTCACTCGCTGTTTGTTCATCTGTTCCTCTTTGCCCAGCAAAAAATGTATGCATTGCCATGGAGCATAAATAAACATGGACACACACAAGCACATAAGAAAAGGCATAGACCCACACATACACATACAATGCAAAACAAACAAACCAGATCACACTGTAAATAATCATATTTAAACAAGCTCACAATAATACCCTCCCCCCAGTTTATAAAAATCAGCAACAAACCTATGAGCAGTATATGCGGGAAGGAAACATACTAATTAGTTTTTATTTATTAGCAGATTGTTTCTCAACAATATGTTTCTGTATTCCTTATCTTATCAGAAAGACACAGACTGATGAATGTAATTGTTCATAACAAAGTGGAGCAGAACTCAAAATAACAATGTTTTCTTTAGGCATGTAAGGGGATGATAACATGCATAGATTTGTGGTCATGGTCTTGAGGTGTCAATCTCTCTGTTGCTTCACTCTTCTGAATTTCCAATTGCAAGTCAAAGCCAGCCAGCTTCATACTGCTGCCATTTAACTGCAGAGGCAACATATAACAACCAACTCTGCAGCAGCAGTCCACATAACAAAGTTGCCATTCTGTTTCTTGCTCTGGCCTCTGAGTCTGAAAGCAGTTGCTGCCAACTTGGTGATACGCCATCCAAAACTGGCAACGATGGCTTAGCTGGGGCTGGACTGCAGCCAATATATTCCCCCTCTTATAAACTAGACATGCTCACAGAATAATACACAGCTGTGCTCGCAAAGCCAATGCAAAGTTCAATATAATATACAGAAACAAGTATGTGTGTACTGTAGGCATATCCATGCAGCCCAGGCACACACACACAAATACACACACACACACACACACACACACACATACACAACACAGGCAACAGCAAACTACTGAAGCCAGTCTCAGAGCCTCGATGCATCTCAGCTTAGTTTTTTTTTAGTCTGAGGAGTTTCGGTGGGTACAGTCATGGCAGCACAGTGTCCTGAGTAACAGGTCGGGATAGTGTGTTTAGATGGGCAGCCATCCTTTGCGTCATGTTGGAGTGTGTGCTCAGGGCTGCACAGGTCTTATTAGGAATGGCTCAGTGGCTTTTTTTGTACCAATAAACCATCCATGTCCACACTTCATCTCTCTCTCTCTTGTTTTCTCCATACACTTCTTTTGCTATTTCCTCCCAACATGCTGTACTTTTTTTTGCTGCCATGTTTGTGCTCTGAGTACTTCAGAGTGAATCACCTCTGCCAGGTAACTGACAACATGTCTTGGACATCAGCAAGCTCATTAACATTCTCAAGCATCACCGCCACAGTTGCCATGACGTCAGTGTCTCTGTGGAAACCCATACGGGGATCAGGGTCAGATTCACATTCTACCACGCCATGTTACTATTTATCCTGTCATGTTGTCAGAGAACACACTTTGAATAATTTTTGTGTATTTCTTGTCTGATTTCTGTTCTCATAATAGCCATAATTTACAATCAACATTGTTGTTCTATTGCTGTTCATGATAAATAGTCCAACAGTCTGAAATGCCTGCAGGGCACACTTATGGGAAGAAAAATCCAACAGCATTGAGAGGTGACAAAACACCTGACTGACTCTCTAATGTGTGTTTAATTGTCCAAACCAGACTCATATTGTATCACAAAGCCTGCTAGCTCATCGCGGAGCAGGAGGAGGGATTTCAGCATCAAATTAGCCAGCCTAACAACCCTGTTCTGCGATACACAAGTGGACATGGGTTTTATTACTCTATATTCACCTCAGCTGAGCCGGCCAAGAGGCTGAGACACTTTCTCCCCGGAGAGACGATGGATGATGAGCCTGTCTCCTCGCTGACATTATGTTTAGACAGTCTGGGTTACTTATTCTCATATCCAAAGGTGCAGCAAGATTATAATTATCTGAAGTGCTGTCCTCATGCACGTGGTACATGGTATTACAAACAAGGAACTACACATTTTCAGCATCAAGCTGAGTGACTGCATTATACAAAGCAGCATGATTAGTTTATTGTTTAAAGGCCCCAATTATGTCAATTACAGTTTCTTGAACCTGAAATCTGTAACTGTTTTGGATAAAAAGATGGTAATTTTCTTTCATCTGTATTGTTGGGTGTTAAAACTAGCACATTTACTGTGGTTGGTACTGCTGTCTGTTCAGCCTAATATTGCTCTGGGTAGCGGCTTGCTGCTGTTCTGGCTGAGAGTACCAATAATGTCATAAAAGATCCTGGAGCTTACTTTCGTAACACAAAATCTACATCGCACCATGTTACTTTAGTGTGTAATTTAATCACTTTAGCAAATATAAAATTATCGAGGATGTTATCTGGTTGGTCAAGGACATTTTTATTTAGCTAGATAACTGTTTAAACACAACACCAATGCTTACAAATCAGCTGATCAGTTTTACATATAATATAACCATTGATGGGTGGTGATGGTGATGATGTTTAACTGTTGATGATGTTGGATGACAATGACTGAATGTACTCCAGGTTTTATGTTATATTGTCACTTGATGTACATTATTTACTATGACCTTTCATGGGTTTTAGCATGTTTTACATATTTCTATTATATTTTATGTATTGTAGGTTCAAGTCTATGTGTGTTCTGTGTTTCACCTAGCTGCAAGACCAACTTTCCCTTGAGGACAAAAAAAAATAAAGTAAAAATAAAGTTAAAACTGAAGTCATGAGCACAACTCTGGATGCTCTGCCATCTTTGTTGTATCGTGAATATAATATCAATTACCTCTTGCTGCCATAGAGGGCAACAATTTCTTCACATAATATTGACCCTCCAACATGATTGCTGCTTTTTACGTTTTATTGACCAGCAGAGATACAGGGATGTGACGACACTGTTATTGACAGGTTTTTAAGTTCAGTTTAACCCAATTATCTAAACCACTCAATTGGAAATATAAAATAAGGCAACCCTATTTTTAACCACAAAAAATAGCTCTGCAAGTAAATGAAATAAAACAGAAAATGTAGGTAATTATTTTAAAGTTCTTTCTATCACAACCAATAGGCGAAAATATGGAATGAACCAGTTCATCGTCAATATAGTCACTACAGTCACTCATACTTCACTTTCTGCAGTTAATGTCTCAATCACCCTTGTGCAATAAGGCGTTCTGTTTAAACTATTATCCTCTTTTTTGCTTTGCTGTTCTACTGATACTATACAACTCACTGCAAGCATCACTGCTGCTTACATATATATTTTACAATAATTAACCCCATATAAACTGTCTACAAAGATAAGGCAATGCTTATGCAAAAAAAAATGCATTTGTTTTAAATCTTTTTTTCTCTCTCAAAGAATCATGTCAGCTTTCTAATGGAAATTAACTTTATCTTTTTTTAATCAAATGACTCACAACAGGTCAAACTGTAACAGGGATAAGTGAAATTATCTTACCCCATTGGCAGCAGTGAATAGATAATTCCTTCAGTGGTTGACAGTGATGTGCCCTTTATTTAGGCATAAACCCCCAACTGCTCTAGTCAAGCTGCTCTGTGGCCAAACAGTGAACAAATAAAAGGGCACCTCCCTAATGTATGACTATGTAAATGGGTGACGCCCTGCAGCAAATATGAAAATTCCAACCCAAATGGCTGGAGGGGAGGGTGGGTGATATTGGGATTTACTGACCTACCCCAAGCAACACAATTACAAGATGAGAGACTGTTTAAATAAACCATTAATCTGCTACATTACAACTGTAGCAGATTAAGATATTAAGATCTGAGACTTGCAGAATCAGTAACATATTTTACTTTTTTATCACTTCTTATTAAATTATTTAATTGTCTGACTTTATTTGCCTCATTGCAGTCTAGAAATGTTTTGATCATGGTTTAACCATGTGAAGCACTTTGTAACACTTTGTAAAGTGTTGTACAAGTAAAGTTTATCATTATTATTTAATTGTCAGACTATAAAGAGCCAGACAGCAGTCATATCAGTTGATTCAGTTTCCATGGTGATGTTATACAGCAGGCGGTATCACAGACTGATGACCTCTAGTCCTCGAATTTGAGTGACTTGAACAAGAAAACTCAAGTAGTCTGGTGGATTGTCCCAAAATATAGAACAGCTGTTTGCATGGTGACAAAGTAGCCTACTTCAACTGTAACTTGTGGTTATTCACCACATAATTAGCTGCTGACAGGTGGTTGGTTTGCCTGTGGGATGCCCATTGTTCTGACATCCCATTATTCCGAAACCCCAACAGTCCAAAAAATGTCCCATTGAACTGAAAGTCCATTTTTCCAACAGCCCGTTATCCTGAAAACAAACACCCATTGCTCCGAAAATATGCACATGGGAGAAGTTTGCCCTCAGGGCCCTCTGCCAAAGCCTTTCTGCTAGTTAACAACGTTGTGAAACGGTCGCAGTATGGTTAGGTTTAGGCACAAAAATTACTTGGTTAGGTTTAAGAAAAGATCGTGGTTTGGGTTAAAATAATAAGTCAAAGTTGACTTTGGGTTTTCCACGGGACACAAACAGAGGTTTCCTGGGTGAAAGTCTTGTGTCAGCGGAGGTTTTGTTGCCCTTAATAGGCTATCTTTCTGGTCTTACACCAAACAACATTTCAAGTGATTTTACTGTCGCAGACAAATTTCCAATGTCATCATGAGGGCAAACCCCCCGCTGATTCAACTGATTCAGATGGACAGAGGTGGCAGTCACTGAACTAACAACTGCAGGGAGAGTGTGTATTTTCAAGCAATGGGCATTTGTTTTCAGGATAACGGGCTGTCGGACATTAGCATGCTAACATGCTTACAATGTCAATGCTAACATGCAGATGTTAAGCAGGTATAATGTTTACCATGTTCACAATCATAGTTTAGCATGTTAGCATGGTACATTTTGCTCATTAGCTCATGAGCTGAGGCTGATGGGAATGTCATTAGTTTCAGACAAACTTTTGACCTGATGGTGGCCCTAGATGGAAAGTAAGAGGAGCATCACAGTGATTACAATTCATTCTGATGGGGACATGAATTTGTGTAATCTGTCAAATAGTTGTTGAGACATTTCACTGAAAACCATAAATGTCAACTTCATGGTGGCACTAGAGGAAAGTTCAAGAAATCATCAATGTTATCATCAATTAGGATTCATCTTCTGGGCACCATGAATGTCTGTACAAAATGTCATGGTATTCCATACAATAGTTGTTGAGCTACTTCAGTTTGGACCAGAATGGTGGAGTGACCAACCGGCACCGCCATCCCTACAGCCATGCACTAGCATTGCTGAAGGCAAATTCTGAAAGTCTGAAAGTCAAAGTCCAGCTTGTTTTTTATTCAACCTTATGGGGGGGGGGGGCAACAGCCATGCAACTCTCTTGATAGATAACAAAAATTTGTCATTCACAATCACAGATAAAGCTGGTTTATTTTCCATGGACGGCCTCCAAGATGTCTATCAGTCTGTGGACTCAAATTCAAAAACTCAAGCACTGGATACACCAAACCACTCCATCTCTCTTGTCTTATCAGGCCTACCCACACAAGCACTCATACACAACCTCTAATCCCTCAGGGAAATGCTCTACCACCTGAAAACCACCTGAAAACACATGATGGGAAAAAACACTACCTTCGGAAATACCAATAACTCCTCCCATAAGTCAATCTCTCCCTGTTCTGCTTTTGATGTTAAAAGACATTAAAAAATGTTCTCTGTAATAAGACGCTGGCCCCAGATGTAAATTCAGACACAGACAAATACAGATAAAGACATACACACAAACACCGACAAATTATATGAACGCACACACACACACACACACACACATTTTAATTAGCAGCACTTTAGTGCAGAAAGCACTAAACCGTAGGATAATTAATCTCCACAGTCTGTGTTTTCACTGCTAAACCACCTCAGGGAGGGGCCGAGGTTGGTCTACACTTTGTTGAGTTCATCTGCTGGGAAACAGGAAACAATAAAAGTGAAAATCTTAAGAGGTAATAGGGGAAAGGTCGTCGGATTAATATGCTGTCAAGGGCATTTACTTGTGCCGTACACTGACAGCCAATTCCCCCACCATCAATTGGGAATGCCAACAATCTCTGCCGGCTTCCTGTGTGTGTGTTTGTGTGTGTGAGTTCAGTTTGGTCACATACTGCTTCTCATTACAAATCCTCTCATGACTGTATGCAATTTGTGGCTCTGCTCTGTAGCCTTTTGTCAGCAGGCAACTACTCTCTCTCTCTCTCTATCTCTCTCACTGTCCATCACTCCTCCTCAGTGTGTCTCTGTCAATCTCTCTCTCTCTCTCTCTCTCTCTCTCTCTCTCTCTCTCTCTCTCTCTCTCTCTGCCATTCCTGGGGACACAACCCCATCTGCAAATTGTAGTAATTAGTCAAGAATGTCTGAAATCGTGTACTTCCTGTGTGGATGACATCAGCTCTGGCCATTCAGGGATAAGATGACTGGGCTCTCTGTGCTTGTCAGAGCAACTTGGAATAGTAGAGAATGGAAGGGAAAGAATGCAGAATAAGAGCATGAACCCACAAAGGTACTTCTAATCCTCCTGGCATCTCAGCTGTAAAGGGCAAATGGCTGATCAGATTGCTGAAATCGAGGCTAGACATCCTGCAGTTATAAACCTGCCTGTGAGTGGGAGTAGATTGTCAAGATAAACTCTGATGTCAGTCTAATTTTACAAACAAGGCTGCAGCTGATTTGTCTTCATCTTGGCGAGATGTACATATCTGTATCAGTGTCTGGATCACTGCTTTATTTGATGGATATGCAGGCTGATGGGGAAATGCAGGCCAGTGCAATGGAGATGATGCTGCCCAATGCTCCCTCGACTAAATGCACAAACACACACACACACACACACTGGCACCACAAGACTAATCCTCTTTAAGTGTCAGTCCGAACTGTAGGGGCACAGCAGGTCTTGTGCCCCTGCTGTGGGTGCTGGCCTCATTTCCTCTGCTCATTTCCTGCCCTGGGCAATTCCTTCCTACATCACCTTCCTGACTCCTGTGTCCATCCAAAAAATGCCCCGCCTCCTTTTTTCTGCTTTAAGGAATACACTACTGAAAATCTTTTGAGCATCAAATATTCACCACCTTGTAGGCTTAAAAGATGTGACTGAAAGTTTGTTGCTTGCTGCTTTGCAGAGTAGTGTAGTAACTTGGCTTCACAGCAGTTAAATTAGATTGCAATGAAATTTTGAGTATCAAAACATTCATAGAAAGTTCTCAGTCCACTCCTGCAGCATAATCCATGTCTCCATCGCTGATTTGTATCTTTAGCTTGTTTTAAACACTCATAGTTTCACCACAACACAGATACAGTATGTCACCCTATTGCCTCCGTGTAGCTCCAAAACATCAATAGTAGTAATTTAGTGCTTTGTTGGCAAAGCGACAATTGTCTATTGAGCACAGGTTCCCAACCTTTTTGCTATGCGACCCTTTATAGCCAAGCATTTTCGTGACCCCTCATCACAGGTTGCATGAGCTGTGAGCAGTTTGACCAAAGTGTTTTTAGAGGTGTGAAGAAGTAAACCTCTCCTATATTTAAAAAAAAAGAGCAAAGATTTGAGAAAAGTCAGATAAATTTTTATGTAGCTGAAATGTTTTTTTACTATCTTGCCATAGACTGACCCCTCAGAATTACCTTGTGACCGTTTAGAAATTCCCAACCCCAGGCTAGGAACCACTGGTCTAGAATGTACTGACCATATGTCAGCCATGTATCAATAGCGGTGAAGAAGATTATGCTGCTGGAGTGGCTTGAGAAGTTTCTATGGACATTTTAATGCATCTTGACCTCTTTTTTTGCCATGACTCCATTGTGAATCCATTGTAACAGCTGTAAAACCAATCCCAATCTACAGCTTCTGTCCTCCGCAAAGGAACAAAGTGGAAACCTTTCAGAGACACTTTTCAAGCCCACAGGAGGTGAGTATTTAATACTCAAAAGATATATGTTGGTTGAATATTCCTTTAATACCTCCCCCCCACACACCCTCTGTCACTTCCCCTTTTGTTTCTTGTCTTAGCTTGTTTCTCTCTTCACCTATCCCTGTTTCTCTGACATTTAATCCATCATTTGAGCTCATCTTGTCAGTGGTTTAATGTCTAGCAGGGATGTAACAACAGTAAGTTGCAAGACAACAGTGACACTTATAAAGGTATAGCTTTCACTTGCTGCCAGAGTGTTTTGACTTACAGTAGATGGGCCTGTCCACTCTCACCTCCTCCTAAATGCTGTCAGGATACAGCAGCTTGCCATCTGCAAAAACGCTCCAGTCAGAAAGTCCTGCTGCCTAAGAGAAATTGTCTACATTGAGACCAATGGACTGTTTTACAGAAACAGCTCAGGAAAAAAAAAATCTTTGAAAGGTCTGGAGTCCCTGGATCAACTGGACGGCCAAAGTGTTCACTGCGGATGAAAGATCTCACTTGTCATGTCATCTGTCGTACTGAATAGACTTAAAGCTCCTTTAACAGTATGGAGTCAGTCATTTAAAAACACTACATTAGTGCTCCGGTGCTGCTGCATTGCAGTTCAGTTTTGTTTTTCCAAGCTGAGAGGTCGGCACAGTGTGCACATTACCTTGAAAGACTGACTCATTCCTCAGTCTGCAGTGCTGTTTGACTTGCAGGGCAACATGGGAGGATGGAGATGACATTAAAACAGGAAATGGACAGTTATTATTTACACATATGGATTTTGAAGGCTGGTGGAGGAAAGCACATGGATGGGAAGTTGTGGAGAAAAGACTAAACCTTGTGAATGATTGATTTGCTCCATCTGAGCAAATAAATAATAATAATAATAATAATAATAATCACATGATCCAATTCTCTAATACATTTAATGAAAATTTTTTTTTATGACTTTATGAGAATAGAGCTGTCTGTTGCTTTATTTTAGACTTTAGTGAAAAGTACAACAAAATAACCCTAACATTTTACCACTTTATTTTCCAGAAAGAAACATCTTTAAAACAGCGACAACAGCATTTAACTTCAGTGAATCAAACTGACACAGTTGGTGTTGATGAGAAAAATAGCGTTAAATGAGAAAAATCAGATATGTTGTGACTTTAAAAAATGCACTTGTGGAAGTAATACTCACACACACCTTCATAATATTTCAGTGTTACAAAATCTCATTTCCAGCTCCTAATGTTTGGTTTGAGCCATCATTCATCTAAACACAAGAATCCCTTTTCAGCATTACTGTACATACAGGGTTTCCTCTCAAATATGGCAACAGGAAGTAACTTCAGACAGTGCAGCTAGACAATTAGTCCTCATGTTCGCTGAACAACACTGTCTTTGAAAACAACAAGCTTCATCTCCAGATGTCCTGCTTCAACATGGTTCTCCTCACACGCACTTCACTCTCCTCACTGTCGCTTCGCTGTGGTGCCATCCTCTTATTAGAGCGGTTTCAGGAAATTAATTCCACTTTAATACCCGGGACTAGACGGCACTTCCACTATCACAGCTTCCTCATATCCAGAGAGTTAGTCCAATTTGCCATCATTTCAAAACAACACAAATATGTAAACAGCTTAGAAAATATGCACAAACGCAACAAAAAAAAAAATCCAAAGCATTTCTTCCCACAGCGCAGTGTTTGTTTTTTCCTCAATCCTCTGCAGTGCAAAAAATTAAAATATGAACAAAAAAAACAATAAATAGACTTCCTCTGTTATATATTTCTGTGTTTATGTATATATATATATATATATATATATATATATATATATATATATATATATAATGGGTCTCTACATGAGCACGCAGCTCTTGGCCCGGTCCTTCCTCATGGCTGGGGCCTGGTCCATTTGCTCAGTCCGACCCGGCAGGGGAGGCAGTGGGAGCTGTGACACTCGCTTCAGGCCTCTGCGGGAAGTGCTGCGTTTTAGCTGCGGCTTATGCGCCTGTCGCACCGAGGCCACCGTGGTGACATGGAACACGTCCCGAACGCTGTTCTCTGAAACCTTGGAGGTGCATTCTACATAGGCCACCGCCCCTATCTGTCGAGCTATCGTGCTTCCCTGGAACACAGAGACAGGCAAAGCAAGTGACAATTAGCAAGCATGTAAACTTAATTTACATAGCATTTATCAATACAGAAGTAACAAAATGCTTTATAGGAAAAATAAAAGGGGAAAGGGGATACTACATTATCTTGTATAACTTTTTGACATCTTCACAATATATTTCTGTTACGCTTTTTCTCCTGTCAGTGTTTTCAGTGGTTTTGTATTCTGCTTCTTTTCTAATAGAATTCCTGACCTTGACAAAAAAAAACATTTTCTCTTCTTTCTTCAGGCTTTTAGATGTTGTGTTAGACATGAGTTTACTCCACATCAAGGTGCTGTGTGAGCGCTTCACCAAGAAAATGAAATTTTACAATATGCACCCCATCTTTCATTGTACCTTGGCATAAGCAGGCACTACATCTCAACAGCGGAAGACTCAATGTCCCTGAAAGAGGCAGCAGATCTGAGACAAAGATTTCGATCTAAACCGTAGACTGAATGTCAATGGTCTAAACATGTCTTGAGACAAATGAAGCTCCTCCATCTGCGGCATGAATAATGTAGATGCTCTGACTCCTCAGTCTGTGGTAAGAGTGGAAACTGAGCAGCACAGAGCCCACTGGGCTAGTGTTGACATGGTCTATGCAGCTATTTACAGAGAAGAGACTAAACTCTAACAGAACTCCTCCAGCACTAGAGTTTACCCCTGAGTAATGTTACAATATACCCAGTTAATTAAGACCATAAATTGTTTGCTTGAGATCAAATCAGAGACAAATTTAATTTTAAAGTCCCTTGGCTTCTCTCATCGCTACAGTACAGCCTCATCTCTTGTCTCTTGACTTTAAACCCATATTCAACATATGCAAAGGTTGTAACAGATGAGACAGGACTACATTTCCCATGGCCCTAAAATCACATGCTCTCCAACACAGAGAGTTTTTCATCCCCAGTGGAAGAAGTTTGATTTTTATCGCGGCTGTGCACTGAGCCACATAAGAAGCGATGAAGTCCTCATTAGGTGGAACGTCAGATTTAGATTCAGTGCGGAAATATCTGGAGTTCACCCAGTGGTCACTCTCGCCGGCAACTCCTCAGCTGTGTTGGAATTCAATTCAAGATCAACAGCAGGATAACAACACAGGCTATTGGATTAGAGAACCAAAATGTTTATTGTGCACAGCTTTGGCATCTGCTGTATGACACACATTTTCTGGGCATGTTAGAGGGACAAACAGTAGTTGCCTCAGATGAAAATAGTGACTGAGAAGAAGCAAAACAATAGCTTAATGTAGGCCTTGCCACAAATGGTTCCCAGCTATTTCACATTAGCTCTGTGGTTTGCCACTCCATCTTTTGTTTATGTATCTTATTTACATTAACTCTTTTTTTCAGTTCCTGATTTTTTGGAGGCTGCATGCTTTTAGCCTCCGGTGAGCTCTCAGACAGCAGTGGAAAAAAAGGCTCCTTTGTTCTGAGGGCTTTTGTGTGGTGGTGAAAAAGCCCCTCTACTTTTTGTATGTCCAACACGGGAGAACACAAAATGAACACGCTGAAAGCTGATTAAAATTCACAGATTTACAGAACAGTTTATCATCCACTCCCTCTTCTCCCCATCCCCTTCGGTCATGGCGGCATGTGATAAAAGGGCTCACTCATTTATCAATGTCCGTTTTTCTATTCATCCTGCATTTTGAAAATCCCTAAATCTGCATGAATATTTCATTTCAGGGAAAAATGTGTCCCTAGACATAAACTCCACTAACCGCTCGTGCCTCTTCCGCAGCCCTCGCCATAAGCAACCTTACATCGCATGTCAGCAAATTTCGGTCAAAACGCCAACCCCAGCAACATGTCCCAGAGGGGTTTCACACAGCTCTTATTCTGCTGTGGCTGATTGTGTTGCATGAGCCTCCTTTCACACTCCCATCCTGCGGGACTTCACCAGAGAGGCAAGCCACTTCTGATCCAATATAGAAAAATATAAGTATATAATCGCTGGATTGCTTTCTAATTTCTTTTCCGCATCCGTTGTTGTTTTCAAATCTGTCTTTCTTCCCAGGGCACCTTGCAAGTCCCTCTCTCATTATTTATCCCACCGCTTTCTCCTCACATATCCATCATCTGCTTGTTCTCACCTGCTCGTGGGTGACAGGGATGAGGCGTTGCTTGGAGAGTTCCCTCAGGGTGCTGACGTCTGTCCTCATGTCCAGTTTACAGCCCACTAGCACCACTTTGGCGTTGGGACAAAATTCCTGCGTCTCCCCTTGCCACTGTTGAGACATGAACCGACAGACAGAGACAGAAATACATCACTGATTATGCCAAATATGAGAATAGAGCTGTCTGTACTGACTGGTGAGCTACTGAGATACAGTGACGACCTTTGGCTTCTCTGACACATGGATACCTGAGCTTGAGGGAGATTAATACTCTCTCAATAAAAGATATTTGTTCAATAAAGGAGTCAAAAGGAAATGAAAATGTCTTATATGTAAGTACTATTTTACAACTTTGAATCTACTGATAGCAACATTCCTGGGATTAAATAGTAGATGAGGTCAATTCCTCCATATTTTAGAATATAAAACATTAGTGCTGAAACAATTAGTCACGTAATACACTTCTCAAAACCGAATAACAACATTTTTATGTAATATCAATATATTAATTGTTTAAGTAATTTATCAGGCGAAAGGAGGAGAATTTACTGTGTTTCTATGTTTTATACCTTTGTGAATTGAATATGTTTGGGTTTTTGGCTGTTGATTGGACAAAACAAACAATCTGAAGACATCACCTTGGGCTTGGGAAATTGTGATAGGCATTTTCACTATGTTCTGTCATTTTATAAACTAAATAGTGAATCAATTAATCAAAGAAATAATCAAGAGACTAATTAAAAGAAATGGTTAGTTGCAGCGGTATAAAACAGAAACTCACCTATGTATAGTAACATTTGGGCTGCAACTAACAATTATTTTCATTATTGATTATTCAATAATTATTCTCTTGATTAATCAGTACATTTTTTTGGTCAATACATTGTCAGAAAGTAGTGAAAAGCACATAAATGATTTCCTAAAGCACAAGGTGACATTTATATATTGCTTGTTTTGTCTGACCAACACTCCAAAACCTAAAGAGATTCAATGTATTTTCATATAAGACAAAGAAAAACAACAAATCCTCACAAGTAAGAAGCTGGAACAAGAGAATTTTTGGCATTTTTGCAAACAACTAATCGATTAACCGGCTAATCATTTTAGATCTAAGTAAAAGCATTGTTAATAAAGGCACATTTTATTTTTTCATAATCCCATGCACTTTTCACTGTTTCCCTGTAAAATTAAAGTTTCATGTGAAAATATGACAACTTTATTCATGCCAGCTTGGTTCAGGTTTCTGCAGTACCTGATGTGTGTTATACTTTCCTCACGCAGCCCCTGTCAACAAATCTATTTCAGGTTCTATACAGAAAAGGTTGAGCAGTCTTCCTTCTAAAATCACCCTGAGATTAAATGTCACTTCTGAAACTCATCTGAACCAACACAGTCTCTCCTCCCTGCGACACAAATACAAGACAGTAGCCGACAGCCCTGAACTATTCCACATGCCGTGTGCAGAATGTCAGGGTGTCTATTCATCCTTCACGTTGAAAACAACCTTTGACCTTTCAAGCCCATCCCTATTCGGCCAATAACATTCAATCAAAAGCTTTGATTATTTAACCCTCTATCCTCCCCCAGCTGTCATCCAGAAACCTTGGTGACCCGCTTGTTTCTAGAGGTCAAGAGTCTAATTTGGGATGGTGATTGTGCAACAAGTTTTCCATTTGCCCCTGAGTTTCAGAGATTACTGGGGTGACAGCTAGGGGTCAGGGGTCATGGCACCCCCCTGCCAAGGGATTCATGGGAAAACCAAAAGCTTGACGCAGCTCTGCTTCCCCCTGTTGACAGAGTGCACTGAGGCTTTTGAGATATTTGTCAGTTAAAAGAAATGTCTCAGGTTAGATCTACAAAGTATGCTGGGGCATTTTAGCAGCTCCCTCAGACCACTAAACACGTCAACAGGCCAGCCATGGGAACTGTCTTTGGCCCACAAGGAGCGCAGTTCAAAGGCAAACACACATGGCTTCAAGATGAGAGACTACTAAAAGGCACAGGCCTGTTTTACATGACACACATACACATGCACGCAAACAAACCCATTAAGTTGGGTGTCTCTACATATACAGTAGGTTTTGCCACTGGCTGTAAAAACACATCGATGACCACAACCCTGCCCGGCCAGTACCACACTTATACCGCAACCCCAAACTCAACTGCAGTATTACAACTTCTGAACCATAGGCCATCTTACAAATGTTAAGTGCCAGCATCAGGACAACTGGTCTGCATAAAACTCAGATTAAAAATTTTAAATGCCAACAGAAAGGCAATTCTAGTAGTCTTGAACAAGCTCTGCAACAGCTCTTCTTTGATATGGCTAGTGTTCTAATTTGCGTATCTGATATTCCTCTCAAACCCACCCAGCTGCAAAGCCTCTCCTCTCATTCTTCATTCCGATCTTCCATTCCTCAGAGGGACAAGGGTCAAGTATCCATGGACGTTTTGATGAGATAAAGGAATGGGAGGCTCTAACCTCTGTGCTGATTTGTTCTATTTTTTCAGCCATGAAAATGCAAGCTGCTGGCACAGAAATCTTAGTAGATACAAGATGCTGATTGGGAAAAACAGAATTTTTTCCGGTTAGTTCTCTAGTGTCACAGCAGATATTAAATCCTGATCCAAAGTGTTGAGAAGAGGAGATGAAATTAAAAATTACTGACCTTCTTTATGACACTGTCCAAAGTCTCTGGACGGCTGATGTCAAAACAGATGAGAACCGCATCTGAATCAGGATACGCCAGCGGCCTCACATTGTCGTAATAAGAGGAACCTGTGGACACAGAATAACGTATAGCATAAGGTCATGGTGTCATCTGTGTGTACTTGTTCTTAACCGATTTAACCTCATGAGATTCTTCATTCCAACCATATGGCTTATTCTGACAATTAGAAACATGCTGCACATCCCTGGAAGGTGATCTAAAGGTCATTAATACATGGATAGCGAGGCTGTGACATGAACTTGGACATGCTGCAGCTTGAATGCACTCTGCAGATGCAAATGAGTCTTGATCTTAACAGTTGTGTGCACATATTTGAGAATCTTTGTCTCTTGGGCTTCCACACAGCTGTGGCCTCCCTTTATCACACTTCATGAGGAATGTCAAGGGGTTACTCAGAGAGGCGCACACACACACACACTCTCAAAAGTGAATTATACGGGGTTGAGGACTAGTGCACACAATCCATAATCATCTTGAAACAGCGAATGCCAGCACAAAGGCCAAACTAAAGGTTGAACCCCTTAATTCTCTCGACTCATCCCTCTTCCTGTCTCTTTTGCAAATGGTCCTTTTTTTTAAATCTTCCTTTTTTTCTGACTGTATGAGATTCACATGCACTTACAGGCCTTGGCCCACTCTCGCTTTTCATTTCTGTACCTTGATCAAATTTGAAGGCAGAGTGGTGCCTCTGTACTTTCACAAGCCGTTCAGTTACACGGGTCTTGCTCTCTTACAGCTCTCATTAGGAAGCTTGTAAAAATATCTAGGCTTTCTGGGAAATGTGGCTGTGGCTATGGGCACCCTCCCCCCTGCCTCCTCTAGGATCTGGTACAGACCTGAACTCTTACATTTCGATAGCAACAGCACCCTGGCTGCATCAATTTAGTGTCATGAAAACTCGCAGGTTTAGAGACAAATCACCACATTTTACTCTGCCAACTGCTAGAAATGTGCAGAAATCTTTGAATCACATACTGTATATGGATGTTGCACACTTTGGTATATATTACATTTAATCTCTTAAGGTCACACAAACTGATTATAATTATCATAGATTATCATTAAACTTGCTGTTACTGTGCTTCATACCAGACCTGACACAAAAGGCAGTCAGCCTGTTAAAGTGCTGCATGCCTTCGTCTGGCGGGGTAAATGGAGTCTGCACAATGGCGCTACAGCTTGTTTTAGCATCACTATGTTCTCTTTGTTAATGATGGAATGGGATTATGACAATAGCTGCACGCGGCCCCTAGCCCCCGTCATTCAGCTGGCTGTCCTATGGTGACCTGCTCCCTCCCCACTGAGAACAATGCAACAGGCTGCCTGTAACAGCATCCAAGTGAGAGGAAGAATTTTGTTTACATTCTGTTTCTCACTAAAATGCACTTTGCCATCACAATATATTCAATATATTAAAACATTCTTAATACCTATCCAATCTTATTATTAAGACTTGTTTTGAAACATGCATTGTTTATGTTGGCTTGCAGTCTTCTTCTTCTCTGCTTTTATTGCGGCATTGATACCACTGTCAATATGCATTACTGCTCTCCGCAGTCAGCACAAATATGTAGCCTATCACAACCTCACAAGAAAATAATATACTGATACAGCTCTTTAAAACTTTTTTTCTTTTATTGGCCCTAATGGCTCAAATTGTGGTAACACAAATTGTGATCATACAAATTTTTCCATAGTTTTAACAGCAGATCTTTTTGTAATGATTGGTTATGGGGAAAAGTGTTTCCGGGCCCACCATCACTTCACTTGCAATTTCAACTGTAACAACCATTGCAAAATTGCTGCACAGCATGGCACTGTTTCTGGGGCCTTGGTACATGTGAACCAATGTGAAAGCAATACAGGGCCCCGCTCAACAAAACATTAAAGGTGGTGCCTTTAAACTCTGCAGTGCCTAAAAGCAGTTTTGCAAAATCTTTGATGCAAATACTTTTGACAATCTTGTTTCTCCACCTTTAAAATATACACTGTATTATTTTCAGTGTAAGATAGAAGAAATAAATAATACATTTTAGAATAAACCTTACAGGACGTTATCAGGAATTCATAGTCCCCTCCTTGTCTTATTAACACAAGATTGCTACTGTTTTGTATTGCTGAGAGAGCAGGACTAACAAATACACACACACACACACACACCCCCCAAAAAGCACAATCACACGGATGCCAAATCCAACAGTCAGCAAAGCACACATTGTACGACAGCGAGCTCTGATTGGTAGTGGTCACACATGAGGTGCTGTAGCTGCTGAAGTTGGTCTTTAGTATGTATCACAGTGCAGCAGACCTGTACTGAGGTTAGAGCTGAAGAAGAAAAGAGACAGAGCATGTGGGGGTGGAGAGGGGACAGAAAAGATTTAATGACTTTGATGCTCGGGCGAGGGCAAGGTGCAGAAGCATGTGATGATGAGAAAAGCAACCAGGGAATTAAAGCAGAATTCAGATGAAGGGAAAGAGATGTCGATGAAGGAAAGTTGAGACAATGGTGCTTGTTTGACTTAAGATGTAATTAGAGGCTGGAATGAGGCCTTTGGGATCAATTTGTCAATCACAAAGATAAAAATGATTGGCAGGTCACGGTCACAACAGACCTTGTCAGAGCGCAGCAATTCAGCTCTTCTGCCCTGAGCGACAGGGAAGCTACCTCAGCACTTTTGCAAAGTCAAAAAAAGTCCTCTGAGGGAGAGGAGAGGAGAAAAAGTGTTGTGATTAAAACAAGCCGAGCAGGCGCAAATAAAAGCCAATCACCATAATGATCAAGAACATGAGGAGGTGGAAAAGGAGGAAAAAAGGAGTTTTCTCCTGATTGTAAAATATATCACCTCCAGCACCTGAAATGCACTTACCCCCCCTACCAGCAAAGAGACATGACCAGAGATAAAAAAGGATGTAGCTGTAGAAGAGTGGAGAAGAGGGGGTGGGTGTTTAGGTAGGTAATGAAAGCACTGGACAGATCAAATAAAGAGGTATGAGAGTTCTGGGTTGGCTATTGGCGGAGCTGGCCTGTGCCCATTCACTGTGAGGTGGAACAAAAGGTCAATTGAATTTCAAACAGAGGCAGAATGAGATGGATGGGGCATGAGGGTGAAGGGAGGGGAGCACAGCCTGGCAGGAACCACAAAAACCATCACGCCTGGCAAGAAGCGGAACCCTGCCACGCCGTGCCAAGGACAGGCATAAAACACCCCTCACAAAACCTCCTCCAGCATTAGCATTAGCCTGATTTAGCACTGCTGATCTCTCATAGTGGAAAGTGGATTTCTGTCTTTACTTCCACAGGGCTAATTAGCGCTAAGCCATGCTGCAGCGCCACGCAGGAGGCTCAGCCGAGCAGAGGTGGCAGAGGTGGGAGGAAAGTGTTCCTCACCAGCCGTCAGTCGAGCTTCATCAAAGGCCAGAAATATCCCAGAGGATGTTGAGGCGGACAGGAACTTAGTGGAGCGCTAATGTACAGTAATAAGGCTTGAGGGTTTGTGGTATGACTTCATTTATGCCTCCTGTCCCCTGACACATCGACTCCACCGCAGGGATAATCTGTCTGAAAGATGACAGCTCTCTATCTGCTCATTCAAACCTGCTCCCATGAGAATTTCCATTTTATGAACACAAACAATGAAATAAACTTAACAATAAAACACAAATGGTGCATGGTTTGACTGAGAAGATTCTTCAGGAAACCTGTGAAATTGAGTGTGCACCAGCATCTAACAAAGCCTCACAGTCTTCAGCGCATTAATCTGTACCATCACAGCAGGAAGTTTCTCTCTCTCTGTTTGTTGCATGCTCATTGCAGACGCTGCTAAAAAGTAAACCATTATGAGTGAGGGGAAAAGAATAGTCTTTGCCTCGAGGCTCTCTGATGTGTTCATGCACATATGGCAGGGAGTCAACAGCAACTAACAGCCTCATTAGGCCATATAGACACTCTGAAAAACATCCATGCACACAAACAAAGGCAGGGCAAGGAAACAAACACACTCTTAAATGTCATCAAATCACCAAATAAACGAAAACGGTTAGTGTGATTGAGTTTAGCCGCAACCTAGAAACAACACATTTAGCACCATATACACTGCATCGTTTTTCTTCTCCTGCAGCTGTTTTCCTCTTGAAATCCACCTTCAAAGCAAAGGCAAAACATTTCAAGTTGGGGTGCCTGAGTATCGTAGCAACCTGGAGGGATGCAAATGGATTCATTGTGAGGCCCTGAAAAGAAGTAAGGACGACGAGAGCAGGAGAGCGAGGGGATCGTGGAGGCTAATGCCGGTGCATTGACGATTAGAGGTGACTAAAAGGAGAGAAGAAGAGGGTTGGCGCTTCAGCCTTTAAGAGGTTGAGCAGACTTTTTATTGCTAAAGGTTCAGTCTGTGTTGTGATCTGTTATGGCTTCTCCTCAATCAGGGTTCTTACTCAAACAGAGATAAACAGAGACAGCGGCCAAGACACCCTTCAAGAGGAGGTGGAGTTACTTTGACCAAGTGTACTACTCTGCTGTACAAGACAACAAGACAGCATGTATTTTATTATTTCAATATAACCCTAAAAAAATACTTTCTTTTACAGTCCCACATCCAGAGTCCAGTACAGTCTACCACATATGGACCCACTGACCTTGGCAGAAATTTTGAACTCATATTCCAGGAAGAATCTACCTGGAAGACTGGCATACAACTAGTGTTCCACATATACACACACACACACACACACATATATATATATATATATATATATATATATAGACTCAGGATTCATAACATCAGCTGGTTAACAATGACTATACCAGTGTGTTTGCATGTTTTATATCCCAACAATGCATACTGCACATTTTTGCACATTCCAATGCAAGCTCTACAGTTTTAGAGCACTGGGAATTATTTTCAAATTGTTCCAGGCAGCCATTTTTTTCTTTTCATTTCCATATGATATGAAAATCAGTTAACAGGCACTTGCTTGAGTTGTATAATCCCTCGCAGTGAAGATTAAGGTCTGCATTAATTTTGGTCACTGCTACGATCATTGCATTGTAATCCAGTTTAAAAGAGGTTTTTCCGAGAGTTAGGCAGCAGGCAGTTAGCTTATCTTATTACAAACATTGGACACGTAAACAGCTAGCCTGGCTCTGTCCGAAGGTAACAAAATCCACCCACCAGCACCTGTAAAGCTCACTAATTATGATGATCATTTAATCCATACACAAAATTGTAAAAACAATACATTGTAATTTTACAAGTGGGGTGAAAGAGGTCCTGGATTCAAATCTCGGACGAGCCCCCAATTATGTTACAACCCTGCAGATGTCTAGGGATAAGGGAAGCAACATACAGCCAATGTAGTCAGGCAAGCACAGCCATTTATTGTTTAGTGCACCGTCACATAAATCACAGAAACACAGTCTGCTTCAATAGTTAAATACCAACAAACACAGAAAGGGGACCAGTGAGGCGAGGCCTGAAGCGGGAAGGGCTACGGGTAGCGCCAAACCATAAAACGAACAAAGCAAACACACCTTCTAACCCTTACAGCAGAACCACACTGACTCACTACAGCTAGAATAGCTGAAAGAAACAAAACAAAAAGCTTACCTGGCTTCACTAATCTTACCTGTCAAAACCCAAAACACCTTACGGCAACCACCCATAATCCTAGTGTTAAACTAGACAAATCGGTTACCTACGTGAGGTGGAATAATGGATGTAAGAAAATAACAAAAAACAGTCTAAACCTATTACCCAGATCCCAAAGCCACAGTTCTAGTGCCTCATACGAGTTAGCATCCAATAGAGAGACACAGAGGCGGACTGCTCAGGTTAAATCACAGCTTTCATTTGAACACAGCCAAAGGTACACTGGCCGAGCAGGTTCGCATCTACAAACACATCTACCACACTTCTTTGAGAGACCACAGGGACAGCATAATGACTCAATTCATGAAGAGAGATCGTCACCACCACACTGGCAAAAGATAAGTAATTTTGTAGGAAAGTGTGGAAAAGGATGAGGGATCGCCATGTTGGATAATAACGTTCTTCTGGTAACACTTGTTGACTTCTTGCTTATTCACATGATATTTTATTTGTACGCCTGGCATGTCGGAGAATATTGCAACGGACAGCGCATTGAGCATAAACACCTCTATGCATGCTCAGAGCTCTGCGGAGGCAGGCGCGAGTATAAACAAAAGTAAGACTGGAGCACAAACAAAGGTGGGCTGTCCAGAGGCGTGGACAGGGGACAGCGGATGACGTGCTGATCTGCCCTGACTGACAAGGGAAACAGACTACACCACAGTAAAACATCACAGCATGAGAATATAACGAACTGCCACCCGGAGACAGTAACAGGGAGTTATTTGCTGGGCGTGGAAACTTCCTCTGGTTGTTTGACCTCACTTTGACGACAAGACTTAATACAGCATAATTGAAGACATGGGCAAACAATGCAATGTGCAATACTTCCCAGTAAATAAGACTCATATGATGAAATTGAGAGCATCTCAAACACATGTTAAAACTTGATGTGTGAAACACAACAGGAATCTATTTCATTTTTCTAAAAAGACAGTGAAGAATATCAGGGACAGGGGACAGTGCCGTATTCATCACTTGAAAATACAAAGATGGACTTCTTGGCCTCAGTGGATTAATATGAGTTTATAGATTTTATTGACTTCCACATTCATATTCTTCAAAATGTGGACCTATCAGCCTTGTTGAGATCTTTTTTTTAAAATTATTAATTATTTCTTCTGTGGGGAAAATTTTGTTCCCGATGTTCAGTATTCTTCCTGGTACATAACAGCAGGGCATTGACGGGATGTAGGTATATAACTGAAAAATGTCTACCGATGATATAGGCTCTTTACTGTACGAGTGAGATATTGAACCTGAGAGGTAATATTGCAATTGAGACTTTCAGATTACACCATCAAATTAAACGTTGGCCAGATAAACAGAGCATTTACAGCTTTGATATACTCAACGCATGCTATCTGCCACTGCCTTATATAAAAGGAGCTTGAGGCAGTGAATCTATGAGTGAAAAATCATTAAAAAGCCTGTAATGAAGCAACCTCAGCTGGCCTGTACCATGAACTGGGGCTTAAATATTTGGTTGCTCGTGTAGTTTGACCTATAGGTTATACAAGTGTATATACCACACACACAAGCACACACAGATAAAGCTGTTGATCTGTAATAGAGACGGTTGTGTCAAGTTTTCAAAGGCATTAGCACACAGCCAGGACAGTGGAGGTGACACTAGGTTAAATGGCCATTAACCTTCCGTGTCTGCAGCCTTCACACAGGGGATATTGATCAAAGCTCCTGCGCTTTCCCTCTGGAGAAAGTGCAGCCTTTGAAGGGTGTCGAGCACCTTCCACTGATCTGCTCTGAGCTCTGCTGCCAAGGAGTTAATGCCTGTGTCTGTCGTCCAATTGCAGGTTGAGAAGCAGGGCCAGCCACAGCGCTGACAGCAGAGGCAGGGGACAGAGCAGCATTACTGTCTGTCTACTGCTTGCCCCAGGGGTATGGAGATGTAGTAGTGTGTCCACTTTCAGTTTCTCCTCACCCCCAGCCCCTCTTTTATAATCCCACAGACACACACACACACACTCATTCCACCAGAAAAATAGCTATGCATTTCATCTCCTGTTGTTTGATCTCTGTGTCTGTCTAAGGCTCTGGTTCATGCTGCACTTTGCTTTTAAAAGATCACTATGCTTCTTTTATCACTAACTTCATCTGTCGATCTATATATTCCCTGTCTTGCTTTAATAAAAACATCAATCATGTCTCTACTTTGGTTTTTCCCCTTGAACTGTTTGAGACATGACTTCAGACTTGGTGAGGCAGTCTACATTGGTGCACCCCTCAGTGACACTCATGTGTTTAGATGTTATAATACAAACACTACCCAGCGTTTGTTTGTGTGAGGAAGTCCAGTAGCTGTGAATGACTGCTAACTCTGTACAGGAAGCACACGCAGAACCTGTTTTTATCTGTTTCTGTGTTTCCTCAAGCTCTGCGCCTCACACACTAGAACCATTGAGTCTCGTTGACGACTGTTTGGACAAGATCCACCAAATAACACAGTTTCAAAAAACACGCAAGAGCTAGTTGAATAACACCAGATGCTGACTTGAAGATTATTTGTTCTTTGCACAACCTCTTTCACCGCTCAAACCAGATCAGTGTTGGACCCCAGCTGGTTCCAATATCCGCAATTCAGAATGCAAGTCCTTTTGCTTTATTTGTTTTTATCTTGTTGCTCAACTTTAACATGTAAAAGCAGAAGATTTCAAAGGGGGAAGGGGTATTTTTCAAAGAAAGGAGGCTAGTTGGAATATCCAGTTTCACTCCTTAAAGGCTGATCAGATCAGCCTTCAGGATTCTGTCTGTCCCACACTGGAGATGGAGAAGTCACTGCTTTACAGGGAAATCTGGATGAAAGGAGGCCTGGGTCACCACTATTGACAGTATACCCCAAACAAATTTGAATCAAACATTAACACGCTTACACAGGCAAAATGGTGATTTTGTGACCAAAATATTTTATATATTATATAAATATTATATATATATATATTTGCCTTTGATTGCTGCAGTTTGCACAGTCTGTCCAAACTAAAAGTATGTTGCTTTACTGGTCAACAATGTCATGTTGATAGTAATTTTTACGTATACCTACATAACCATACACCTAAACTTAATAATAACTTATTATGCGT
Organism: Siniperca chuatsi; assembly: GCF_020085105.1. NCBI lineage: Eukaryota > Metazoa > Chordata > Actinopteri > Centrarchiformes > Sinipercidae > Siniperca > Siniperca chuatsi. Next base: position 6,622,125 of record NC_058062.1, on the reverse strand, counting down.
GGACTTTTATATGATTATTGCAGCTTCCAAATTATTCTGATAGCATGAGGCCATGTTCAGACTGACATTAGCACTGTGTGAAAAAATGCAATCCCCCTCATTCATTTTAATGAGGTCACTGGGCCTGGCAAAAAAGTTGAACCTGGCTCAACTTTTGCCACAAAGCAATGCAACGTCATCTGGCAAAGCACTATGTTGGACAATCACATACAAGCAAGCACATACATGGCAGTTTATGCACACACCGGATTCAACCTGGGTGTGCATTGCTATCTGCCACCATGTCGTTCTCAAAGCTACCACCCTGTGGTGCCAAAGTAAGGAATTTTCAAATCCTGCAAATAGTTGCAATTATTAACTCTAAATTAACCAAAGTTGACAACTTATGGTGTGAAATTAACAGTGCCTTAATTTGGTAAGGATGCTAATAAGTGAAAATAACTCAAGCTCTGTTGAGTATTGTATTTGTTTTACATCACCATTTTCAACAGTCTTTAAGAACACGGCAACATTTTTAGAGTTTAATGCCAACGTTAGACACCCACTAATTCTTTGATCAAGTATTGGTGATTGCCATGTCACTATGTATTCTGCTCTGAAAAGCTCTCAGCCCTCCACACACACACACACACACACACACACACACACACACACACACACACAGTATTCAAATTCATCTCTTTCTATTTCTTTTCACCTGTAAAATTGCAGAGATTACATCCTTTATTTCCACTCCTACACATCTTTCAATCTCATACTCTCTCCTTTCGAAACTTGTACTCCCGCTTGAGGATTTTCATTAAAACTTGTAATAATACTGACTGCAGCTTCTCTGTCCACAGCTGTCTAATATGAAAGAAGTGAGAATATTCAGACGGCAGCTACACAGGCATACAAAAGAAAAACTTGTGAGTGGAAAAGGACATCCTCTGCTCCATCGACTCCACTTCCTCCAGTGCATAACCATCCAAACACATCCCTATCATGGTGCTATCTATCCCCCAGCCCACTCTGAAACCCCCCAGGGAGGCCGCCAGGGAGACATGGCACTACTTCAAGAGCAATTTCACTTCCACAAAAGCAGCAGCAGTGAGAAAGAGAGCACATTGGATCGTGTTTATAAATAAAGTCATCCATAAATGATGGGATCTGTCGAGTGTGTGTGAGCGAGGTGCAGGTGGGGGGTGGAGGATAGAGGATGGAGGTAAAAGACCGCCTCTCTCCCTGTATCCCTTTACGCTCGGATGGGTTGCAGACAGATGCTGAGAGGGTTTTGCTCTCGTGAAGGTGGGGGGCCAGAGGGACCGAGCGCTAGTTTGGGAGCAGCAGAACCAGTCAGTGTGGCTGTTTGAAGTGGGCTGATCAAAGCTGGCGCTGCATCGAGTTCTGTTGCACTGCCTGGATGACAGAGGCATTCACTGCTGCTGTTGTTGCTGAATAGGAACAAATGCCTGGTTAAGTGCCAGGGTGCATTAGTTTGTGTCTCAATTTTCCAAACACATGAACGGTGCTGGGGTAACATAATGTGTAACTGTATTCACATTACCAGTGGTGGAAGAAGTACTCAGATCTTTTACTTAAGTTAAAGTAACTACTCTACAGTGCAAAAATGCTCTGCAACAAGTCCTGATTTTTACTACTTTATATATACTGCCGGGTAGCTTAATCTATAACAATATATCATAATTTATTAGTGACAACTCAGAGTTGAGACCAGGAGGCAGAGTTGCAGTCCTACACACTTCTCTGCGCATCCATTAGAGTAGCTATCCACCCAAAACTCATTAGTGATGGTGTCTGCTCCCTGACCACTTAAATTAATAAAATCAAAAGTTAACAGAGGAGGAGTTATACATAAAAACATAAACAAAATTACCACCACTGAAATAACACAACAAAATCGGAGAATTAAATGTGGACTCTTAAACATCAGATCTCTGTCATCTAAAGCTGTACTAGTGAACGATTTAATATCAGAGTATCATATTGACTTATTTTGTCTTACTGAAGACCTTACCTAGCTGGGTCATAAAGAATATGTTAGCCTAAATGAATCCACTCCGCCCAGTCATATTAATACTCACATTCCTCAAAGCACCAGCCGAGGATTTGGAGTTGCGGCCATCTTCAACTCATGCCTATTAATCAACGCTAAACCTAAACTAAATTATAACTCATTCGAAAGCCTTGTTCTTAGTCTTTCACACCCAACCTGGAAAACACGACAGCCAATTCTATTTGTTAAAGCGTACCGCACTCCTGGTCCTGAATACTGAATTCTCAGTTTTTATCAAGATTAGTCCTTAAAACGGATAAGTAGTAAGTAGTGATAGCTATGATAGCCTTAGTACTGTGTTTATCTCATTGTTGATTGGCTTCTGTCAGAGTGTACATAAACCCACTCACTGTTTTAACCACACCCTCGACCTTGTTCTGGTACATGGCATTGAAATTGAACATTTAATAGTCTTTCCACAGAATCCTTTATTGTCAGACCATTGTTTAATAACGTTTGAACTGCTATTACTGGACTACACGCCATTAGGCAAAAACTCCTACTACTGTAGATGTCTATCTATATATAGTGCTGCAGCTAAATTTAAGGAAGCGATTCCATCTGCATTTAATTCAATGCTATGTCTCAAAATAACAGAGGACTTGAAAGGAAATGGCGTTCCAACAATCTAGAAGAATCTTGTTTAGCCTGGCAAGATAGTCTTAGAACATATAGGAAAGCCCTCTGTAATGCCAGAGCAGCCTACTACTCATCATTAATAGAGGAAAATAAAAAACAACCCCAGGTTTCTTTTCAGCACTGTAGCCATGCTGACAAGTCACAGCTCTGTTGAGCCATGTATTCCTATAGCCCTCAGTAGTCAACTTCATGAGCTTCTTTATTGATAAAACTTTAACTATTAGAGAAAAAAATTAGTCCTGCCCTCAACCTGTTGCGATTTATGTTCAAACACAGAAACCTTAGAAACCTTAGAAACAGCTGTAAAACCTGATATTTATTTATTTTTCTATCGACGTTCTTCAACTAACTTCAACGATTTCATCATCTAAGCCATCAACCTGTCTCATTCCAACTAGGCTGCTTAAAGAAGATTTACCCTTAGTTAGCAATTCTTTACTGGATATGATCAATCTGTCTTTATTAACAGGCTATGTCCCACAGTCTTTTAAAATACTAACAATAGCTAACTAACAATAGTTTTTATTTGAGGATTTTCAGTCAGGATTTAGAGTGCATTATATCACAGAGACAGTACTGATAAAAATTACAAATGACCTTTTAATTGCATCAGACAATTGACTTGTCTCTGTACTTGTCTTGTTAGATCTTAGTGCTGCATTCAACACCATTGACCATCACATCCTATTACAGAGACTGAAACATTTAATTGGCAGTACAGGAACCGCACTAAGCTGGTTTAAATCCTATCTATCAGATCAGATCAGTTTGTACATGTTAACGATGAGTCCTCCGTGCATGCCAAAGTTAGACAGAGTTCCACAAGGTACTGTGCTTAGACCGATTCTATTCACCTTACATATGCTTCTTTTAGGCAATATTATTAGGAAACACTCCATAAACTTTCATTGTTATGGGGATGATACCCAATTATATCTATTGATCAAGCCAGATGAAACTAATCAGTCAGCTAAACTTCAAGCATGCCATAAGGACACAAAAACCTGGATGACCTGCAGTTTTATATTATTATATATATATATTAAACTCTGACAAAACTGAAGTTACTCTACTTGGCCCCAAACACCTCCGAGACACTTTATCTAAAAGATATAGTTACTCTAGATGGCATTGCCCTGGCCTCCAGCACCACCGTAAGGAACCTCAGAGTTATCTTTGATCAGGATTGATCCATTAACTCCCACATGAAACAAACTTGCCTTCTTCAAGACTGCCTTCTTTCACCTACATAACATTGCAAAAATCAGGCACATCCTGTCTCAAAATGATGCTGAAAAACTAGCCCATGCATGTGTTACTTCTAGGATGGAGTAATTCCTTATAATAATAATAATCAGGCTCGGGCAGTCTGATAATAATTATCAGGCTGCCCGAATAAGTCCCAGAATGCTGCGGCACGTGTATTGACAACAACTAGAAAAACAGATCATATTTCTCCAATATTAGCTTCTCTGCACTGGCTCCCTGTAAAATCCAGAATAGAATTTAAAATCCTTTTCCTCACCTACAAAGCTTATAATGGTCAGGCTCCATTGTATCTTAAAGAGCTCATAATACCTCATTACCCGACTAGAACACTGCGCTCCCAGGATGCAGGGTTACTTGTGGTTCCTAGAGTCTCCAAAAGTAGAATGGGAGCCAGAGCCTTCAGTTATCAAGCTCCTCTCCTGTGGAATCCAGTTTGGGTTTGGGAGGCAGACACCATCTCCACATTTAAGAGTAGGCTTAATACTTTTCTCTTTGATAAAGCTTATAGTTAGGGCTGGCTTGGGTGAGACCTGAACCATCACTTAGTTCTGCTGCTATAGGCCTAGACTGCCAGGAGACTTCCCATCATGCATTGAGCTCCTCTCTCCTCCTCTCCAACTCCATCTGTATGCATTTGTATCCCATTACTGCATGTTACTAACTCGACATCTTCTATCTCCCGTAGTTTTGTGGTTTCTTGTCTCTCTCCTCTCTCCTTCTGTCACTTTCAGCAGGTATTTCTGCCTCCGGAGCTGCAGAATCTGGATCTGTGATTGTGGGCCATCTGCTGCCCCTGTGATTCTGCTCGACAACTGCTACTGCAATTGTTATTATTAGTCTTATTATTATCATTATTATTCCTATCACTATCATTCCTATTATTATTATTGTATTATTAATATTACCACTACCATTACATTATTATTATTTTAAAATTCTAGGTGGAATTTGCATTGTGCTTTCCTCTCCTCCCCTCTCCCCTCTCTCAACCCAACCGGCGGCCCCCCACCCTGAGCCTGATTCTGCCTCTTAAAGGACGTTTTTCCTTGCCACTGTCACCAAGTGCTTGCTCATGGTAGGATTTGTTGGGTCTAAATAATATTATAAAGCGTACGGTCTAAACATGCTCTATAGGAAATGTGCAATGAGATAACTTCTCTTATTGAATTGGTGCTATGTAAATAAAATTTAACTGAATTTAATGTATGTATTTAGTTACATTGCACCACTGCACATTACTATGCCGAGTAACACAGAAGTTTGTTTTTTTTTTGTCTTACACATAAAATTTAATCTGAATCATGTTATGACACACTGAATTAAAATCTGCATAAATATCTGTTAAGTATAATGAAGGATCACTGCATTTACTGTTGTTTAATTGGTAAATTTAAACAAGCAAACTGGCAATGTCCAAATAGAAGCAAACAGGTTCACACACAAAATTTAGTGTTTTCAAACAGTTAGTTATCATTTGTTGTGTATTTATTACTTTAGAATGAAGACAAATACATTTGCTTCTATTTGAATATCTATTAGGAAAAATATTTTACCCTGGCTCAATGGCCTGTATGCATTTGCGTGATATTTGAGAATATCACAGTAAATGGTGGTTGACAGTGTTTAATCTGTTATTCATTATTAAAGAAAAAATTTAAAAATTCAAGTAAGAAAGCTCCCAGTTCATCTAGTCACATCCATGTGCCCTTGAAGGAACTCCATTTAGGATCAATGACTTCCTACTGTGTCAACAGACTCCTTTGCATCGTGCCATTGATCATGTTACTTCAGGTCAAAGAAGACAGAGATTGCACAGTTAAAGCATGCTTCCTTCATCTCTTCATACAATAGACAAAAGCAATGCATTAAATCCCCTACAGGACTATTTATATTGCCATATGTAGCTGAGTGTTTAGCATGTAACAAGAGCGCTGCAGTGGTTTAAAAGTGTGACACAGTTGGCATTTGTGTATCTGCATCCCCAAGGATCACAATGGGTCAGGTGTCACCAACAAACCTTACTCATAACACAAAGCCTCACACGGTGAGGGTGGGGTGGTGGGTGGAGGTGGGAAAAGCACAGATGTACACTTCTCCTTCCGTCTACTCCTTCTGTCCCCTTTCCCAGTTTTCAATCTAGAGCTGCTCACCCACGCCTCCCATGCTTGGGGGAGCAGTCTCTTTGCCTATTGGTTGAAGCAGCTGCTGCACTTTCCAGCCTTATTGTGTACCGGCTCGCACTCCAGCGCCCCTCATCAGCCCCCATTACGCCTCTGGTCAGCTGAGAAACAATAGGAGAGGCCACCGGGTCAGAGCTGTTGGAATTCCCATACACTAACCCACTCAATCACACATATGCCCACACACAAGTATACATGCACTCACACGAATCCATTACACATACACAGCTCCAAAAACTCACTGTACCTGCTCAGAACCAAATGGCAGACAAGCACAGTCAGTGACTAGCTGGTGAACATAGTGGAGCATTTAGCAGTTAAACAGCGAGATATTTCCCTGTGGAGTTGGTAGAGACCAAAGTTAAAGTTAAGTTTTTAGGCGATTTAACTTTAAACTTTTTTTATTTTCCTAAATTCAATTTACAACATAAAATAGTTAAAGTTGATCAACAACAATAAACTAGATATATATATATATATACCTCCTGTATATAGTTAGTTCAGTTAACATGACCGATATGATATTAATGTTATGTACGTGTATGCTAACTTCTGAATGTGCAACTGCAATATTGTTGTGTGACACTTGCTACTTTTTTGTCCTTCTGTATTATGAATGTGAAGTCTATGTATTTTATATTATCTTTTCAAACATGAATCACAGGTAGTTTATCAAGTACACTGGAAACAAGTATTGGCCAAAATAACCCAGAAAATTATATAAGATAATATTGTCAGTGTCAGTATTGTGCATCCTTACTTTTAACTGTAATTTATTCTCATATCTGTCCATTTGTATTCCTGTCACCTTTTATGTTTGCCAACATAACAGTTTTATACATTAATTTTCTTTATCCTTTTATTCTTTGTCAGTCATTATAATAGCTCCATTCTCCTCTGTTAGTAGCACAGCATGGCAAGGCTTAAAACAGGGCTTGTAATCTGAGTCAGTGTGAGCTCATCAAAAGCCTTAAGTGCTCTTCACAATGTACCAAAAGACTCCTTTTAATTCTGTCCAGTTAATGTTCATTCCCTAATAACTTATCACTTGGATTATTTCATTGGCACATTAACTAAGTAAAAGCCATATACAGCCTATCAGCAGTGTGCAGTGCTGTTCAGCAGACATGCTATTTAAACAGATTATACACTTTTGCCTGGCGCTCAGCATTAAGCCGACATGGGGGCATGAGATGTGGTGAAGGAATGTGTGGTGGCTCTCAGCTCATAGCTGTATCCATGGTCAATTTACAGGGTCATCTGACAGAGATAAGAGATCAGAAGGACTGGGAAGCTGTATCCTCTGGGGCTTCCAAGAAGTGCTTGTTTTATTGTTTACGGGCGGGTGGACATGTGGGGTTCTCAGGACATTTTGTATGCATGTAAAAACTGCTAGAATGGTGGATATATGCCAGTGTGGTGCAGGTGGCAGGCTGCACTTCTGTGTGTGCGTATAGGTGTCTGTGCGAGTGTGTGTTTCACTGTGTCACTGATGAGAGCAGATATTCTGTGTGGTAATTACAGCCTGTGTGTTCCCATCAGTGTGGCTGGCTGGCTTTCATGCAGCACTTCTGCCCACCCCCTGCTTAACACTGCCCCTGACTGCTGGTGACCTCAGTGCGGCGCTTCAACAGCAGCCGCCTTGACTAATGGGCTATCAGAGATGGAGAACATTGTCGAGGGAAAAGAAAGAGGGGAGGATAAATAAATAGCACAGAGAAAAAGATAACTGACAATCCACCTCCAGAGAAATTACGTTATGCTCTTCTAGTTTTCTTTGTTTCTTCATCTTCTCTTACAGCTACTGTAACATATGGGCAGCCATTTTCTCTTCAGCTTGTTGACCCTATGTGTAATAGTCTAAGAATATGATTCAAAGAGTGCTGAGCTCCAGAGATGGAGCACAAGAACCAAGACATCCAGCCCAGAAGCCAGGACTGCCGGCTGTCCTCCAGAGTTTCCATAATGTCACACAAACCCACTCAGAGATTTAGGGTACAAATCTGCATGGTCTCATGCACTGTGCATGAGACCATCATTATTCAAGAAGTTTAGAGCTGGAGACCATTTGCAAAGAGGAAGAGGAAGAAGGGAATGCCTAGAACACAGAGGGGATTTGTTTTTGTAATGCCAAAATAATTAGTTATTTACAATATGAGGTATGGATGCATCTTAATTCTGTAGGTGACATTTTAGTTATATGCATTCATGTGTGACTATGGAGCAATTATGTTTTGTGAGCTGTAAAACACGTTTAAGTTGTTTAATGGAAACCCTGAATATTTAAGGCTCTCAACAGCCTCTCAGTGGCCATTAAAGTAAAGCAACTGGTCACTGCATTTTCTTTTTTCTTATTCTTATTTGGAGTTGAAATGCTTTTATTTGCATGTATTACTGAGTGAATTCAAATAATTATAATTAATCAATGGAAGTGTTTTCTTTGGTTTTTTTGTTTGTTTTACATTTTTAGGCTCAATATTCCTGATCATGGGAGCGATCAGCTCTGAAGTCACTAAAATCTTCTGCGTTAAAATGTGAAGTGGTGTGTGCAATTTACAGTACAGTGACACAGAAAGACTGTGCATCTACTTCAACACACGTAGCACTTGCCATTTGATTTCTAATATGTAAAATATCTTTGTGGGCTCCAGCCATTAACTGTAATCCCTGGGATTATCACGTGCAGTCTGCCAGAGAGGCTGCAGGCTCATCCCAAACTTGACTCCAGAGGGATGAGAGTCATAGAGGAGCTGGAATATATTCTTTGCCTTTCTGCTGTCAAGCTCATAAGGCCCTAAAAGACAGAACAGTACCCCCTGTGTCCAAAAATACCTTCACAGACATTCCACTAAATGTCTTTGCAGACTAGAGACCTGGCACAAAGGCCTAAATTTATTTCCAACCCTTGCAAAAATCCAACATGGCAGTCACAAGTCATCATCACAACATCATTATAAACTGTACTCTGTGCTCAACTGTTCTTGTGCTCACATATCAGCCACAAAATTGAAAAGGGAAACTTCCATTAAATTTGTACAGTGGGTTCTTTTCACAAACACAATAAACTGAATATCTTTAGGTTTTGGACTGTTTGGTTGGACAAAAAGAAGAGAAATTGTGATTGGCATTTTTTTGGCATTCATTTTATATAGACTTATCAATGAATTGAGAATAACCTTCAAATTAATCAATAATAAAAACAAGCCCTAATAAGAATAACTTACCATTACTATATTACATGTAAGGATGAACTGGTAAGGAGAGATTTTCCAGATGTCTTCAATGTATGTGTTTAATTACACAAACAGTTATTTTAAGTTACAGTATTTCACCAACCTTGCACAATCTTCTGTTTACTCATTACCCGAAACTGTCACACTGGCGTTCTCCCCCAGTGCAGTGGAGTGCCTTCCAGCCTGTTATGCATCATCAAAACAGGTTTCGTTTAGGCAGTTATTGCCCTGGGCTGGTTAGGCAAAGAGTAGGAACAACTTTCAGGGCTTAGGCTCGGTGCATACATTCAGGCTTGTGAACAGCAGTTGAAAGGATGTCGTCATCCTCCCTTCAGGATGCTGACAAATATAAACAAAAAGGTATATTTACTGTCTGTGGTTACCCATGCAGCTGCCTTTCTAGCGGGTTGCAACCACCTAAACAGCATCTCATTCTCAAATTGTTCATAGAAAAGAGAAGGAAAATGGTAATCTTGGTTTTTAATCATTTAACGTTGAGTCTAACATTACAGTAGTGATTCAGGGAAGCCAAACAGACCAACTGTAACAGCCACAAGCAGATAATGCAGGTAATGATATCCTGTGATCAGCATGCTCGCTACTCAGGTCTGATAGCACTTTCAGAGCATCCTCTGGCTCCAGTGAGCTGTAGGTTTGAGGGCAGAGAGGGCTCTGTTGATTTTATTTTTGCTCTGCGTTGTGGTTGTAGGTCACTCATTCTCTATTAAAGATTAATCAAGTGGAAATTGTTGAGGAATGGAAAGCCAACTAACTCTGCATGTTTTTACAGGCCTCTGGATGCCCTACTGGTCCAGTGGACTGAGAATGTGGAGTTTAAAGAGCATAAAGACACCAGGAATGTTGGAAACAGCCAGACTGTGACTCTGAGCGATCGCTGGGGCAGGTAGTGGTGTTACACACTTGCAGTGTCTTGTTATCATCTCTCACATCAAAAACAATCACACCTGTGACTGTGAAAACACAATACAGCTTTATTATGAGAAATAAGCCATTAAAAAAACATTAAACATGACTTTTACAGAGGAAGATTCAATGGAGAAAAAGGGTTCTGAAACTCATGTGAGTGGTAATTTTATTTAAGAATCTCTTGGAATAATAATCTGTGACATTTTCAGATGAATAAATGTTTTTTCTGCTCTCTATCACTGACTGTGCAGCACAATAGTGCTTCAAGCTGTGACCAGTTCATGAAAGCTTTTATATTTGTTGTTGTAAACACCCAGTGTCAGATAGGTCTATTGCAGGAAAAAATCCTCCACTGCACAGCAAGTGATGTGTTTCATGTTCCCAGCAGCAACAACAGCACTGTTTGGAAATAAATAGAGAACAAACTGGGTGGTTACAATGGGCAGCGATAGCCAACATTGCTGATCAAGCAAAGAAACTCAACAGAAACTCAAATTTCAAGAGAGTAAGGGACATTCAGGGTTTGAATGACAAGAGGTCTCTGGGAAGTACAGTGGAAAAAACATCACAGCATGAGTGATTATTGGCAAATATGTCAGCAAAAGACGAAAGAAAAACAAGATTCCTGTGGATTGCCACTTGAAAGCACACAAACAGAATGTAAGAGTTCCAGTCTTCATGTGAGAATCAGGTCAGGCATTAGAGAGGCAGTAGAAAAGAGAAACAGAAAGAGACGTGAGTGTACTGCTGTAGGAAGTTCAGGAAAACCCGGCCTGTCATGACTTAAACTTGTAAGAAACAGCACACACACCTCTTAGTCGGGTATTAGTCTGAGGCCAATGCTAGAGGGAATCTTTCCCAGGCACCCTTACCATATTGGGAAGAGAGGAAGAGTGCATTAATACCTCAGGCTCAGTAAAAAACCCAGACTGGCTGAGCGTCAACAGTAATCACTAATGGCCCTCAGACAAGTTATCACCAAGCCACATTTTGACTACTTAACAGCTTGAGTTGCTTTAAAAGTTAATTAGGACACAGATACATGCAATGGACTACCATCTATCACTATGTGGCTGCTCACTCATGTAACATAAAATACACACATACTTAGATACATAGTCGTTTTCCTCATTGGAATTCCATTCAATCACTTTCTAACTGATTTAATTCTCCAGATGGTCCCGAGCTGAATGCAGAATACAAAGCACAACTGAAAGATGTCCTCTGTTTCCCAGAAGCCATAAGACCTCCCTGTTTTTGTTTAATGCTCTTTAAAATACCCATTCATTCAGAGCTGCAATACAAACACACACATGCACAGACATGCAAATTTATACTCAGTAATGACCTCAATTAGATAAACACCTAACCCCTGTTCTCACCCGTCCTGCAAGGACTAGACCTTGTGGAAGAACAGGAATTAATGAGACCAAACTAATCAATGGTCGACTTCCATGCTGCAACAACAAATGCTGGGAGCATTTTTAACGGCAATGAAACTCTAACCACGCTGGAGAAATGTGAACCAGGCGAGACGCAAGCTGTTTAAATAGCCTTACCTCAGATAGCAATCAATAATGCTTTGTGAACCGAGCCAGACCACAGCAGGCCCACTTCACCAGCAATTAAAAGGGAAACAATACTTTATGTGAAGAGGCTGAAAGCCTGGTTGCCAGAAAAAAACCAGCTGTATATCTGGTGGGGAATGGGTTGTGGCTTCGGAAGAGCAAGTGGAGGATTTACTAATGCAAATGTCAGGTCGAAATGAAACCGCCCAGTGTACTGTTGGCTGTAGCCACTAGTAAGTGGCACAGCACAATTCAATTGCACATCTTCCCAAAATAGCAGGTACTGGAAGCTCAGTGATGTACTTGTACCAATGTATTATTGGTTGTGCCAATGTATTATTGGTTGTGCCAATGTATTATTGGTTGTGCCTAGTTTTGTTAAAGGCAAAGTGGGTACGAAGAGGAAATCTCTGTTGGCATTGCGCCTCATTTGGCACACAACTACCCTGATAGGTTCCTCCATTTTGGACTCTCCGGTTCTCCGTTCCCTCAAAGGTCAGCACTGTCAAGACGGTTTGCAAGGGGCCCGCATTGTGAATTCACAGGTCAAAGCTTACCAAAGTTTAACTCTATGCACATCACACATTTACTTCACCTCCACGTCTAAATCCAATGATCGCAGCAATTTCACTGAAATAAATTAATTTCAGTCTGAAATTTTATTATTGTTATGAATGATGGTGTGACCTTGCCTAGGAGCCTGGGCACTGAAGTTGTGTGACTGCTGCTGGTGGTGTACATGAGAGAATTAAAAAAACAAAAAATAAGTAGAAAGTGGGAGCTGAAGGAGGAGAGGGGGGTGAAGCAATGAAAAAAAATCTGATTCTAAAAGAACGATAGGAACCATGCTATTTTCTTCAGATGAAAGCCTTTTTCATCTAAGTGTGAGCCAATTATTTTTCTTGTTGAGAGAAAATATGAACATCTGTGTTTGCTGTGAATCAGTGAATAATGGCACACCACACAAGGACCTCTGAACACACACACACACACACACACACATTTGCCCTGTGGGCCGGGTGACGTCATGTTTGTTGTGGGGTGGGCGGCTCCTGGCTGAAGATGAAAGACTAAGACTACCAAATGTGGTGTAGGGTTTTGAAGATGGACAGAAGCACAACATTCCCACTACATCATTAGACTCTTACAACCCAGAGATAAGGAACTGATCTAAGTTGTGGCCCTGGGCCCCAGAGGACCCCGACCCCTGACTGACAGGCTCAAACAGATTTACTCTCCAGGTCGACATGAGGTCCAAGGAAAAACAACATTCTTTCTCTGACTGACCATGTAACATAAAAATACTCCCATCATCTCTCCCAGAAGATAGTTTTAGGTTTGGGAATGTTTATGGTAAAAGAAGGAATTACCCCTTGGGATGATCCTATATTCATTCGTCTGACTGGCCAGCTGTGTCACTACTCAGATAGCTGACAGCAGCCTCTAGCCTGAGATGACTATGATGAGATACAGATCTCACGGTAACGCAGACCAGTAAATCCATCCATGCTGAGGAAAACTGGGATGAAAGTAGAGCATGGCTTCCTATGCAGGAGTCTCACTGATGCCACTGGCTGCCTGGTGGCCAAAACTACTTCCCCAGCAAGAAGCATTTTCATACACTGAATCACATAAAAAGTCATTGACCAAACAAAGGATGATTTGTTTTTGGAGAAAGTCCCCTTCTGATGGCACAACGCTGCTGACATGGATGCTTTTCTGTGGAACAACAATGTTTTACACTGACGTCACCAGTAGTTGATATTCTGAGCATTTCAGCATATTTAAATTTGACATTTTTAATGCCTCAAGAATTTTATTCAGGGTGGGAAAACTCCTGAAACAACATTTACAAAATCGCAAGTCACTAAAACTTTCAGTTGAAACCTTGATAGATGAATTTTTTTCAGGGTTACGGGAGGTAGGTGTCGTGGCCAGCTGTGTAAACTCTGGAAACATTACTCTCTTCATATTATTGATTCTTTAACAAATGTCTGAATTAAATTTGCAAAAGAAATTAAACTTGACAACAGAGTTGACTGTCTGTACATCTGAAAATGTGGCATAGGAGGAAACCAGCAGACAACATGTCAAATATCTGGCTCAATATTAGCCAGTATGTCAGCAAAGCACTATGTCGCTCAAACTCTGATGAAAACACTTAGGGCAATCAGGGCGGTTACTGGTTCCTTCAGGCCCTTCCTGTCTCAATTATCCACACCCTCACTCCTTTCTCCCCCTACAGTTGCCTGACCCCGGCGAGAGCATGGGAAGAGCCAGCCACACACAGAGGACAGCACAGGAAGGAATGCAAACACAAGGCTCTGAGAGACATGGCTGGCACCGAAGTTTCAAGCAAAGACAACAACCATAAATAGCAGATGCCCCAAGCTAAAAATAAACTAAACTAAAAACAAAAGACATCGATCTGAAGTTGACAAGGTCAAAGCAATCTGTCAAAGAGATGACTGCTGGAAAAGTTGGAGAGGGGATTTGGAGGCAGGTCTCCCACGGTCGCAGCCAGGGACAGGCACCATGGCAGGGCTGGGAGTGGATTGATTTGATGTCAGCCTTTAGGAGACAGTGCAGACAGAGATATGAAATTGTCTTACCTGACGTGTCCCACATATTCAGCTCAATCCGATGCTTGTCTATCTCAAAACTGGCTGTGTAGTTTTCAAACACTGTGGGCACGTAGTTCTGAAAATAAGGGATTTATTTCAGTTATACAATTAAGAGGCACAAGATAAGCCTGTGTTTACACAGCCACAGGCTTCACAAGAGAATAATGGCATTGATATCATATTTAAAAAGATGCAGCAGACAAAGCAAATAATGATAGACACATTTCACAGCAAGGCTAGTTCTGTAAAGCTCTCTATTTTAGAAATATAGGCTAGTGATATTATAGCAGATGAAGACAATGCCTTAAAGTTTTATGGGCAGTGCTGCAGACACAATAAAAAGTCAATTTAGACATTACAGGACTATTATAGTGATTTTATAGGCATTCACTACAGTCCCCTCTCTCTCCCCAAGAGAGAGAGACACCAGCGCTGTCTCTGTCTCTTGTTTTAACGTTTCTGTCTTTAGCCAGGTGAATGTAACCTGCTGAACAAGTGCTGAAGTTGAACTGTTCAGTATTACATATTAATGCCAGTGCTCCTCACTTACTCATTCACAAACTCATTTCTCTTCAAATTAAAAAGACTAAGTTCTGACTTCTGATAGACCCACCTCTGGATAGCAGTCCTTGGCAAAAACGTGCAGGAGTGCCGTTTTCCCACATTGCGTGTCCCCGACCACCACAATCTTACAGCGGCTGCCTAGACTGTCCATGGTTTGTCCGTCAGAGGTGTATTCTTGACGCGGGGATGGATTGCATCCAGCATCCGATAAGAGACGCAGTTGAATCGAAGACGGGAAAGAAAAATGAGCAAATACATGCGCCGAGCCGGTGCGTTTTATCCAGCTCCTCCTGTCCTATGCGCAGCTCTCAGGTCCCGCTGACAGACTCTGTGTGACTGGTCGGCGACCAAAACCACAGAAAGGACGCACACTGCCCTCCCTGGAAACTGGTACTTTGATTGCTGGCCACGCCTTCCGAATGTTCACGCCTGAGTCACATCACTCAACTGGTTAGGCTGCTCTTGGTGTAGGGTAAAGGGTCTCCTGTTCTGTCTCTATAGTGTCTACGTTATGTTGTCTCAGGATCATTGTATTAGAGAACATCAGAATTCCATCTGTGGGACAGGGTGAAGAGGTCATACATGCAATTTTACCTCGCATTATGTCCCTGCAAATAATATTACTTTTGCAGCTTCGAATATAAGAACGTGACTTAATAAAGATTTCTTGTCACACTTTATATTTTACCTCCTAGGTTAACATCAGGTTCATAACATAATATTACTATAAAAGGTAAGTATGTAAGTACTATTACCACATTAACTCATTAGAGCCCATTGAGACCACATGGATGGCACTTATTGTATTGTTACATTACTACGAGAAGCTTGTCAGTGGTTGCACTCAGTAGTAAACACTGATATTTTATACTTTTCTGTAAGTGTTTTCTACTTGTTGGCCAACAGTAACTGGATGTATCTGCGTGCACATTTTATGCATAGGCCTATGTGTCTGCTGTAACATTTGTATTTGTGTCATTTCTGCATGACCACAAAAACAAACAACTGAGCAATGCACTCTGATGGGAGCAATTCCATGTGCACTGGAACCAGTTACTGCAGTACTGGGTCGATTTCTTGTTCAAATTAGTGACACACTTTAAGTCACTCTTCTTTTAGCGAGGTTGAAAGGTGATAATATCACCACTGCAGTCTTGGATGCTGTGATAAATTGCTCTGCAGGAGGGCTGATATTTAGGAATATGATGAAGGAATTCAGTTTCTCCTTAATTATCAAAACAGAACTCTTAATATTCTAGAAATCTTTACAACCAAAGATGGCTTTTAAGTAGTTTTAGTATTTCTAATTAAAGAACAGAATATTTTAAGTGAAAGCGTGTGTCAGTTGTTGTTTTTTCAGATTTTTTTTTCTCATTATTTATTTGTTAATAGCGGTGTTTATTTGTCCTATGATTATCACTGAATAAAACCCTATTTCCCTCCATTACTGTTGGGAAAGCAGCGTAAATACTCTCCACATTATGCCTCTTGATTTAGTGCCAGCATGACCTCTTAATGGAGCTACTATAAATGCAGCGTACATAGATAAAATAGTCCATCAAATTAAGTAGCCTAGTTAGAGATGACTGGGCTGTTTTTATGGGCCTCATCGCCCTACATTTAGATGGTATTCCTTGAAATGCCCCGTTGAGAAGTTAGTGGTTTTGTGAATGAAATAATTAAATGACGCGGAACCACGTGCCAGGGCAGGTCAGCACTGTTGAGTCATCGTTTCTCCCCTTTAGTCCGACACTGCCACCTTCTGGACAAAATAGTTTCATTCAATTCACAAGTTGCAAAAGTACATATGTCACACATATGTTGAAAAAAAGCAATAGCACAATAAGCAGGACCACAATATATCTCAGTCCAACACAACAGACCTGCTAAACTATTAAATGACTTGTTCTCTTCACATTATTTTTGTGGCTATGGTTTGTGATATTGTTGAATTGTTGAGAGTGTCCCTCTTTTAGTGATGGAAGAAGGATTCAGCTCCTTTATTTAAGTACAACTACTAATACAACAATGTAAAAATACTCCATTACAAGTAAAGGTCCTGCATTCAAACTCCTACTTTAGTGAAGTAGGCCTATCATCAAATAGTACAGGAGTGTTGTTAGCAAAATGTAGGCTACCGTAAGTATCAATAATGAAAGTACTGATTCTGCAGTGAAATGGCCCCTCTAACTGATATATTATTACTATATATGACATTATTAGATTGTTAATACTGTTGCATTAATGCATAAGCAGCATTTTACTGTTGTAACTGGTTGTGGTGGTAATTTGAACTACTTTATATACTGTATATTGCTGTAGTTTAGTGCAGTGATTCCCAACCTAAGGGTTGGGCCCTCTCCGAAGGGTCACAAGAAAAATCTGAGGCGTCGTGAGATGATTATAAGATTTTCATATATTTTTAAGGTAAAATCTTAATCTGAGAAGTAACTATAGCCTAGCTGACAAATAAATGTAGTGGAGTAAAAGGTACAATATTCCCAATATACTACAATAAAGTAGAAGTAGTAGTATAAAATGGAAATACTAAAGTAAAGTAGAAGTACGCTAAAATTGTACTTAAAAACATTATTTGAGTGAATGCACTTAATAACCTTCCACCACTGCCACCACTGAAATTGAAATGCATGTTCCTAATGCCTCAAGAGTACATACATATACTGTGGACTGGCGAGGCTTTCCAAGTTCAAAATTGTATAAAAATATATGACAGCAGGTTATGAAGATTATCCTTGTTTCTGGAGAAGTTGTTGCTCAGCTCCTTTACTTAAATAAAACTACTAATACAATAATGTAAAAAATACTCCATTACAAGCAAAAGTCTTTTCAGGTCCATTATATTAGAAGGGTGGTATAAGTTTAAGAGGCAGATATCTCAAAACCTGGGCAAACTTACCATTTGGGGTAAGTGAGAGAATTTGAGAGGATTTTTTTTTTTTTTTTTTGTGATTTGGAGGAACTGACTCTTTAGAGTTAAAGTCACTATTTGAGTCAATAGAACAGCAGGTGGCTTTACTACTTGGTTAGGTTTAGGCACCAAAACTACTACTACAAAAACAGAGAATCAGAAAGCCTTTCTGCCAGAAAGCCCTGAAGGCAAACTTCTCCCATGTGCTCAAGCTCATCATATTGATCTTAAATACATTAGACATTTCCCACTTGACTTTCACTTAATGCCCACAAGAACCTCTACTGCTTGCATCTCATCCCTCTGGTCAGTTGGTTTTCTTGTTAAGGATGTTGGACTATTTCAAGAGCTAAATGTGAAAAAGTGTTGGACAGACAGTGAACTGCATAGGCCAATCACACTCCACATATTTACAAAAGAATTTATATAAATGCATAGATACTTTCAGTAATGGTAGGTGGATTACACTCACTCTCATGCTGACTGTTCAACACAGTCCCCTGCATCTGCCAGCAGGTGGGTGTAGAGTTCTGCATTCCCATTGCCTGTATATTAGTTTGACTGTGCTGAATGCTTTGTTGATGGATATGCTACTCAACCAATAAACTCATTACACCCATGCATGAGTAGAGCAGACATGCCAGCGCCAGATCATTCAACAGGAGGGTAAATGACAATAAGTTCTTCAAAACTCACCATTTTAATTTAACATCTGCAAATGACTATATATAATGCATATATGCTTTGGTACCTTCTGTACACTGCAGGCCTGAAACCAACCACTGATCTTCTTTATTGCCCTCATGTGAAAAGAAATCTAATGCTGTAAGGCACCAGTGGTGGAATGTAAGTATAAGTACATTTACTCAAGTACTGTACTTAAGTACAATTTTGAGGTGCTTGTTCTTTACTTAAGTATTTCCATGTTATACTACTTCTCTACTTATATTTCACTACATTTCAGAGAGAAATATTGTACTTTTTACTCCACTACATGTATATGATATATAGTTACTAGTTAAGGTACTTTGCAAAGGCTCTGCACACCCACAGGTGTTTTCAGTTACTCTGGCTAATTTGACCTCTAGTCAGGTGTAAGTTTGAAGGAGATATGCCAGGAATTATCTGATATCACCAAACTCTATGTCCTAATAAGAATGATAACAAGGTGAGACAGATGTCAATCAAGAGCAGTTTGTACACACCCACGCTGTCATGAGAAGAGGTATAATTAGGCAACGTAGGTGAAAACACTTGTGTGGGAAAACCAAGTGTTTGCAGGGGCTTTAAGATTTTACATACAAAATATACAATCCCGGGGAAGACCCAGGACACGCTGGAGGGACTATGTCTCTCGGCTGGCCTGGGAACGCCATCGGGATCCCCCCGGAGGAGCTGGAGGAAGTGTCTGGGGCGAAGGAAGTCTGGGAGTCCCTGCTTAGACTGCTGCCCCCGCGACCCGGCCCCGGATAAGCGGAAGAAGATGGATGGATGGATGGATGGAAATATACAATCACATTATGAAATATGATGCATTACTATTGCTTAGTATAAGTATTGTATAACTAGTATGATAAATAGTTAGAATTTGCTCGACCTTGACCAGCCACAACATTATAATGTTTCTTATACTTTAATGTAGTAGTAACAAATTAATATGTATAAAAACATAATACTGACAGGATCTACTCTTCATAATGATTACTTTTATTTTTAAAACATTTAAAGTACATTTTTCTGACAATACTTTACTTAAGTCATTTTTGAATATAGTACTTTTATTTGTAACAGAGTTTTACACTCATTATTTATTTGTTAATAGTGGTGTTTATTTTTCCTATGATGAACACTGACTAAAGACCTATTTGTCCCTATTACTGTTGGGAAAGCAGCGTAAATACTCTCCACATTATTTAGTGCCAGCATGACCTCATAATGGAGATACAATAAATGCAGTGTACAAAGATAAAATAGTCCATCAAATGAAGTAGTATTTTTACACTGTAGTATTGCTCCTTTTACTTAAGTAAAGTATCTGAATACTTCTTCCACAACTTTAAGACACACATAAATACTTCTCAGTAACCACCCAGCTTTTCTTTTTCTGCGTCTTGCTAAGGAAATCAGGTTTAACCTCAGGATCTCGACTTCCAAAGTGATCGTGAGAAAAATCTTAATCATCACAAGATGATTAATGAGATATCAAATTTTAAAAAATCAAATTTCTGTAACATAATGTTTATTTTTCTCTGACTTTTATCCAGTCTTTGCTTTTTCAATGCAAAACACTGGACTGTTTTACTTCTTCAAGCCTCTAAAATCTCTTTAAATTAAACAACCTGAGAAGGCAACAGCAGAATTTGTTTTGGAATCCATAGACATAAGGGGGTCACAATTAAACATAAGGGTCATAAGCTTAAAGGGCTGGGAACAACTGGTTTAGCAAAACAGCACCACTGAAAGTGATTCAGCATCTTGCTCAAGGATACCATAATAATGCGACAACATAACATAAATAACATTTACCTGTGTGTATGATAAAGGTAACCAGGCTGAATAGACCAATAATACATTTAGGCACCTTCAGTAATAAGCAGGTAAGTCACCGTAGCCACGGGACTTGAATGCATTAATATTTCTTACATCTGCAGTAATAATTCATGCAGACAGCATGGATTTGCATGATTTCTCATAACTCCATAACTTTTCTAGATTCGTTATAAAGCCCAGTTTTAATGGAAATGAAAATATCTGTCTGTTTGTAGTTCAGACACACACACACACACATCCTCAGAGACTGTCCAGACTCCCTGCAGACTCAGTCTATTTGCCTGGCACAGTGGTGACACAGTACTTTATCCAGGCCAAATTACACCACTGAGCAACATTATGCATTCAGTAACCTACTTAGACAATAGAGGAAGTCTCCAAACTACACCAGGTGTCCAAGGCAGTACATCTCTGTTCCTGCGTCCTATTCCTGTGTTTCTTGAAACACAGCCATTTCCTGTGATGGATACATTTTCAAACCCTTTTTAGCTGCTGGAACATGCCCTGAAATTTTCTTCTTGGCCTCACAGTGAAAAACATAGAGAAAGCTCTTGCATTATGTTTCTCTTCTAATCCTTTTTTCAGACTCCATCCTGCAGTCCAAGTCATTTTCCTGACTGTGCCTTGCTGGTACATTACCATACTGGCCCTGTCAGAGCTAATGAGGAGAAGAGCCACTCTTCGAGCACACACAGCATACTGATGTCTATTCAGAGTGGCTCAGTGGTTGGTGAGGAAGAACAGACAATCTGCTTTGTAACATTTTGCCTGTGTCAAAGCGGCTGATCAATAATGCCTTCATCCTACATCATTAAGCTCCTGTGGGATATTGACTGGGACATTGCTGACTTTGGCCTCAGGAGTGCTGAGTGGCACTTTACGGCCACAAGGTGTCTCACCACTTCTCTTGTGGTCACATATCTCTGAATGGACAGTGGGCTGATCTCTCA
Organism: Siniperca chuatsi; assembly: GCF_020085105.1. NCBI lineage: Eukaryota > Metazoa > Chordata > Actinopteri > Centrarchiformes > Sinipercidae > Siniperca > Siniperca chuatsi. Next base: position 6,600,636 of record NC_058062.1, on the reverse strand, counting down.
GCTCTAAAGGCACAGAGCTGGAAAATGAGAATAGACTCTGGTTTCTTCTTGTGACAAATATAAGATACACTGACAGTTAAAACTATGATCACATAAGCTGAACTATTTGTTTCTATTTCGCCACCAAGACTTTCTCCAAATACTCAGAATTTTATGATTTGCCCTGTCCCATGTGCACTAGTGATCTCTTTAATGGAGCGATCATCCCGCCCTACGGTCCTGGCTCCCTGTTCTGAAGCTGAATAACACAAAGCAGGTTATATTGTTTAATCAAAAACTGGCGTGACCTCAACACAAACTCATATTTTTCTGAGCTGCCAGTGCAGGGAAGTTATAACAATGAACCATACACAAGCCCAAAGTTCCTGCAAATCCTACTGTAGAATAGGCAGCATAAGCAGACGTTTCCTCTGGCTCCTGTTCCAGCACCACAAACCTCACTGTTAAACAAGCAGCAGTAAATAGCCAGAAATAAGCAAATACTTGCTCAAGTATTGTGTCTTCTATTTAATCTCATCTGAGGGGCAGAAGTGCACTGTATGCTGAAGATATGTCACAGACAGCTTAAAAATCAACATACAAGTTTATTGTGACTTCTTTTGATTAAACCTATAATACTATTTATCAGTTGCGTCCTGTGTATAAAAGTGTTTCCTTATTTGGCATGCTACTTTTTGATCTTATGATATTACAACATTTTAATTTCAGTATGTCTGTGGAGATTTGCAGTAATGAACAGATTTTGAAGAAGGTATAGGGTTGGCTTCAACTTCATTTTCCTTTTAGCTATAATGGACATTTTTGCAAATCACCTCCCTGCTTAATGCAGTAGCCTATAGGCTGATCTTATAGCCCTACCCGATCAGCCAAACCCATCCAATCATACACGCCAATCCCTGGGTTTCATCAGCTCTCCGGGTTTTCCAGCCTGCCTCTCTCTGACTCGTCCCACTCACACACTCTGTCAGAGCGCGCCGTTGACAGCCACTGGCCACTGAGCAACCCACTCTGTCGGGGTTTGAGTCTCCATGCAAGACTGCTGAAAAAGAAGCTCTGACTCTCGCATTTTCTTTTATTTGCAAGGCAAGCAAAACAACAAGCCCGCCCACGTCAACAAAAGCACAAGAAGTGAAAAAGCCTCTTAAGTAATTTTCTAGACTCATCACTGTCTCACAGCTCCCTGCACAATGTCTGGTGAGGACGCACCTGCCCAGCAGCAAAACGACGTGGACCAGAAGCAGGAGACCAAACCTGCCGAGGAGCCCAAACCCGAGCCGCCCAAGACGGAGTCCCCACCCGACGGCGCCGCCGAGGCAGCGGCTACCCCCGCGGCGACCACCGAGAAGGTGCCCGAAGAGGAGACGTTCACCTACCGCGCCCTGGTGCTCACCGGCTACGGGGGCTATGATAAAGTCAAGCTGCAGGTGAAGAAGGGCAAGCCGGCGCTCAAGGCTGGCGAGGTCCTGGTGCGGGTCAAGGCTTGCGGGCTGAACTTCGCAGACCTGATGGCTCGACAGGGGCTGTACGACCGGCTGCCGTCCCCGCCGGTCACCCCAGGAATGGAGTGCTCTGGGGTGGTGGAGGCTGTAGGGGAAGAAGTCACGGACAGAAAAGTAAGCACACATGCCTCTCAGCTTTTTTCTTGCCACTCGAAGTCTCATTTTACTGGGTGTGTGTTTTATTGCTTAAGTGAGGTATATTTGTCTGCTACAACAGCTACATCTGGATATGGGTGTGTCAGGCTTTGCTCGCTGCTCAGGGATGGTGGTAGTGCTGTAGCCTACACTGTATTACAGTTTCATGACTTAATGAATTTAATACTAATAGGCTATTGGGTCAGGTAATTGACACAATAATAGGTTACTGATAAATATTGGTCTATAGTTCCTGTTTGTGCTGTCATGGGTGTCCATCCATTCATTCACTCGTCCGTACCAAGGAGACAGCACTGGTGGAAAAAAGTGGAAAGCAATAAAGTCTGTTAGTGTGTTCATGTTGTATTTCATCTCTGTAGAAGAAGCCCAAAGTGTATAAATGACACGAGTTGAGTACAATGAAGCCAGCAGCAGGCGTCGCCCCCCTTGTCTCCCCGGTTTTCAAATTGGGCAGCGCAATGTGAAAACACGGTGCGCACTTAGATTGAGCAACTTCAAGTACGAAACAGCTGCTAAGATGGAGATGGATTCAATGTTCATACGCAACATGTGTGTTGTAAGTCAAAAGTCTAAATAAACACATGCAAAAAATGTTTTCCACCTTGGCAGCACCTTCGTTGCACTGCGCTTTGGTGTCTGCCAAGGCGCGGAGAGCTGCGTCAAGTCAACCAGAGAGCGCCGCAATGAGACCGGAAATTAGACTGCTCTGCCTTCAAAATTAAAGCTCTGAACAGTCACCCGAGTTTCCTTTTACTTTTTATGGAGGAAAAAGAAGCGAACATGAAAATATGTGCATGATATGAAAACCAGCAATCAAGATGGAATGATGAGTAGGCTATGTAAAACATATTGAATAATAATGTAGCCTTCGTGCAATATTTGGTCATATAGGCTACAGTATTCTACACATGTAGGCTATAGGTCTGCAGTTGTAGGCTACCTCGTTCTGCTTGGGCCTTTATACTGTAAAATAAAAAACAACGTTTTGGATGAAAAACAATATAAGGCCACCTCGGTTCCATTTTTATCCATCTGTGGTTCCGCATCTTTGCTTGCAAAACGTTAATTAATAAGGGAGTTTATTTTGGAGACGATGGCCAGATGCCACAGTAATTAATATGGCTGACTTGACACCGGTGGCGGAGACAAGAGTCACCGACGCCTTTTGTTACCGGGAGCGACGGTGGCGCACAGACTCACCGAGCGGAAAGGGCGAGGCGCGACGCATCAGACAGCATGATGTGAGAAATAGGATCATTCGCCCTCTTTGTCAACAGAGAGCCATCACCTCTGTTGTGTTCAGAAAATATTTATCTGTCATCACATCAATATATCACGATTAGTTCAACCCCGCGCGCTCATAGACATTGAAGCCAAGTCAATGAAACAATCATAATTAAAACAGCTTAATCTTTTCTTTAATGTTCAGCCACAAGGAATTAAGGGTGATTGAAAGATAATTATTTGTCGCTGTCTTAAATTGCATGATGAGTCACAGGCCTATATGTCTGTCTCCTGGATGCATGGCATCACCACGTTAAGGCCTTTTTAAGGCAATTGAAGTACAAAGCCAAAATGTTACACATCGGCCATGAGTCACGATGTTTGTTGTAAGAGCACCACATTTTCTCGCATCATGTGTCATGCAAGTGCAGAATCAGTGCATCTGACAGGGAGTGGCACATATGTCTGTGAAGTGGAAGTCCAAATGGATGGGGAATCTATGCAGAGTAATAGGAATATGACTGGTGATAGGTCAGCCAATAGCAGCCAGACATCATAGAAGGTTAAGACCTTTGTGTTTCTAGAATACTTTATAGCTTCTTTCCACATTGTCAGTAATGTAGATTGGATTTAAAGGTCACACTCTACACACAAATACACAAACACACTGCTTGTCATCAAAGCCTCACACTCCCACATCCCAGTGCAGCCCTTAGGTTATAGAATTAAGAGCCAATCCTCCTAATGGATGGAGATCTCTGAGATCTTTTGGCAGCTAACTCAGAGGGAATGTGCTGACCTTGGTGGCACAGAATTTTTGGGAGGCTCATCACTCACTGCAGATCTGTCTGCCTATCTATCTCTGTTTCTCTCTCTCACACACACACACACAACAACATACAGTAATGGGTGTGTCTGATAGTTTGCTCCCCATACAGTTTACACAAAGCTATGGACACGTTCATGACATTTAATTAGATAATGCAACATAAATATCAATGGCTAAGTAAAGTGAAATTGATTTTTATTTTGTCTTTCCGACATTTCGATATAGTGCTGAACCTTATGTTCTCTAATGTACGTTTCTGCTTTCACACACAGATATAAGAGGCATTTGAGAACTTTGACTTTTGTTGTTAAATGAGAAAAACATTATATTTGTGTTTGGTATCAAAACTCAGGTATTGTATTGGCAATAGTATAGAAACATTTCAAACAACACCCATATAATGTAATTAAAATTCCTCTCTATCTCATGTCATATGAAATAATGTTTATAAATTTGCAAAGTTGATAAAGGCAGCACTTGCACCATTGTTGCCCTCTAGCCTCCCTGTCTTTGGCTTGTTTATTGTTTTGCTGCTTGCTGGCTCTTATATATTTATATGCATTTATTATCCACTGCATGCCTCGTATTGTATTTCAATAACTGCCGCAAAACAAGCATCCCTTGAGGGGACAGTGTCGAATAAAGTAATACTACAGTGCCCTCACCCGAAATGACCTAAGAGGGAGTGCAGGGAAAAGTGTAACAGTGAGTAAGAGGTGGAAGAGGGGAAATATCACAAATCACAAGCTCCCCTGACACCAAACATCAGCACTTTTTTCTCCCGGCCTGCTTTTTCTTTTCATTTTCATGCTCTCCCTCTGTGAGTTTTGGTAGGATCTGACCCATATGTTCTCAATTACCTCCCTCTGGCCCACATTGTCATTCTGGTATTTCCTCCATCCCTCCTTCCCTCCCTCTATCTATCTCTACTTCTTTTGTATAATCTCTTGATTCTTTCTCTGTCGATCATACCGTCAGTGAATCCCCCATCATGCTTCCCTCCCTTTATGTTACCATCCTCTTCCTTCCTACTCTACCTTCCTACCCATCCTACTCTTTCATCCTACATGTCCTTTTCACCATGATCACAACATTTAGAGCTTGCCTTTATACGCCACATGGCCTGTTGACAGCTTGCCATAAGCTGCTGGGTTAAAAAAGAAAATCAGACGTCTCTGTTTTGTATTTTTCTCCTCAAGTTTGTCCAGTGCAGTATTCCTAGATAAATTCTGGAAAAACAAGAAGAAGAATGGTATTTTCTTAACATGATATGTTGATTTGCATAATCAGACGTGCAGTCAAGTGCAAAAAGCAGCATGTAGGCCCTCCTGTCACAGATTTTACTGTATGTGAGCAGGGTGTGGCCTTTATTCTAACATCATACAAACCATGTCAAAGCATAAAAACACCTACGCTGACACCAGGGAGATATTATGTTTCCTTTTAATTACATTTACAGGAGCCATGCAGGCCTTGTGGGTGTTAACATTTAACCTTCATCTTTTGCATCTTTCAACCTGACTCAGGAACAACGTATCAGAAATTTTGCCTGTTCTTTTGTTTTTCTCTGATCATTTTTTGCTGAGATCATCAAAGCTCAAAGCCACGAAGAAGCTGACTTGGAGGCCTGCATACCCCAAAATTGAATCACCATCTGATTAAGTCCATTCATATACAGTTAACTGGAAGTGCCTTTGTTCAGCACCCCCCACACTCCTGACCCCAACTATGAGTACATTTGATGCAGTGGCATGAAAGCTGAGAAAGGAAATGTAAGAAGTGTGTGTGTGTTTGTGTGTCACAGTGTGAAGATGTTGAAACAGAACTGTCACAAGGCTCATTCGCTTGGCCTTGAATGTTCCTACCCAGATTCTGCGACTGACAGTAACTCACATGCTTTACGTAGGCGCGGAAGAATAGCTGCAGATGCATTTGAAGGCGATGTGTGAGTCATATTTGTGTGTTTCCTGTAAAAGCCTGAACTCCCCCATCTATCGATTTGTGCCACACTGTACCCCCAATTAATCCAGCGAGGCTGATGAGTTTGAAGACTCAAAAAGGCAAAAAAAAAAAAGAGAGGGAGACGGAGATGGGAGAGAGCGAGTCAACATGAATAACAAAGAGAAGGAAAGAGAAGTAGCCCATGGTGAAAAACTGAAAGTATAGTTTGAAAATAAGCCAAATGACTCGGCCTCAGACAGAAAGATGCGGGTATGAAAAGAGAGAGGGAGATCTCTCTAATTGGAGTGGATAGACAGCGAGGCGCATGGCTCCCTCCAGACCATTAGAGAGGCCCGGGTGGAGAGAGTTTGTTCCCAGGAGGAGAGAGCTTGTCTTATGCTCAGCCATGGGGAAGAATCTGGCAGGGACTCTGATGAGTGGAGAGAGGCCAGGGGAGAAGATGGGCCCCATTGTCCTGTCTCGCTGATGAGGAAGAGGGGATACGGGACACTCCTCGCAAGAAAAAAGAATAAGAATTGTAAAGACAGAATGAGACAGTGAAGGATGAAGAAATGGGGAGGAAAGAGCATCAAAGAAGGCAGCAAGACTGAGACACAGACAGGATGAGACGAGGGACTGGAGAAGGGGAAGGAAGATGTTCTAAAGTTGTAAGAGGAAAAGGAGTCAGGAAGTGAAAGAGAAAGAAGGGAAGAGAAAAGTGAGGAGAATGGAAACGAGTGGGAGGGAGAGCTGTGTCGAGAAGGGTTGATAAGGGGGAGGAAGAAAACAGGAAGAGAGTACTAATGCTGCAGTCGTCTCTGTTTCCTGTGTCCCTCGAGTGGGCTCTCCTGATTGGTTAGTGAGGGCGCGGAGGGTAAGTTTACATCGAGGCACGTCCTTCTGGAAAGAGACTGTTGTAAATCGGAGGATCCTGCATTGATAAGGGTAGTTTGGGAGCAGAAAAATGACAAGATGGTGACCGTGGCATGCAGCACGTTGAATGACATCTGTGGCTTCCTCACTGTCAGGTTCTAAAAGACAGAAATTGCTTAAGTGATACTCACTTATTCTATCATACAAAGAACAATTCTGACATTTCCATTATAGTCAAACTTTAGCTGAGAGAAAAATCAGAATACATGTCTTACAAGATCTCTTGAAGCCACACATTAAGCACATAAGCAGTGCTTGTTAATTCAGAGCAGTACTTCCTTTATGTTTTTCATCATCTTTCAGTACTTTTCTTCTTTCCCTCACTTACAAATCTATGCTGTAACTTGGTTGTCAAAAGCTCAAAATCAAACAAACATGTCCGTATGCAAAGAGCTAGCCACTGCAAGCCACTACATACAAATCGGAAAACAGCTATCATACTTTGATAGAAAAATAGCCACCTCCTTTTTTACCCTGATTCCTCTGCTGCTTCACCATTACCCTCCATAAAGTCAATACAGTTACTGCTCTTACTCTTTATCGCTTTATTTGTTTGCTTACACTCTTTAAGAGCAAACCCTTTAAAGGTTTGGTAAACCAGGCGGCTGCATGTTTGCATGTCTGCCATTGTTGTAAACAAAACAATTAACCACAATCTTACTATTCCTGCTGCATGGCTCGCATCATTCTCACTGTGCCAAAGAAACCATGAGGCTTCAGATGGCAGGACGCTGCAGACTACTTCAGGCTCTAGCAGTGAAACCTCCTGGGGTATTGAACTGCCAGTTGATCCTGTTCAAGCTCAAGAACTTAATCAATTAAAATATACCAGCACTTTAATTTAATACAATAGCTTTAAAAACTGGTTATTCACTTCCATTTTGCCCACATTGCTGTAATGCTGTCCTTGTAGATCATAGTATTGACCCAGAGACATGATTCTTTCTTCCAAAAACAATTAATTGTAGAAAGCAAAGATTTAGCCTTAATTGGCTTAGTAATGCTTCCAGCTTTGGTGTTATGTGATCAATTTAAATGATAATTGCAAAACAATCACTCACCACTTTTCCAGTGCGTTAGGGCAGTGGTTCCCAACCTGTTTTGTCAGGTGCACCCCCACAGCCCTGTCAGATGAACTCAGTTACCCCTTGATAGACAACACCCATCAATTTTACAAATGTGTTCATTTGAATTGATTTTAAACTGGCTATTATTTAACTATTGATGCTATAAAAGTGGATATAATAGTGGATGTTGCAATTTTTTTCACAAATTGAACTGTCAGTGTTTAGGTCAGTTTGGTTAAGTAAGCACTTGTGTGGCAGAAGCTGGATGTTTCAACCATTTATGCATTGCTTTTAGCTAACTCTTTCAACCATTTATCCATTACTTTACAATAACTATTTCAGCCATTTATCCATTACTTTATGCTATTTCAACCATTTATCTATTACTATAAGCTAACTATATCCACTGTTCCATCACCGTTAGCTACAGTTTCTCTGCTTCTCTGCTCACTTGTTAACTGTTTTTCACACACTCTTAGTTGCAATTTTTGGTGTTCAGGTGGTATAATTGACTCAATATGTGGACATATTTTTTAATCAAATTAAAATTTCTTTTTTTATCAAATTACTATTAATTTCTTCTTTATCAAGTTACTCCACTATCTTTCCACAAACCGCCAAGCAACTGTAGAAGTTGCACCTGGGGTACAAGTACCCCTGGTTGGGAATCACTGCATTCGGTTAGGTTACACTGTTTTCAGTAACTGGGAAAGGGCACTGAAAGAGAGCCCTTTGCTTTACCTTCTTCTCAGCCTGTGTCTTCCTGTGCCTTCTGTTCCAGGTTGGGGATAAGGTGATGGTGCTGAACCGCTTTGGGCTGTGGCAGGAGGTGGCGGTGGTGCCGGCAAGCCACACCTTCCTGATCCCAGAGGGCATAAGCTTTGAGGAGGCAGCAGCCCTCCCTGTGAACTACATCACAGCCTATATGATGCTGTTTGACTTCGGCAACCTGCGGCCCAACCAGAGTGTCCTCATTCATGCTGCTGCAGGTATGGAGACAAGTACAAATACAGAGAAGGATACACAGCATACATGCACATAGGGCACACATAAACCCTTTTATTTTATGTCAATCTTTGGTTGGGAATGGATGCATCACTCTCCATGAAAGGTTATTAATTTCAATGATGGATGAATTCATTATAAATTGATTAATAATTCACTCACAAACGAAAACAAACATTGTTTTACCGTTTGCTGTAGTATCTCTGAATAACTGTCAGTGACTCAAAGTTCCAATATGAATTTATGTTGTAATCCTGCAACTGAAAACCGCATTTAATTAGTTTCATCTCAGTATGTGTCAGCCCAGCATTGAACAAATAAATTCAGTTTTATACCACCAGCCTTTTGAGTAGATCTATAGAGAATACTTTTGAAATCCTCTGCAGAAGCTCAGCATAAAGATACAAAGCTTGTATTATGCCGTTGAAGAAACGCTCTTGAATGTTTACAGTAGCAGACTTCTTCCTTCTCTGCACCTCCTGTTTATACACCTCCTGTTCTTTTCTATATGAATTATGGCTGTTGGAGAAGGTCCCACTGTTCATTAGTATGAGATATGGGTCTGTGTTTTGCACCCTCTAGGACTGCAATAATACTGGAGCACCTGCCACCTGGACTGTGAGGTCAGAGTTCAGAGTGAGTGGGTGGGAGAAAGATGGGGATAGAGGGAGTAAAAGCACCTGTTTTGGGGTGTGAAGCATCGATCTGGAGAGCAATTGATATTACTGTGTTTACACAATCCGGCCAGCTGGAGAGAACGGGAGTACATTAGCCAAAAGGAATTGTTCTCTCCCCGTTTCTCTCTCACTATCTGCTGGTGTACAGCTCTCATTTTTCCTCTCGTTCCCACTCTTTCTGTGCAGAGGGAGTCAGAAAGGGATCCCTCGGCATTTGGGACAGTGTGTGGGTGTACAAGAGAAGTATGCACATAATGAAACCTAAGCCTGGTTTCTCTCTGGGAGACAAAAAATGACAGAGAGCTATGGGAGACTGCCAGCTCAGGTGGATGTATCCCTTGGCATTAACACAATAAAACTGAAAATGAATGAATTTGTAAGATTATCATTAAATTGTGCAGTTTCCCCAGAGCTGAATGACATCTAACATACTCATAGTTGTGGGATTGGTGGTCTACAGAGGAATCCCAAATGTTTGCATTCACCATATCATGCAGCTGATGTCTCTCATCCCTGTGAAAACACATCTTGTCAGAGGTTTTCTGTGCAGAGTACGTTTGCTATAGGAGGAATGCTGAGGAAGTGTGGTGTAAGACACTTTTCCCTGCTGGTTTAGTTGAGGCGGCGTCTCTGGTTTTTCGAGGCAGGCTGCCAGTCTTGGCTCGCCAGCTGTCCGCACATCAGGATTGTAAAAGCACATTACTGAGGCTATGACAAAAACATTTGCTTAACAGTCTTCTTCACTGCACTCTGTCATTCTTTGCTTGTGTAAATCATTATCATACTGTATGCTCTACAAAACTGCTCTGTGTACATGATAGTAGTACCTTTTGTGAAAAAGGTGTTTTTCCAATATGAGAGATGTGCACATCCTTCTCTTAACACCATCTCCCTGCGTTGTGGGGCTGCATGGCTCACATGGTGAGTGTGGGTGGGGGGTCCCACTCCTGAGCCTGTCAAAAATTGTTCCTGATATTCTCTGATTAGAGAGATCAAAAGTATCTGCTGTGACAGTGAGATTGTGTGTGTTTGTCTGCTCTCAAGTCTCATATTTTTTAACATTATGAAGGAAATTGCAGACAGGGTGGCATATATTCCTTACTAAATGTATTACAATACTGGAACTGTTTTCTTTTAACAATATAGTAACGTAGCAATGTATTGCTGAAAATTTTAATGAATCGATTTAATCTATTAGTCCATCAACAGAAAATTAATCTACAAGTATTTTGATAAAGCAAAATTGCCAAACATTCACAAGTTCTGGCTTTTCAGATGTCAAGATTGTCTGCTTTCTCTGTTTTATATCACTGTAATTTGAATATCTTTGGGTTTTGCACGGTTGGTCCAACAAATAAAGCAATTTGAAGACGTCACCTTGGGCTCTGGGAAAGTTGAAGGTGCATTTTTTTCTGTGTTTTCTGACATCTTACAGACCAAACGATTAACCGATTAACCTGAAAAATAATCAACAAGTTAATTAATAATAATAACTGTTAGTTGCAGCTCTGCAGCAATGTAATTTAAGGGCATGGTTTTGTTTTTGGCTTAACATAAAGCAATGTTTACCTGCGCCCCCAAGTCCATCCTAAGGTCACATACTGTATGTCTGAGTTGTGAGCAGATCAAAAAGATTTTCCCATCTACGAGTATCTCCTATGAATATCTTTTAGAGGCCTGAGGAAGTAAAACTTTACAGTATTTCACAAAAAAGCAAACATAAACTATGTTGTTTAGTATAAATTATTTTTTTTATTTTTTTCTATCACTCTGATTACTTGCAGTTAAGATGAAATTACTTCCGACTTTATGACTAACCCATTCAAATGTCATTTATTTTCCAAGTATTTGAAGTCAAAATTAGTCCTAACACATCAAAACACAGAGCATGTATTGTATGTCGATTATGAAACAGTAATTAAGTACTCTGTTACTATTTTGTTTTTCGACCCTGCCCACAGCTCCAGTGAACTCCCCATTTAACCACATACAGTATTAGTATGTGGTGAAATTGCTTTACTGCACCTCGTCATACTGTCTCACAAGGCTTTGCAACTGACGATTGCATAGAAAGTCATATAGCCAACTAAACAGCGGTGATTTTCTGTGCCAGACATGCCTGCACAACACTGCATTCCTGCTAGATCAGTTTATGTTGTGCGAAGATAAAATAAAGCTTTTACATGAGATTAACTGGGCCTATGTGCACAGCCGGGGAGTAGCAGTGGTACAGAAGACAGTGATTTCTCAGTCACAGGGTATATCGTTTGGTAATTATGATTTAAACCAGTGTCATTTTTATTGAAGGCCCAAGGCTTCTTATCACAGCAGCCATAGGCTCTGTGTTTGAGGAGCAATTTTCATCTTCTACTGTCGTAAATCTTTTTAGAGGGGTTCACCCTCAGATCTGTCTCTTGGTTGACCCGTATATTCTCATAATAAGGATATAATCCACTAATTAAATCACATTAGGAAAACAATCATCCTCCTTTCAATTACTTTTATATTACTTTGTCTCGACAGCCCCTGAAACTTGCAATCTTAACAGATAATTCATTCTTAATTATTACAAAATGTAATAATCTTCAGTATAATATCATCATCTTCAACAGGTATTGAAATTTCTGTCACAATATGCAGAATGGTTCTTAGTGTTGTGACTTTGTCATTAATAAATAGTGTCATAATATTCAACAAAAGTAGAAAGTCAAGTAAATTTTATTTTAATGGTCCAAAATCACAAATTTGTCTTTACAACCTGAACAACATACTAGACCCTTTATCCTAAGACCTTTGATTCAGTAAGGAGAAACTAAATAATGGACTAAATATTTGGAATAAAGGGGAGAAAAGGGAGAAAAAGCCTGAAGAAGAGCGACAGAGGAGAGAGTCCTCTTTCAGGATGGACAGACACACAACAGGTGTCGTATCTACAGAGGAGACAGAAGTGGCAGTTCTAGATTTACAAACAGAGAAACAGAATTACAATATTATGTAAATATAGTACATAATATAATATTAAGTAAATATGAAGCTACAGCCTGCAGCCAGTTACCTTAGCTTAGCATAAAAACTGGAAACACGACGAAACAGCTAGCCTGCCTCTGTACAAAGGTAACAAAACCTCACCAGGACCCGTTGCCAGGCAACCAGCAGAGAATCCAGGAAGTTACTGGTCACAACATGGCACATAACCCCCTGTAAAATGAGGAATTGGCATTTTTTGTATTTTTGTAGCTTAAACAAATTAAATATAAAGTGTTGATTAATGAGCTTTAGAGGTGCTGGTAGGTAGATTTTGTTACCTTTGGACATAGTCAAGCTAGCAGCTTCCCATTGATTCCAGTCTTTATGCTAAGCAAAGCTAACTGGCTGCTGGCTCCAGTGACATACAGTATTTACTGTACAGAAATGAGAGTTCTATCAATTTTCTCATCTAACTCAGAGTGAAGAAGTGAATTTTCCAAAATGTCAAATTAAGTATAATGGAGTTTCATGTAAAATGTAAAACTGTTGTAGTTGTAAAAAACAATAATATTGCTGACGCAAAACCTGAACACTGGCTGCTCTATATGGCAAATAACCTGTTGAACTCTTTAGTAAGGGCCTTTACGGAGGGATGATGGGTATCCATCCTCTTGCCTTTTGCTTCTCCATTCTCTCATCTAGAGCTCTCCATAAAGAACATAATTTCCTCAAAAGTATGGTGACCTTTACCCATCACGATCAGGTGACCAGTGCAGGACGCCTGACTGGTGCTTAGACTCTATCAGTCAGTCATGCCTTTATGTGTGTGTGTGTGTGTGTAAGTAAACTCTGGTGAATAGTCCTCAGCTGCTTCTCTCGTTGGACCTCTCCTGTCCTCTCTCTCCAAACAATAGCTTGTTGTATTTCCTCCCATCGTGCCTCCCTTCTCCACCGCACATCTGCATCCTCCGTTCTCCTCCTCCCCCTCCGGCCCTCCGTAACCTCCGCTCCCTCTGCTCGACCTCTCCATATCCATGCTCGACTCCTCGTCATCGGGGAACGTGCGCACATTTCCCCTTTTGTTTTTCCCAGAGGGCTTGGGCGGGGGGAAGTTCAGCGACATTTGGATGTATCTCGTGGGTCTTCCACTGTGCCCAGCCAACAGCTTTTCCTCTGACCTCTCCCTGAACTGGTCCTAATGTTTATGAACCCTGGCCAGCCACCCCGCCACCACACCCACACTACACATTCTTGTATACATATGGGGCTCCGCTGCTTCCAATGTTGACATCCACCTCTGTTTTATTTATGAGTTCTCGAGTGACTGCAGGCCAATGTCAAGTGTCACGCATTGCGTTGCAGATGTGGAATGCATAATATGAATTAAGTGGTGCTGCAGGAGCATGTGTCATTTATCTGATGATTTTGCTTCATGGCCTCAGCCACTTCCCTCTGTGTGTCAAGACTTTTGGACTTTTGTACATTTTAGAGCCAACGCTGCCAGAGTTTGTGGTTTAATTCCAACTGGAGCGTCTCATACTGTAGAAAAACATACTCACCAATAGCACCGTAAGGTGCTTCAGTCTACTAAATAACATATGTTATCAATCACCTCTTCTCATAAAGCTCAACAGCAGTGTGTTTGAGGTTTGTGTGATAGATTCCACACATCCTCAGCACTGTTTAAGCTGGCCGTTATTAAACTTTTTATTTTTCCCACCAGCCAATTATGGTGGCTTCCATACTTTTGCAGCTGCTTCTTTCTGGAGTGTCTGTGTATAGGATAGAGTTATACCAGGGTACACTGAGGATTATCTGGAAACACTTGATGTGAGAAGCTTTCAGCTGCATGTGGGTACAATACAACCTTTGTGATGGGTGACAGCTGTTACAGCTGAGTTAAATCCTTGTTAATTTTTACCATTGTAAACGTTTCCCGTTAGAACGTTTTCATTCCCCATTGTTCAATGTTCAACATTGAAACAAGGACCTCTCCTTGATAATTTAACAATATTATAGTATAGGTAAATGTTATGGCCATTGTTTCTTCATTGCTCTAATACTCCGCCAGTTGGATGCACAAATCAGAGCTGTGGTGAATTCAGTATGCTTCACATTTGCAATTGGGAATAAAAAAATGCACCATAGTTGTCAAATTCATCCAAAATTGACCCTGAATTTGAAAGCCACTTGATTTGAACTGCTGAATGTTTTATCAGGTTTCTACAATACCTGATCTTTAGCTTTGACTCACTGGCACAAACAACAGAGGTTTAAGCTTTGTGAATGGATGTTTATTACTGAGGTGCTCCTTGGGATTCAAAAGTAACTCTTATATTTAAGTTTTTAGGTACAAAAGCTTGAACCTTTCGCTTTTTATCATCAAGAACCAGATCTTTTCTTATGCAGTAGCTCATCTTTTCTACAGATGATTCCATGAGCAGAATTTCCTACACGTTTAAGCTTTGGAAGTGCTCTAATTGTCATGTAACATTGTCTATGCAAAACACGAACAGTACTTTAACTTCTGAAACAAAACTACTTTGTAACTCTATTAGCTGTGCCTGACAAGGAAGGTGAATTTCTGGCTTTAATCATCTCTGTACCATAATCTCAGAAAAGTGTTGTGTCATTAAGTGTACTGCAAATGCTTCAAGCAAGTGGAACAGGTGGCTGGATCTCTTGGGTTTGGTGAATGAGAATCCCCATCCTGGTATAGATCTTCATGACTGCTGTCAGACCTGCAGGCAGGGTCTCAGGTATATGAGCCCTCAGTGTAGATGATTGTACATGTAAGGAAAGAAATATAGATTTCTGTGTATCTTATTTCTCCCAGGACTCCTTCCCAGATTATTGCTCTCATTCATTATTTACTAGCTAGCAATGTCTCTTGCTATTTAAGCATTAGCTCGAGTGTAGTTACATCTCTCACTTTTATAGACCCATTGTTCCTGGGAGCCATGAAAAAACTCTGATGTGCCTTGAAAATGGTTTCTTCTCCTCTCCTCCCAGTCTGTCTGCTCGGGAGGTCTTACCCTAGTTTAAAGAATGCTAATTCAGTCTGACCACTAAGCGGGAGTCTGGGCTGCGTGGTTGAACTGTCTCTGTGTTCCCCGACCTGGCATCGCCGGCGGCAGATCAGCTGCACTGATAGGAGAGGGAAACCAGGGCAACCTCCAACCTAACCCACCAATAACATTGCTCGCTCGTGCTCTCATTGCTGCAACCGTTGACAGATGACCCCATCCACCCACCCCCACCCTAACCACCAAATACAGTCGCAGGTGTATGTGAAACCTGTGTCAGGACACCTGTTTGTGTGTGTTTGTGTGTGTGTGTGTGTGTGTGTGTGTGTGTGTGTGTGTGTGTGTGTGAATGAATCTACAACACAACAGGATGAGTGTGCACCAGCTTGTATTTCATTTTGCAACCAGGTTTATAAGGAGGAAAGCAAGTGGTTTATGCTAGAGATATATATTTTGTGTCCATACATATAGATGCATATTATGTGCTGTGTGCTGTGTTTGTGTTAGTTAGCAGTGTGAGACTCCTTACTCAGGAAATCACAGGGACTACCTTCACACAGGAGCAAAGGATGTTTTTTTAATTCACCCAGTAACTAAAAATGGGCTTCCTCTATGCTGCACGGAGAGAAATTCACCATCAGAGAGAGCATATTAAACTGCTCTTCAAGCCCACAGTGTGTCCACACACACACACACACACACACACACACACACACACACACACACACACACACTTACACAGTCATCCTAGAAAAACATCAAGGTTACATAATGCAGAGTAATACCAGTAATACAAGAGTACACGTTCACAAACAGCCAACCATAGCTCCTATCACCATTACAGGATTCATATCTGAACTCTGTTATAGAGCTGCAGAGAGTAGCAATAAAGTTCATTTATTTGGTTCAGCTTGTTTATGTTGTAACACAGCCACAGCGAGTTTGGGTAAAAAGAGTTGCTTGGGTCCACATTTGTATTTCATTCTTTGTCAGCCGCTACTACCACGGGCTAATGATAGGTTAAGAAAGATGAGAGTCCTTGAGGAAATGTGGAAATAAATGCAGAAGAAATCACACACGGAGCCCAGAGACAAGGGACCAGTCATCTTTATGGTGCTGACAGTAATAGTATGGCCACCATACCACACCGTCCGCCGACTAACACCTGTGGCTCACACATTTGAGAAAGGCTGTGATGTGAGATCATTTTCATTTAGACAAGAAACATGAGCTATCAGTGAGGACGCAGCTTGAAAGTCGATTGAGAGATGCAATATTGAGGGCGAGGCAGACGTGGTATCCATCCATCCATTCTTTTTTTGATAAATCTGAACGACATTTCTGATGTCCCAACCCTCCCCTGCTTTCTGGGTGTGGAGCAATAACAGTGGCCTCAGTGTCAGTCTGGATTCCACTGTGTTTTGGGGAAAATTCCTCTTCGCTCCTAACAGTCATGCTATGGAAGCCAAGTGCAATTTGTGCCAAAATGCGAGTAAGGATTCAGGGGAGGACAAAACCCTACTGTGTATCCTGTTTCTCCATAGAGAGAGAAAAACAAAATACATAGGTGGATGTTTTTTGACGTTTCCTAATTTCCAAGTGTAAACAATTCTATTGAATCTTGAGGAGAAGAAATGCAATTAGTTGCAAGAATTTGCTCAAGCTGCTTTCTCTTCCCTGAGCAATGGGTAAGTGTTTGTGGATGGTCTTAAATCACACTCAACCCCTACCAAGAGAGATGATTCTAGTCTAAAGAAGTAGATATACAGGGAGAAACTATAAATCAGGAAATCAAGGACACAATGAGAATTGAAGCACTGGGTTAATGAAAGGTTAATAGTTTAATTTGTGCATATTTGTGAAGATTAGCTGATACCAGCAGCCATTCTGGGCTGTTCAAGGCTGCAGCCCTGCTCCTCTCTCCTTTGTGATCTGTGTATGTATGTATGGATATGTGTGTGTGTGTGTGTGTGTGTGTGTGTGTGTGTGTGTGTGTGTGTGTGTGTGTGTGTGTTGTGATGTGGGGAGCAGTAAGGGGTTCCTGGCACGGCTCAGCAGTCTTGTGATAGCTGATCAGGAGTTTGTTCTCATGGGATTCAGAAACAGGTACCTTCTTCCTCCCTGGGCAGTGGGCACCAGATTTCTTTGACTAGAAATACATTTTTACACACCTGAATTTAGAGAAACAAAGATATCTGATTATATAAAATTCATTTTTTTGGTTCTAAGTATCATCTAAGTGATGGTTCCTCATTGGAAAGTAACTATTTTTCCTTTAAATAAAAAAGGAAGCAAAGCAATATGATAAGAATAAAGACTGATTTCTGAAGGAGTTGTTTTCCCCATTGCTCACTGACTACATAAAGCAGAAACAGAAGGGGAATCACTGTGTTTATGACAGCAGCGTTAGTTAAATATTAATATGTGAGTGCCTGGCTGTAAGTACTTGGGATTAATGGCTGCATCATCCTGTTGGACACTTTCTCACACCTGTATGTGAGGGTTGCTACTATGTGACAGAGCCATTTAGTAAAAAGAGCTCTTAACCCCCACTCAGATAATGCATATTCAACATTTTCTCACTTTTTTTTTATCTTCCCTTCTGCCTCACATAAACAGTAGCTCAGTAGTAAGCAAATGGATGCACATTTGCTTGTAGTGTTCGTATGTGTAAAAGTATAAGCACATGATGGGTACATTTCTTATCACATATTACTGTATAGCATAAATCCACTGCCTTTCAGTTTGTCTATAAATTACTCCTGAACATACTATCCAAAGCATGGTAGGTAGAGGAAGACATGACCCAGTCTGTCAAATATAAACTGATGACAAACTTGTGATTGTCATGATTGTTATGTGTGAATCTCTTATATGCCCAAAGGAAGAGCAGTCAATGAAACAAAATGGCTCCTTTTGCTCAGTCATTGCCGGTAATTTGGCCGAGGTTTCCTTGGCAACACAAACTTGCTTTCTCACTGAGGACAAGGAGAGACGGTGCTGTTATAACGCAGCCGCAACAACACTCACATCCAACAGCAACAGCCTTGATTTTGTTTTCTCATCAATTCTCCCCTCAGTGTCAGCAGGCGTGATCATAGTAACGCAGAGCAGTCTATTCATCTCACATGGTCATAAACTCTCAGATGAAAACCACAAATCAGAAATGTTTTTGGTCTTTACACTGAAATTGTGGGGAAGGAAGGTGTTGCATTCAAATGATGTTTCTTGCCTTTTCTGTAACAAAGCACTTTATATATAAATAATAAAAGGCTCCTAAATTAACCTTTTTTCATGCTCATGCTAAGCGATTCCTGTTCAGAAATGAATTATTAAAGAAACTATTAGAAAACCTGGCTGCTCTTCTTAGCTTGAGAAAAGTTGACATTTTTGAGATACATGGTTTTCATAGGACAGCAATTGTGCAACTTGCAACCATTTTATGTGTCATTTCTGTGTGTGTGTGTTTTCTGACTTTATAAGGATAAAGGAAGAAGCTTTTTTATTAATGTCACATGATATAATCAGAAATGTACTAGATAAAATATCTTCCTCTTTGGTTGCTTTTACTGGGTGTGCATATCAAATGTTTGGGTTTGATTGCCTATGTAAGCAAGCAAATCATGATTTCCACATTAATTTCATCCAAACCTGTCCAGCAGTCTGGCAGCTCAGCTATGTCATTAAAAATGGATGTAAATGCACATGTTCCTTTATTCTCTGATAAGACGTGCTCTTTACTTGGTCAGGCATAGATGACCTTTATGGATGCCTTTCAGTTCAAGTCCTCAAGTCAGCCTCCATTTCAAGCAAGCCACTGCTTATCAGTAACCTATTACTTCTTGCTTTGGCTGGCTTAGCAAACATTGGGTAAACTGTACACACTTTGAAATACAGTGAACACAAACACAGATATCCAAAACATCTACCAAAGCACACAGTCTCACAGCACTTTGTCTTTAAAAGATATCTTGGACAATATAGCCCATTTTGTTTTCAGCTGGCATGGTTATAAGGAGCTGTGTTTATGTAATTTGGGATAGAATGTCATCCAGCTCTCCTTTCCTAACAAAACAGATACCTCAGCTACATTTCTTGTCCTGTGGAACTTTAGACAGGTTGTCTTGAATAAGGGAACCAAAAAATAAGAAATCAGTTGAGCTACAATGACTACTTTCTCCAGAGTTGGATGTGTGTGTCTGTGCATCTGTGTGTGGGTGTCTATTCTACCCAGGCCAGTCAGGGTAATGTGATTGTGTTTAATGCACTCTTTACATGCCCTTGAGCAAAATACATCCACACTGTTATTGACTGGATTGTTTGGGACAATACATGTGGAGTGGGAATTCTTGGGTGCCTTCAGTGACTGTTCTGTTCAATTTCATGTAGGTCTTGGTGTGTCCTTGAACAACCATATTCAGTTAACTTGAATCCAGTAGCATTTGCAGTAGAATCCATCACAAGTCATTTCCTGAAATATATATATTTTCACAAAATCATAACTATTTATAAACTCTGCCCCTCTTCCTTCAGGTGGTGTGGGCATTGCTGCCACTCAGCTGTGCAAGACAGTGAAGGACGTGACTGTGTTCGGCACAGCATCAGCCAGCAAGCACGAGACTATCAGCGAGGGCGGAGTCACGCATCCCATCGACTATCGCACCAAGGACTATGTGGAGGAAGTCCGCAAGATCAGTCCGAAAGGTGAGAAACTTGGCCATCTGCACTGGGATAAGTGCTCTAAATATGGAGTGCAGGGATTGAAAATAATGTTAAATAAATTAACCAGTGTAAACTATTTATAATCAAGGTTTACAGTAATATGCATGTTTATCACTTAGATTGTTTCATAAAGCAAATAGTCCAGATCGATATATTCCCACTGGCACAAAGCAATAGTCTGACTGCAGCATTTGTTGATCAGTGTTGAACAAACTGTGACAATGAGATGATACAATTTGATACACTTTGTTTTTTTCTCATGACTCAATTCTCAGCAGAGCTGGCTGCCATGTACACTAGACTGACAGCATGTAGGGAGTCATTTTTCACTAAGCAGCTACTATTTGGATTCTCATCGCCATCAATAATGCATCCACAGAGTTTTATGTAGATGTGGCCCTGGACTCGCTAAGAGGGGCACACAAAATGATGCTTTTCAGCAAAATGAAACAATGTCCAGTTCCTGTTTTTTTCTTTTGCCTACTGCTGTGTTCCTAGCACGATGGAGACTGTTATTATGCTGGAGGCTCATTTCATAGTCCCCTCTCCAGGCCGTCTCTGTTCTTTGTAACATGGAGTGAGACAGATAGACATTATAGAGACAAATAGGAAGAGAGCAAGAACTGACACTTTAGACAGAATGTATCTAATTAGAAGCCTGGATCAATGTGCAGCCCTGCTCACTACCTTCCCCTCTGTCTTTGGCTCTCTGTCAATTCATCTGTGCTGTGGTCAAGGCAGAGTCCTGCTGTGAGCCTCCCACAATCAATAGAACCAGGGTTTAACAGAGCAAGGAGGGGTAGCCCAATTTGAGGAGTCCCCTCTGGCACAAAGGAACATCATTAAGGCCGAGCCTACATGGCCACATTAATAAGCCACAGAGAAAATTTCATAGTTAGGTTGCCATGCTTTACCATCTGTTCAGCGGTTGGTTTGTTATCCTCTCCACCTAGGAATGGAATGGACGACGACAGAGAGACATATTCCTCTTGTCTTATCAGTGACAAGAATGAGAAAACATGAAACAAGTAGGATTTCTCCCCACTCTCCTCCTCTCCTCTCTTTGTATACGTATGGGTTCCTCTTCGTGTAAACATGGCACAACTTGGCTACACTCGCTACTCCTAGTGAACTCTGGCATGCGGAGGGGGCTGCTGAGGAGACTTGGCAGGCTGCTCTCACTGAATTCACACCAACGATAACTGTCCCCTTCTTCTCTCTTCTGCTCCAGGGCTGGACATAATACTGGACCCTCTCGGCGGATCAGACACCCATAAGGCCTACAACCTGCTGAAGCCTATGGGCAAACTTATCACCTATGGTAAGTACTAAAAAACCTGAGTGTAGATCAGTTATTTTCAGTATAGAGCCAAGTTTGGAGCAGCTCTATTTGAATCCTCAGTGACACAACACAGCCCCTCCAGGAGCTAGCTAGGCAAGAATAGGCAAGAGTTAAGTAAATAGATTTGGTTAAAATGGTAAATCTGGAAGAATGCCCGCTATTTATCAATCATTGCAGTTTTCCAAACAAAATAACCAGATTCAGAACCACTTTTATGAGCCAAAGTCAAATAAAAATGAAGCCTCAACCTCCACAAGCAAACTTCTTATAACTGCGGCGGAAAAGACTTCTCACGCAGCGCTTGCCTCCAGGCTGTATGTATCTCTCCAACTAAGCTTCTCCAGATTGTTCAGTTTTAAATTTACTCAAACCTCTTATGTAATGCCTAAAACCAAACATGTTTTATTAAACTTGTTGGCAGCGCTGCACAGCATGATAGGAAGCACAAAGGTTACATATAAGTTAACTTAGCTACCTGCACAAGCTAGCAGCTGACAGAAATACCCATGAACGGGGTATTCCTAAACTTGTTTTTACTCTTACTGAAATTCATTATCAATAGTATTACTATCTGTAAGTTCTTTAATAAGTGGCAATTTTTTACAGCTTACTTGTTATTTTTAAATATTGCTCCACTTTATGCAAAATATCTAAAAAATTTAGGACAAAGCTTGGAAAAGCAGATGCAATTTTGGACTGCTTGATTTGAAAAAAAGAGATCCAGAGATCCTGGAATATACCTGGTAAGCAAATTAATACAGTGCATGAAATAGAGTTTCCACACTTGCCACAGAATAAAGCTGCTTCCTGGTGGGCAGTGTGACCTCCCGGTAGAGGTCCATGTCCTCAGTGTGCTGTGTGTCATCCGTGGGAAGGCCTTTACGCTTGCTCTGTTGCGATGCCAAACTGGAACCAGCATGTATGCAGCAGTGGGCGGGGTCGGCATCCATGGAGAACAGGGCCTCGCCTTTACATGCTGCACAAAAACCCAGTACCCAGCATGGTGCCCCCCACCCCCGCCCATTCACCCTTTCTTACCCCTACAAACCCCCCCAGCCCCACCCCACCCTCCCGCTTCCTCTGTGCTGGCTGCTCCTCTTCCAGCTTATCAGAAGTATGCATGGCGGAACAATGGAAGTTCTATCCACACGAAACCTGGAATGTGTCTGAATGTAGCAAGCTGGGTCGCTCTCTTCTCTCAGAGCATGCTTTGTGTCCCCTGTTTCCCCAGAGAGAGAGACAGACACAGTGAGAGCATAGGAGGCTATGTGAACACAGAAGGAGGGGATGTGGTGACAGTGAGAGCTGAAGTGCTAATGAGGTTTTCAGGGTGGAAGGGGTAGGTGAGAGTGTGAGTGTACAGGAAAAGAGAGGCGGAGCAAAGATATAAACCGGAACTAAGGAGTAGAGGCACCTGATAGGACTTAATGTTGATTTGACATGTTGCCAAATGATAATGATAATCAGTATCTTATTTTTGTCAGCAATTGTTTGGCCTATAAAATGTCATAAAATTGGAACAAATGAAAAGCTGAGACATCGCCAAACCTACCTAAACCAAGATGATGTCTTCAAATTGCTTGTTTTTTCAAAAATCCAAACATATTCAGTTTACAATTACATAAAAAAGAGAAAGGTGCAAATCCTCAAATTTGCGAGACAGTAACCAGCAAATGTTTGCAATTTTCCTGGATAAATTATTTAAAAGATTAATCTACTATCAAAAATCTGTCTTTTCTGTCAATTAAATAATCACGTGACTGTTTCACCACTAAAAGAGAGAAATTGGTGATCAGGCAAAGTGGGTACGGTCAGAACAAAAGAGGAAAAGGGGATGAAAGGGATTGGGGTTGGGGTCAGATAATTTGATCTAAAGTAAATGAATTATACACAGGGATTTAGAAATGTACCTGAAAACACACAAAAACACACACACCCTCTTTCTTAGACTTTCTCTCCCACGGAGTAGAGGTTGAGGTTCTTTCTGTCCTGTCACCCTCCTTCTCTGTCAGGTGCCGCTAACATGCTGGCGGGCCAGAAGAAGAACCTGCTCGCCGTGGCTAAGAATTGGTATCATCAGTTCTCCATCCACACACTCAGCCTGATCCAGGGGAACAAGTCGGTGTGCGGCTTCCACCTGGGATACCTGGACGGGGAGATGGAGCTCATCACCCAGGCCATGAACTCCATCCTGGATCTCTACAAGGAGGGCAAGATTAAGCCCCGCATTGACTCCACTTGGCACCTCGAGCAGGTTTGTGTCAAACTGTACGCTATGTATGTGGATTGTGTGTGGATTGATTACATTCTCTGTTTGGCCAGATAACAATGATTGTCACATTCTCTAAATATTCTTCATGAATAGTTTTAGAAGATGTGATTATACATACTGTGAGATGATATTTTGCTATATTGTTTTTACCAAGATAGTGGTCCTTTCAATATTGCATTAGGCCATCGCAGGCAGTGTTTCAAATCAGTGACCAGGACTGCACTAGAATATTTACACTAGATTTGAAAATCAATGTGAGGATGTATATTTAAGGATTTAATTCAGCAGACATTCTCATCTGTTTATTGTATCTAAAAACTATTGAACTCAATTGAATATATCATAACATACTGTACTGTACTGTACATCTCTATCATAAAAAAGAATAACTTATACCATGACAGACGAGGTTATCCTTATCACCCACCTTATTTATAACTGATGTAGCTAGTTTTCCAGCCACATATATATCAATTAAGAAAGTTCTTTGACCTGTACAGTATGTGACTATTTGAACTGCTGTTTTTTTTCTTAGGTTGAATCCATACTCAAAGATGTAATTCCATTAAATGGCCTTTGTATGTGGATTTCAGATCCATTTATGCTCAATTGTTAGTGTGACTAAAACCATACCTGTGCACCTCAGTCCGAATGATTCATTGTGACATGGGTGCATTTACACCTGAATGACATTTTTCGACACATGTTTGCAACCCTGTCACCCAGAATTCATGTGAATGCCAGGTGGGTTTGTGTGTGCGAGTTTTGCTGTGGGATCTGCAGTAACTGGGTGTGGCTCAGATTCAATAAGGCTCAACGTCGAACAGGCGAAGTTTGTCCACAAGAAGCACTGTGTCTCCTCTGGCATAACTCACTCAGCCAGACAGAGTCAGATTGTTGCTGACAAAATTAACGCTGCAAACAGATATGAATAGAGAGTGTGAAAAACACCAAGAGAAAGACGGAGTCAGAGGCTGACGTCTTCTGTTGTCAAAGTCGGAGCTGGTCAGTATTTTGGCCTGTGTGACTGCAGCCAGAGAGAATCACCCACTGTCTTTCTCCGCCATCTGACGCTCTTTCTCTGCCTCTCCATCTGTCTGCTCTTTATATCAGGCTCTTTCTCTCTGTCTTTAGGTTATTGACTCCCTCTCTGTCTCTCTCCATCTCGCTGTATTCTCTGCTTCTCCCTCCTCACAGTGTATCTTTTCTGCTTTTTCTCGCTTGTTGCTATGGTGACATCCTTTAGTCAGTGTGTGCATCTGTCTCAGGGAGGGGCCCTGATGTATGAGAAAGAGACATGGAAGGAGCGTGGAAAAACAGAGGCAAGAAGAAGGTATATCTCAGTCTGGCTTGAAGCGATCAGGTGTGTAAAGTTTCAAGTGTATGTCTGCAAACACTAATGCTTGTAGTAGCATCAAAGACAAAAAGCTGTTGGGCGATAGTTAATCAGATAAATGATCAATTATTACGAGCTGAGTACAAATGCCACGCCCTGACCCCATCCATCGCAGCCCTTCCTCCATTGTCACTTTGTTTTTGGTCCAATAATCAATAAACATGCTTGGACAATATTTGAAAATTAGCATCATCCCTCCCTCCTGTGGTTTCTCTTGGTTAATATCTACATCTGCACTGATACCCAAGAGGATAATGGTCATGTCTGTAGCCGCAAATAGCACACTCCAGTCCGAGATGCCTGGGAGCCAGAGAGGTTGACAGATCTTAGAGAGTGACGGGTGGAAGTGGGTGGAGTCATCAAAAGAGCCTCAGTCGCTCTCACTGTGACTTTCATTCACATTGAAGATGATTCTTATAATTCCCGGACTCACCCCTCCCTCCCTTTCAGTTTCAGCGAGGCGTGTTCCTCATCTGAAGGACACCAGTTGCTCCCTTCATTCCCTCCTCTCCCCCCTCCCTCCCCTTCGAACTCCCACACTCTCCCTCTTTTCCATGTGTCTGAGTTGTTAGGGCCACGTTTCAGCCAGGCTTTACGTTGCTAGGAGATGGCCCTGTTGCCGTGGCATTGGTCGTTAGGAGGTCTGCCTGCCTTGCACGAAGAGGGGGATTGGAAGAGGGAGGGAGGGGGAAGTGATGAAGGCAGGGACAGACAGTGGACAGAGCTGGGAGGAGGGTGGGGTCGTCTGGCTGGGCTTCTCCTCTCGTCATTATGACTGACAGTCAGTGGCTAAATTGGTCGATCCATCAATGGATGGGGGTTTAGCTGATTAGCTGTCAACACAAGAGTGTCTGTCCCTATAAGTAAGATGATTGATTAGCTCCATTAAATTGCGATTTTACCAACCAAACCAACCAACCAAAATATGTTATAGTTCCACAGACTAAAGAAAATGTAACATGCTCTTCCATGATCGACATCAGATTAGCCACTTCTAAAGTTACCACCACTTTTATCTTCAGCTAAACTTTATAATGCATTTTTGCGCAGAACAAGGACTGTGGATTTTATGCCCCAACACATTGGAAATGGGCAGTATAACCAGGAGGTACGTCGACAAAAAACTCTTTCATTGTACATGTGGGTGTGTGAGTGTTGCTTTGGGGCAGAACCTATCCTTTAATAATGAGACATAACACTATCTAGCAGTGGTTTAGTGACCGATTCATCAGCAGTAGCCTCTTCCATCAGTGGAAAAGGAGTGAATACCACAAAAATTTATGATTTTATTGGTCTTTCTGTCACTGCTTAATGAAAAGAAAACATCATATTACAAAAATATGACATAAGAATTCACATTAGAGTTTTGATTAGATAAAACTCCAGCACCTATTAAAATTTACTCCC
Organism: Siniperca chuatsi; assembly: GCF_020085105.1. NCBI lineage: Eukaryota > Metazoa > Chordata > Actinopteri > Centrarchiformes > Sinipercidae > Siniperca > Siniperca chuatsi. The sequence goes on along the minus strand of NC_058062.1, from coordinate 6,574,173 downwards.
GAACAAGACTAGGATGGAACTAAGGTCTCAGATCCGACATCACACTCTATCAATCTCCAGGAAATCTGCTTCATCCCCCCTCATTTCTGTCCTTAACTTAAAATGCACGATGATGAACACATTTTAATGTAGAGATGATATAATTTTCTAATTAAAATAAATGTGCTGTTCAGTAGCATTAGGATATTAGATAAAATGATGCAATAAAAGAAAAACTTTCTGTTTCATTATATTTATACTTATTAAATTTTAATATTGATATATATACTGTATATAATATTGTTATCCTTCTGTTATCCTTTTTTTCCTTTGCTTTTTGCTGCAGCAACAATTTCATTTCCCCTTAAAGATTATTAAAGTCTCATCTAACAAATGTAGTTTCTCATATACTGCATATTAAAGTGATATTTGAGGAGCGCAAGCCTGTAAAATTTGTTTCTAGTCTGTGGTATCAAAACAGAAGATTAGAGGCACAGAATGTGAGGAGGCTCGTATTGCTGTGGATGTGTGTTGGTGGAGGAGAAACTGGCTACTACTGTGTACCCTCAATAGATTTTTCTCAATGGCAGGTGTATTTAAAATCTTCCTTGCCCTCCTTTCACCCTTCACTCTTTCATCTTGCCTTATGTAACTGTCTTCTCCTATCTCTCCTCCAGGTGGGCGATGCCATGAGAAAGATGCAGGAGAGGAACAACATCGGCAAAGTGATCCTCACCACAGAGCCGATGCCCGAGGAGGAGAAGAAGGAGGAGCCCAAGAAGGAGGACAAGAAAGAGGACAAGAAGAAGGATGACAAGAAGAAGGATGATAAGAAGAAGGACGATGGCAAGAAGGAGGAGAAGAAGGACGACAAGAAGAAAGAGGAGCCCAAGAAGGAGGAGAAGAAGGAGGAGGAGAAGAAGGAAGAGGTCAAGAAAGAGGAGAAATGAGAGGGAGGAATGGATAGTCGAGCAGACCAGCAGGGAGTTTGTGTGCTGGGAGCAGGGGGTGTGGTGTGGGATGGTGGGGTGGGGTGGGGTGGGGTGGGAGGATGGAGATAGATGGGGTGGGGTGGGAGGATGGGGCTGGAGGGTAAGCAAGGATGGGAAGGAGTTAGAAGGGTAGATTACAAAATTATCACACCACTGTCGATCTTTCATCTCTTCCACCTCCCCTCAGCCTCACCCTCACCCTCTTGAGTCCACAATGGCAGTGATTACTCAGGCCTGGTTCCACCCCACCACCACCACCCACCCCCACCCCCCTCCTATCCCATTTTATTGCTTTTATCTCTTCAACAATTTCCAATCACTTGTAACACCTTGTAAGCTCCGGACTTATCTCTCTGCATCACAAGATTGAGAAAACGAAAGTCACAACACTCTAGAGATTTTTCCTATTGGGAATGACAGAGACAAGAGAGCCGTGGAGGATTGTGGGTACAGTCCAGGCCTGAGGCAAATTACTGTTTCCTTGACAACCGGAATCCCCACTCACACTCCGGCCCCACCCTCGACCCCCATGCCCCACCGCACCTCAACTCCCACTGTGCTAAATTGTTCTGCTCTGATTTCCACCTGCCACCTCCTCTTCCCCCCTCACTGTGCTGAGTCTCCCCCACCTCCCACACCACCACCACCACCCCAACTACATCCACGGCCGGACCCACAGACAGGCACAAAGACAGGCAGATAAACGAAGGACCACACCTACCCACACGTTGCTCTCTTAGTGTCCAACGCTTAGTTATGTCACTGAGGATGAGTCAGAGATGCCTGTGATTGGCTGATGCACCCTACCTCCCCTGGAGATATTTGCATCATGGTTTTGATCATGATGTTTGACTGCTCAGACAATGGTGTTAATGCTGCAAGGCCTAACAATGGTGTTAATGCTGCAAGGCCTAACAATGGTTATCATTTATATGGCCTTAGCTTGGATATAGCTTGTATCAGTCTTCATCAGTGGTAAGGGAAACAGCTCCATAATGCATGTGTTCCCACCAAATTTCAGTAAACTTAATATACTGTCTGCAGTTTTGCACTTGCCTGAATATGAATTTCCCTCATGATGAGCCTTTCTGTGCAGTGTTGAATAGGGAGGCAGAAATCATTGCTCAGCTTCCTTCTCCTTAGTTACAGATTTTTCTAGCTGACCAACTGTTGGCAAGAAGTGCGCAGTGCCAATTAAGAGAGAATTTGTTTTTGTTCAAACAAGCCACAAATACACACACACATACACACACAAACATAGACACTCTGAATGTGATGAAAGAGGCACTGTCATGCTGAGACAGTGAAGCGTCTGAAATGAGCAAGTTAAGAAGGTGAATACCAGTCCTTTTTCCTCTGGATCAGGCTTTCTTCCTCCCTGATCCTCCTCGAGGCATTCCATGGCATTCTGCTCCTTTCATAGCGACCGCTGGCCTGTCGATCACCCTGACCTGAGAGAGGAGAATTCAATTCAAGCTGGCGTCCATACTTTGCCTCCCCTCCTTCTCTCTACACTACTCTCTCTCTCTCCCTCCTCTTTCCATTTCCCTCTCTATGGTCGGCATAGCAACAGGCGTCAGGCTCGTCAGAGATGGCACTGTGGTCTGTTTCTCTGACTCCCTCTCGCTGTGTCTCTCGTTTCTGCCTCCCTAACTCCTTAATTGCCAACAGTCGGTGCTGTCCACCAGTATTTCAACAGGTGTAAAGTGTATTAAGGATTTCAGATGATAAAACGAGGAGTTGGAGCACTTCTCAAGGTTGTTAGTATTGCACTACCAAATGTGTGCAATTAGCAGTATGTTGGCTAAAACAGCGCACCACTCCCCCTAATGGCCAGTATGAATTTTGTTTCACTGGTGTAATGCTATTAAAGTATAATCCTTAGTATTTCATCACACATCCCACTGGGTTTTTCATGTAGGAGGATATCAACTGTAAACCTTACATTTAACCTGACATTTATCTACCTGACCGCCTGCCTGTCTGTGAGCCCGGCCTCAGTGTTAAGACTCAGATAGTGACTAGTGACTTTGTAAAAAACATTAAAAAAATGTTTGAAGAAAAAAAGAAAAAAGTTGTTGTGTTAGCATGAGTGGCCTCCCTCATGTGCTGTGTGTGGTGTGCCATTGTGTGTGAAGATGTCAGTGTCCTCAGGTCGTTTGTCAGGTTTTAAAAGCACCCACCCTACCCCTGCCACATTTCCCGCTCACACTACTCTGCTACAGTATTATGTAGCTCCAACCCAACCCTCCCATCTTACCCTATCTCTCCCTCCTGTCTGATAAGAGGCCTGTGTTATGAGGACAGTTGGTATTAGTATTTTGCACTCTGCTCGCTGATCTTAATGCACTTACAAGCATGGCAGTCGCACTCCAGTCCCACGCAGGCTTTGATTCTGCTCCAGGTTTGCAGCCTGTTTCCCATCATCCACTCCCAGTGAATCTGCTGAAGCTCACTGAAAGCACAGGTGGCACACACACATAGAAACACATACACACACTCATGTAAAGGTCCCCTCATTTTCAGCTTGCCAGTCCCTGCCTGGGCCAACGTCTCCTGGGTGGCAGCTAAAATCAAAGCATTCATCCATCCTTGACTGTGGGAAGTAAAATGTGGAGCAGGGCGGAGTGAACTGGGCTGGAGTGCGACTGCCACGCTGGTGTGGGGAGTGACTGTGTCCTGTCAGCCTCTGGTTAGTGTTCTGTTCTAATCTGCTGGGCTCCCTTTGTGAACCTGTGGACGGTGCTTCTGTTCTGAGTGCCATGTGAGAAACAAACGCTTCAGTAAAAAAAAAAGGATGTTTTACTTAATATGTTATTTTAATTTACCTTTATATTTCCGTTTGTTTGTTTTGTTATCCAAGGGTTTAAAGTTCAAAGCTCATACTCTTAATGTGGGGACCTGCCAACCTGCACTCCTTTTAAATGTGATAAAGTCTTTCTGTTGGTCCGAACCATGTGTGCCAAATTGTATGTATATTCCTCTGTCAATGCTTTGAATATTAACAGTGCATAAAAAATATGAAGAAAATTCAGTTTTTGATGCATTTCCATCAATCTTGAAGAAAAATGAAAATGCAGAAGAGTCGTCATAGTGTGACAGATTTCTATCCCAAATGCTCATTGGTGCTGACAGAATTTTTGCTGCAGTTTACAAAAGGTTTCACACAATTTGTAGTTTTTGATTGGTTGCAGTCTTGCTCAAGCATAGGCCTGCACTGTGCCTCTCTCCTTGCACACAGCTTACCTCAATCCGAGGCACCTCCCTCCATATTTATATCCTTTTCACTGTTTTACCAGCTCTCACATCATTTCAACCACAACAGGTTGATTCTTCCTAAGTGTTTACAACCATAATATTAGTATCACAGTGAAAAGGAACTGGACATGGTGCATTTAAGGTTCAAAACTCCACCAAAAGACATACAGATAATACAGAAATCTGTAAAATCCCTCCAAATCCAAAGCTCCATGGTATTCCTCTCTATGGATTTCTATTCATTTCAGTTTGTTTCCAAACAGGTTGTATAGTAAGTGAGGGAGCAGATGTTTTCACACAGCTGTGCAGGGATGCCAATACTGTAACACAGCTGCACAAAACCCCAGCTTATTGGCTGATCATAGCTCAGCGCTGGCCTACCCCAGACACAACATTTCCGCTTTACAGCTGATCTCAGTTCACTCAAGGATTATTAGAGATGTTCTCCTTTTCCTGTGCTGCATCCGTAGAGCCTCTTGGCCGGTGCAACAGTCGCAGTCCAGCAGCCAGCCAGCCAAAACTCCTCTCCATATCACCCCTTCTTCTCTCCATATGCATTCATAGCAAATAAAACATTACTTTGACATCTGGAATTTGAAATTGCATGCATTCATCGGCATGTGGAAAACAGATTAGAATCTTTTTTCTTTCTTTCAGCATTTTCCCCTTGGTTCTTTTGAGCTAAGATGCCTTTGAGATGAACTCAATCAGTTGGGCGGGTGGCCTGCTGCCTGAGAGTACTTCCACCGTGGTGAAGCTGCAGTGTATATCATCTTGAAATAGTTTCCCAGTCATTCCAGACACTTATGCAAGAGTACTTAGCAACTCAGAGATGCACAGGAGAAAAACAGTGTTTCAAAGTAAAAATAAACAAAGTGGTAATCTTCTGAACATTTGCAGTTTTAGATTTGATATTACTAATTAACACTCATAGTTTTAGGTTTGAAACATGCACTAAGACAATGAGTGTAGTATTTCCAATAGTTACTCTTACGTCTGTCTTGTCTTATAGCTGAAATCCCTCACAAGCACCCACCTTTTGAGGTGAATTTCTTTCCGTTTTATATGGTTTCTCAGGTCATTCCAAACAGCAGGTGTCTTTATGTAAGAAACCTCTTAATTTTGCATTTACTAACACACACAACTTCATTCTGATTCACTGAGTTCACTGCACAAACTGTCACACCAATTTTCCTTCACACCATCCATGTTTGATGTAAGCTTTAGTATGCTGAGTCAAAAGGAGAGGCTCTGTCAGTGGGTTATTTCCAAATTCAGAGCCACTGTGTTCACTCATCCACACTGAGAACCCAAACAACCACATCTGCCTGCAGCTATTGTTTCCTTAGCAGTCATTTGTAAGGTATTGCAATGCAGCAATATCACAGCAACATTGCAGAGATGCTACGGAAGTACAACCTGGCTGGGCTTGTCATGTACAGTACTAGGATGCATGTTTAGTCAACCAGAAAATAAGGCATGTGTTTATGTACAGTTCACTGTCTCTTTCCACGATAGTTTAGTAGTCACGTAGTGGTGTGGTGTGAGGGAGGAGAATGCCCTTCCAGTCGTGTCAAGTTGCCAACTGAAGCCAATCCACTGCCCCCTGTGCCACCTGACTCCCTGTCCTCACCTTCAGCATGGTCATGGCCAGCTGGCACATTCATAATACACCTTAACCTATCTCTGGGAATGCTTCAGAAACTCACATCCACCCCACTACACACCTCCTGTTAAGAGTTCAGTCACCACTGGTAATTTTCTACAAGGCATACCCAACAGGTTGATTTCTAAGCTAGTTCTCCTCTACTCTGTCCTTCCTTGTGTTGTTTTTTTTCCTGGTTGCAAACACTCTTCGTCTCGACTTTGTTTTTTAAACCCTTTGAATTGATGCTGCTTCTGTGCTTGACTCTGGGTTTACTGCGTGGTGCCATGTTGTCCACATGGCCTCTAGAGCTTGTAACGCTTCAGTGTGTAATGTTACCATATGCCTTACATGTTTTCCAGGACTAATAAAAAAAGCATAACAAAAAGTCAGATGTGCTTTTTTATTTCTGTGCCCATTCTGAAAATGAAGTGAAGAGAATTAATCACAGATTTTTACAAAGTCATTAATTTGACTCCCTAGTTTTCTACAAATATCTTCCTGATTTTAAACTAGATGATCCTTAAAACAACACAGGATGATACAAAATGTATAACTATACAGTACTATGCACACTATTTTAGATTTTTTACAAAATAAAGCTGGAATAGTAAGAAAATGTTCAGGAATGCTTTGTGAAATATTAGTTATAGTTATTTACACACAGGTTGAATCATCTCTCTTAAAGTAAGCAACGGTGAGGCAGGTTATAGAATTAAAAAAAATAGCTGCAATGACAGCTATAACTTCATTATCTGAAAAATATTTAAATTTCTATATACATCATGAGACATCATGAACTTGCAATATAACCTGGTACTAAAAGCAATATAACCTGGTACTAATCACCATACAAATACAGTGCAACAGGCTCTAACCACAAAAAGGATTTAAAAAATATAAAACTGCATAAGAACTCCTCTTCAGATTGCTTTTATTCTTAAAAACTTGGCTGGCGGCTCCTAAATCCCAAGGGACGTCAAGACCTCAGACAAGCGAGTCAAGTAAGTGGAATCTGGGTAACTGTTCCTGAGAGAGACAAAAAGAAGACTGTTCATCTCAGACACATGGACTTGTGTGACCTTTAATTCTACAGCTCTGTTAGACATTCCCAATCTCAATTCACTCACCCTGATTTGCCTCCATGTAGGCTGGTCTTGTGTGGGATACAGTTCCAGATGACCCTGGCCCCTGTCTCTTTGTCCATCACTGTGAAGGTGAGTCCCTGCCTGAAGGCTTTCTCCAGTCTGGGCAGCAGCTTCCTCGTCTTCTCGCAGTCAGGAAGGAAGGCTTCAAACACCCCTCCTTGAAATGGTTTTCCTGGAGAAGGGTGACCCTCCTGGTAAGACAGAAAGCAAAGACCACAGGCGTAAACAAAGTCATTATTAAAGCTCTACGTGATACCTTATACATTAGCAGAAAACTGCACATGGGGTCAGAATTCGTGACTGCAGTCTTTTTTACTTTTGATAACATTTGACAGTAAACAAGCATGCGCTGCCTGATGGTTCCAGAACACGGTGGCTCAAGAAACTTTTAACTTCCTACGCAAAACTACAATGTCACAGTGTATTTTCCAGTATTCTATAAATCATAATAGGTCTTTCTGGAGGGTTAAGCTAAATGCTTGTTGACATTGTGTATGAGTCAACTACAACACGGAAAAATGCACCTGTACAAAACTGCTCTGTAATAAATGCCTTTCACAAAATATTACCATTTTCTGCGAAGTCATATCAGGTAAAACGTTAGAAAAGCATATTAATGTTTCACTGAAACTGGTGTAAAATAATCAGTAAAAAGACACCAACTGAGCAGCCATTGTTTTGTCCATATCATTTGTTTTCTCTTCCAAGATTAAAAATTAATAGGCACATAGTACATTCTGTGAAAGGTCTCTATTAGATACAAAAATTATCAGTGAGAATATGTTTAAAATAAGCCCCTCACCCCTTGGATACCATCAGAAATGCAGTAAGTGATCTTGATAGCAGAGTCTTTGTTGTAACCTGGTACACTGATGTGTAGTTTACAGTAGTTCATACTGCCCTGGATGCCCCGTGGTGTCGGCTCTCTCTCATGACAAACTTTGCAGTGCACATGTACAGTGTCCAGGCACTTTGAGCACATGGAAGCCCCACACTTAGTTTTCATCATCAACTTCTCACTCTGTCCGCACACACAGATGCACCCCAGACCTCCCAGGCCTCCCAGACCTGACCTGGACTCCACTGGGGTGTCTTGGATCTCTGTTTGTCTTTGCTGTATACTGTCCTTTTGGGTAGAATGTATGGTTCTCTCTTTCTTATGAAGCTCCATGTCTTTATCAGTACGGGTTGTTGTTGACCCGACACCATTCACATGTCTCGCACTGCTATCATTTCCTGTTTTAGAGTGGCTGACAAACTTCTCCATCTTCTGTCCATCCATCTCCACTGTATCTACAATTTTCACATTCTCCTCAATAGCAGGGTCTTTCCTTGCTAAAGGTTGGATAATAGATCCATTCACAAGTTCTGTCTCACGGAAGTCACTTCTATGGTTTGTTCTCCTTTCCTGACTACTACCAGTCCCGTCAGCTTTGCTTGTTTGGCTCTCCAGCATCACGTGAGGATTACTGTAACAGTCCAGACTAGTACTTTGGTCCTCATTCATTGTGGATGTGGATGGATTCCAATTGGAGGTAGAGGGGCTAGAGAAGTCCAGTTGTTCAGGTATTTTGGCTAAATCTCCGGAAAATACCTCCTGCAGTGAAACACCTACCTGAGAACACAACTTTTTCGGACCGAGAAGAAATAAACTCTGCTTTAAAATCTGGATGGTAACCTTCTTGAACCGGCTACGCACCTCAGCGCAACAAGCCTGTAAGGTTTCATCTGCTCTGTCAGTGATACCCAGCTCTGACAAGCGCAGCTCCTGCATAGAAAAGTCTACACTAACCGAATCAACCAGCTTCTGTAAACCTTGCCGACATGAACTCACTTTGGATGAGTTTGCCCCTCTTAAGGTGACAGTCAGATCACTACTACCCTCTGAGCGGCTCTCTTTCATCTGGACATCAGAAGTCAGGTCGTCCACTCGGGTGCTATAGGCTTCTTTAATGTGCTGCCACATCACAGCGGAAACTGTAATCTCTGCATTAAAGACTTCCCGCTTGTCTCTCCCTGTTTGGTTACTGAAGCTAGAGGACCTGCCCCTGGCTCTGACTGTGGACTTGCTGGAGTCATCTTGACTCTTCTGACCCATAACTTGGGCCTTCTGCTGAGGCGTTCCTGAGAAACTACTGGCTCGCTTCAAGGTGGATCCAGACCCAGCAGGTGGAAGTGGAGTACTTCCTGAAAAACTGGACTGAGTTGCGCTAAGGGGGGATGTTACATTCTTGGGTCGAGTATCACTTAAATGTGATTTTAAGGAGGTTTTATTCTGCACAGAGGCAGTTGAAGGCAAAGCATCTCCACTCTTAAACAAGATGTCCCCGCCAGTATTTTGGGCTAATGCTCTGGAGACTCTTTCACTAGCAATCTCTGCTGTTTCTGACAGTACATCATGCCCTAACATTGGCCCGAGGCGTGTTTGTCTACTGGGAGATGAAAGCCCTCGTAAGGTGAAGTCAGTTGGTCGACTGCCTAATGCAGGCAGCCCTGAATCTTTGAACCGAGCAGCTAGTTTATACCTTCTGGCTCCTTCAGCTCTCCTCTCTTCCTCCTCTGACCTCAGCAGATGATCTATCCCATCATCCAGATAATCTACAGAGGAGGACATGGTGAGGGAGACTCTCTGCTCATCAGCATGAGTTGATGAACCTGAATCATATGAAGGAAATGTAAGACTGGCTACATCCTCTTTTTTACTCCTCACTTCACTATGGTCCAGGAGAAGAAAGTGCTTGGCCTCAGACACGTCACTACTGCTCCCAATAATGTAAATATATCGTTCATCTTCATTCAGAAGAAGCTTGGGATATCTGACATGTAAGTTCTCCAACGCTCTTTGCAGTCCCCCCCTGGGGGACAGGATACTCTTAAGGAGCTGGGCTCGGCGAATCTTGGTCTCATTCTCTTGGTAAAGCCTACTTATTGCCTTTCTTGCCAACTTCAGGCACTCCTTATCTCGACCATCCCCCCCCACTCCAGTTGCAACCTGCAAAAACAGAGTAGTCAACCCCTGATTTGTCATATCCACCACATCAACACTGTACTGTCTAAGGATATGCTGGTATTCCTGTCTGCAGTGTCTCTGCAGATACTGGAACATGTCTGCATCCACAATTAGTGAGAAGTCCTCCTCTGACGTGGTAGGATGCTCAGGAAGCTGCAGAGCTGCACCCTCTGTCTGGCCAGTATCTTCCCAGCCATTACCACCAGGTGTCAGGTCTCTATGTGAGCCTGAGTTGTTCTCATCAGAAGGCCTGCCAATGTGAACCTTCTCTATTTGTTCTCTTTGCTTATTAGGTTTCCTGCTCTGATCTTCTGACTCCTGAGTATGAGGTTTATGTGCTATCTGAACAGACCTGGAGCCACTGGTGGCAGATTGACCTGAGTCTTTGTTTTCTGCTAATTGTGGTCCTCCAGGATGGCCAAGTAGTTGTGCCAAGGCAGCCTGGACTTTGGAATAGGCACCATGCAATATGCATAATGCCTCAGTAGCACCGTCCTTTATCTGGATATCAGGGTGGCTCTTATGAAGGCTTATCAATGCCATTTTCCCCCCAGGAAGCTGGCTGTAGTCGACAGTTGCTGATAAACCTAAGATGACCTATGATGATGGAAAAAGAGAGACAACAAACACTCATGGATTTTACTGTATATTCAGTATATGTTGACATATTACCCAACATTCTAGTTAAATATACCTCGTCTGGTTCCAGGCTTTCACGGTGCTCAGTTACATTGACTTTATATTTCTTTCCATCCACTTCCAGAATGTGCCGGCTGTGCTGAATAACTCTCTGTGCCACTGTGTGAGAGGGGTCACCAGAGGGAAATCAATCTCAGTCTGTGAAGCGTCCTGACTAAGCGCTTTTACCAATGACTACTTCATTGACTTGCATGCCAACATTCCAGCTCAGTGTAAATCACTGGTGACAGACGACATAGTGCAATACATTACTAATACTCTGCAAAATACTGCAACTACATTTTGGAGTCTTTAGAGTGAAACTTAATTAAGCATTAGCTGTTGTATTGTGAGACCTGAGTGTTAATGTAGTTAATATAATAATATAGTTGTTTTTTTCACATCAACATGTCTCTGTAATAGAATAAATTCATTATTCAGAAAAATCTCCCTCCCATAAACTTCATATGCACAGACATGCACAGACCCTGACCCTACTGACCTCCACTGTCCTCGAAGGTGATGAGGGCAGAGATGGGCGTTGCCTTGACAAAGGTGACAGAGGATATTTCCCCTCCTCCATTCTTGGCTCTCAGGAAGTGGATAAATAGCTTGTCTTTCAGTCTGTCATCCTCAATGTCTGTGGGCAGACCACTCACCCTCACAGTCTTTCCCGGCTCTGCCATCTGCTGGGAGAAACACAATCATTGCTGTGAAGAAAAACCCTTAAGAATAACTGCAAGACAGCCACACAGAAATGTCATGACTCTACACAATTGGTGAGCGTGAACAGCAACAGGATGATGACAAAAAGCCAAAACACAACAGCTCTTCATGAAGCTTTTAATGTTAAAGTAGCAGGCAACCATTCAAACCCCACCCTTGCAAATACAAAGGGAGACATATTTGATTATATAACACCCTCTATTGGGGGTTACTAGGACACTACATCAACTTAACTCAAAAACTTCCATTTCAGGTGCCATCACCAATGAGAGTTTTTTGTTGAAATTCTGAGCAAATTACTGTCATTCTTAAATTTATTAATGTCTTCTCCAATTCCTCTAAAACTGGTCCTTTACATTTCAAACACTGACAGACTGAGATAATGACAGGCTATATGGCGACTGATATTTGATTATCTTAAAGCCATAACTATTGAGAGATTTGCTCTGTATTGTTAAAGAAAACGTGTTGCCCTCTTTTCGTTCACATCCCCTCGTGCAATACAGCTATCAATGTTAAAAGTGTAAATAATATGTGCAGATTGTGACAGATGATGAAGTTAACGCCCCCTCTTCCTAGTTTGCCGAGATCAGGTTGACAACTGAGAAAGAATAAACTGCCCCAAAAACAGCATTTGTTTAGCTAGCCTAGATGTTGCTTTTCGCACACACAATAGATATTTGTAAATGTAAAGTTACTATCGATTATGTTGCATTCTAAACTCTTCTGGTCTAATTTGCAGCCATCCTGCAAGATATGCGCAAAATGTTGAGTGTTCATCGCTACAGGATGTCAAAAAAATACATGTAGAAGCGAGAAGGAAAGCCACATTGCAGAGCTGAGTGTCAAGGAAGTGAAAAAATCGGACAAATCTAAACAGTCTGCAGGGCGCCCTATCGACGGATCTTCTGTTTACGCGCGACGCTGTTACTGTCTGTCTCAAAATATCTTGGATATCTTTAAGATTCGTAATGATTACTGACCTTACAAAGGTTTCGCAGCGTTTTCTCGCTATACTCTTTCAAAGACCGTCACCCTTTTCAAGCCATGGAGGAAAAGTGAAACTACAAACTATTGTGTAATTTGTCAGGTCCGCGCGAGGGGGCGACCAAGTGCCGTCACCTTTATAACATACGTCACAGCACAGTGTGCGCGCGTGTGCGTGTCTGAGTACAGGTGCCCCGGCTGGTTTCCCCGCTGCTCTGTCTATTATCAGAATCAGAAATACTTTATTGATCCCCGAAGGGAAACTCTTTGTTACAGCAGCTCACCTTTACGTCAGTGCACACAGGAAGTACTAGCAAAAAATATAATACAATACACTATAATACAGGGCAGAAAATGAATTAAGTACCAGGAGGGTATAAGTATAAAATAAAATAAGTGTGAAGTACAAAGTGGGTTTACAGGTTGATAATGATAATACGGTATAATAATACAATGTAATAACATAAGTAATAAGTAGTAGTGCATGTACTGTCAAGTTAAGTGTAGCCTATTAAGATTATTATGAGACGGTAGACATTGCACAGCAGTAATAGAGGTATTAATAAATATCAATATCAATAAATAGGAAAAACTAGAATATTGCCCAGGAGTATTAACACAGGATATTGCACAATTATTTCAAGTATTGCAGAGATGTAATGATCAATGTCCAGTTTAATGACTTAGGGTCATATAGACTTAGAGGGAGGAGTTAAAGAGTTTGATGGCCACAGGCAGGAATGACTTCCTGTGGCGCTCTGTGGTGCTTTTTGGGGGGTGAGTCTTCCGCTGAAGGTGCTCCTTTGTTTGACCAGCACGTCATGGAGTGGGCAGGAGACAGTGTCCAAGATGGCATGTAGTTTGGCCAGCGTGCTCCTCTCTGACACCACCGACAGAGAGTCCAGCTCCACCCCCACAATGTCACTGGCCTTACGGATCAGTTTATTGAGTCTGTTAGCCTCCGCTACCCTCAGCCTGCTGCCCCAGCATGCAACAGCCTATAGGATAGCACTGGCCACCACAGACTCATAAAACATCTTCAGCATTGTCCGGCAGATGTTGAAGGACCTCAGCCTCCTCAGGAAATAGAGGCGTCTCTGGCCCTTCCTGTACAGAGCTTGAGTGTTCTTAGCCCAGTCCAGTTTATTGTCCATGTGTACTCGTAGGTACTTGTAATCCTCTACAACATTAGGCCATACATCATCTACATTAGGCCTACTGAACGAATAAACAAGCTCTTGGAATACATCAGTCCTCTTTCCTACAGTTTACAAGTCACCAAGCTGGCCTGTAGCTTCGTTTTTTCTTCTTTCCTACCCCATTAATCATCTCACAACACCTCAGATTTTGTTTCGACCCTTTGGGAACCATTTGATTAAACTACCTACTGTAAACAGTTACAGGTTCAAAGGGCTTTATTCAAATATATAAGAAACAGGTTTAATATCTAGAATATAAATTCTTTATAAAGTTTTTTTCCCCGTCGTTTGTTAGTTTTTGGGTAAAGTCAAGTCAACGTTGTTTTGTAAAATCAAAGAAGAAGAAGAAGAAGAAGAAGAAGAAGTCTGTCTTTTGTCCAATCAGAGGCTACGTTGCTCCGTGCAGTGCGCAGGCGCTGTGGCGCAGATATTTCATGTGTTGCACGTCGTGTCCGGTGGAGGTCATAGACGTCTGAGCGAAGCTGAGGTGAGTTATGACATGCAGTGCTTTCGTGACACTGAAAATACATAATTGTATAGCAATAATTACAAAGCGAACTGGACATGTTTTTAATGTTATCTATAAATGACGTTATATCATAAGTGTTGAGTAAGGCGAACATGAGCAACCACTCTGCATGTCCGTAAGCGAGAGATAACATGCGTACAGTCACCTGGCGTACCATTTGTACTTGGCTGACTTAAGCTTTATTGCCGTTTTTATGTATCTCAAATTATGTAACGTTATATGTAGTATTTTACATGTAGTAAACTCTAAGCAACAGCTCTCTGTTTAGTCGGCTTAGCTTACCAACTCTCAGTTCATAGCTAGCTGATAAGCTAATGCTAGCTAGTGAGCTAAGTTAGCTAACACCCAAAGCCTTGGCATCTCTCAACCCAAGGCCAACTATTTACTGGATGGAAGGGATTTAGGCTGGCTTTCTAAGTGCTGTCACAAACACTCAAATGGTTTACAATGTGTAGGAGTAATGCTGGTGATGTGTTCTAATTGTATCAACCTCTTGTCTTATTTTCACTGCCAATAGATTGCTGTCATGGCCAAGCTGTTTGAGTCTATTGGGAAGTTGGGGCTGGCGCTCGCCATTGGTGGAGGTGTTGTGAACTCTGCGCTTTTCAATGGTGGGTGCTGGTCAATTGGATACCTAACAATACATAACTTTAGGATAGTGGTGGTCATATTCAACCTGGGCCAATTCACCTAGTTTTTACCTTACTGACAAGTGATTCATATGTCCTTGATGTGAACACGGCACTCATTCAAGAAGTCTGAGCAATTATAAAGTGTCAGATAAGACTACTAACTGACTCATTGAGCGATTATTACAGCAGTTTTAACACAAATTCACTGTGTTGCATCATCACACTTAACTGCAACATCTCCACAATAGAGTGGTACATTCACAATTTCATACGGTGTTCGAGAGAGCTCAGTGCACTGCAACTTAATAAACACGTGCAAATAGACAGAGCACAAGTAAATTAAGAAAACATCTTCACCACTTTGACAGCGCATAGGCACATACACACACACAAATATATATAAATAAATCAAAAACATACTCCCAAGTCCAATACAACGCAGCAGAAGTTTATGGGGGAAACGAACTTCGACCATTCGCCAGTGATGTTTTCAATGGAGCCAACTATGTTCATTTAACTTTTAAAATTCTGATTGCATTATTCTGATATCATTTGAGATATTGACTGTACACTTGGCGTTAACCTCTTACTAATTACTAGCGTGTTCATCATAGTTTATTCATCTAGCTCTATTGTGTTGTAACTCAGTCTTGTGTATGATTTGCAGCATTTCTCTTTTTGCTTGTGTTTTTTGTATTTGCAGTGTGTTTCTTACTACTGAATTTCTGTTGTCAGATTGATGACTATGTTTCCTAAAATATGTCTGTAGTAAACCCAATAGCAGCTGTATAGCACCGTATAGCTCTTCAGCAATATGTCAAAGGTTAGGAAAACACTGACTTGGGTAAAAAAAAAAAAAAAAAAAATCTCAAAGCATTTGACAGTTGTAGAGCTATAAACCTATAAAAATCTATGCTGTATACACAAACCTTTTGGCAGAAAGACTAACTATCCATCTTGCTACAGTTGATGCAGGGCACCGAGCTGTGATATTTGACAGGTTCAGAGGAGTGCAAGATGTTGTTGTTGGTGAAGGAACCCACTTCCTCATTCCCTGGGTTCAGAAACCTGTCATCTTTGATTGCCGTTCCCGTCCACGCAACGTGCCTGTCATCACAGGCAGCAAAGGTACATCAATTATCTACTGAACTGCTGTAATGCTGTCCACACTTTTGCTCATACACAGTCTGTGTCTCTTAAAACTCAGTTGACTGTATGGGTTCTCTGAGGGTGCAGCTAGCCTCTTGGAAATGCTATATTTTAGAGGAGAAAACTGGCATGGCTAACATCCTAATGTACAGGTGTGGAGACAGATAGTCGCACACTTGTAGCCACGATGCAAAAAAACCCAACATTTTGACATAAGTCTTTGTCAAGGTATTGAAGGACAAACCAGCTCAACAGACATTAAATAGAAGATAAGACACATGATAGAGCACACCTGTGTCTTATCTTAATTATTAAAACATTTTTTGCATCATGAGTACAAGTGTGCAACTATCTTCCTCCACACCTAACAATATGTGCAATAATAGTTACATTTTAACCCCCCCCCCAGATCTGCAGAATGTAAACATCACATTGCGTATCCTCTTCCGGCCGGTGACCAACCAGCTGCCACGCATCTTCACCAGTATTGGTGAGGACTATGATGAGAGGGTGCTGCCATCCATCACCACAGAGGTCTTGAAGGCTGTAGTGGTGAGTATCAGACAAGAAGAGCCTTTTGTTGTGAGTGAGTTGACAAACTGACTGATAAGCCACTGTGTGTGTCTCTTTTTCATAGGCTCGGTTTGATGCTGGTGAGCTCATCACCCAGAGAGAGCTTGTGTCTCGGCAGGTTAGTGAGGACCTTACAGAAAGAGCCTCCACCTTTGGCCTCATCTTGGATGACGTCTCACTGGTATGAAGCTGCTGGCAAATTTTTCAACAATGTTCATGTTATCTTTGCAGTTGGGTTTTAACTTGGAGAAACAATTGTCTTGTCTTCTTGCAGACACACTTGACCTTTGGCAAGGAATTCACAGAGGCTGTTGAGATGAAGCAGGTGGCCCAGCAGGAGGCTGAGAGGGCCCGTTTTGTTGTAGAAAAGGTATTATTTTCAACACACAGTCATCCCTATACTACTTCAGAAACTTTATGCAGTCTCTATGGGGGGAAGAGTTGGAAGGTTTAATTACAGTAATTGTGAATTAAGGCAACTCACAAAGTCTTTTTATCCTTTTTAGGCAGAACAACAGAAGCAGGCTGCCATAATCTCAGCAGAGGGAGATTCCCAGGCTGCCTTGCTCATTGCCAACTCCCTGATGGAGGCTGGTGATGGTCTGGTAGAGCTACGTAAGCTGGAGGCAGCTGAGGACATCGCTTTCCAGCTCTCCCGCTCTCGCAATGTCACTTACCTGCCCTCAGGACAGGGCACATTGCTCCAGTTGCCCCAGTGAAAACA